>NC_091474.1:15317473-15625333 GCF_036971445.1 Narcine bancroftii | reverse complement strand
TGGATTGGCCAGTAAAATAGAGAAGTCTAAGTTCTGCTAAACTGGTGGAGAAGAGAGTCCATTTTTTTTGCACTCCCAATTTCCATGACATGTTAGATTTAATTTTGTCAACACAATTAAGTGTCTGACTTAACAAACAAAACTATTCAGTAAAAAAAAACTTTCCAAGTTTTCTGAGGAGCGTTGGATGCTGTAAATTAAGGCTACTTTGGAGAGAGGTGAGGAGAGGAGAGCAGAGGCTGGGGAGGTCACCACAGACCATTACTAAATTGCATGCAATAACCGAACAGGGACACATTCCTTGGGAGTTAGAATTGAATCATCTGCCTGCTTTCTTGGCCACCAGAGAGAGGAAGGAGGATCCGAAAGGGGAAATAATAGCATGGTAAATAAATTAATTTGAAATGATGTAAAGTACAGTTGTTACCATCAAAGAGATGTTAAACATGTTGAAATACACCAAACAACTCAGGGAGAAATAACTTACTGAATGGCCAAAAATCCTGCAAGACTAGCCAAGATCAGCTTCCAATAATTGTTTGTTAAAGAGAAGATTTTGACAGTTGCAAATACAGAGTGATTTAAATACGTTCCTGGTACTTGAACAAGAAAACTTGTGTTTATATAGCACCTGCCATGGACGCAATACACTTCACAGCAATTGAAATACTTTTAAAAGGTCACTGTGACAATTTAAGGAAATGCAATTTTGGACTCAAATTGAAGCAAGGTAAATGACTAATTGCACTTTAATGATGTTAGTTGAGGGACATCGAGATAATTCTCCTGCTGGGGTTCTCATATTTCTGTCTGTGAGAGCAACAGGGGCCCTGGTTTGATGTCTTATCCAAAGGTTGACAAGTTTAACAGGGCAATTTTCCCTCAAAACTGCATTCAAATGTCAATTTAGATGAAATGCTCAAATCTCCAGAGTGGTGTTTGAACCCACAGCTTCCTGATTCAAAGGAAAGAGAGGTACAACTGAGCCAAAGCTAAATCAACTCAAAGTTACAGCATAAAGCAGACTAGCTCTTTATTATTCTACAATATCAACTCACAGAATCCATGTGGCATGGCATTAAGTTCCTACATCATCTTCCTCTGTAATTAAATCAGGGCAAAGCTTGTCATTTTCTTAATGGTATCAAGTTAAGTTGATTGCCATCAGACTGCACAAATACAACCCATCAAAACGGCACTCTGGTCCTCAGTGCAAAGCACAGAGATACACACACACCCAGACATAACACGCATACATCCAAATAATACATATGCAGGGCAAGTATTCAAATAAATAGATACATTTTGTTTTGCAGAGGTGAGCATCTCGAATGGTTCGTGTGAGCAGTTCCTTTGGTCATTCAGCGTTCTCACTGCCCATGGGAAGAAGCGGTTTCCTGGTGGTGCTGGTTCTGACACTCCTGTATCTCTTTCCCCAATGGGGGCATGTGAAAGATGTTGCGCATGGAGTGGAAAGACCCTCAATGATTTTGCATGCCCTCTTCAAATAAAGATCCCAGTAGATTGCGTCAATAATGGGAGTTGGGGGGGGGCAAGACGCCAATGATCCTCTCTGCCACCCTTATGGTCCTATGAATTGTTAACTATCCTTACAACCCTTTTCGACAAGCAGTTCCCTCATCCTCGCTTTGCTCCATTAGTTGGACATGCAACAAGAAAGCACGTGGAATTTCTGCAGCCATATCTAACCCAGTTTTAAATGTTGACTTGCACTCTATTGCTTTCACTTATGCCGGTTTAGTCTCTTGCAATTCAGAACTCCTAGTTTTGCTCCTCTTCCAGTCTGGTGAGTTACACAGTAGTAAATGACTGTCACTGGTAGTCAGTAGTTACTTAATGGGAAATTTGGTTGGGTAATGCTTCTATGTGCCAGCCACTTTGAGTGGTTGCAGGCCAGAGATTCCCAGAATGGGGATCTTATTTTAAGAATGCTTTGAGTGATTCCTTGATTGTTTTCTTTGTCTATATACAGTCAAAACCACTGGTATCCAAATTCAAGCATCAGGCAGCCTCAAGCAACTGGCAGAAGAGGAGGAAAGTTTTCAAAATAATCGATAAACTACTCAAGTTTAAAATGATAGAAGTAAATGTTCCCTGACATAATCTTTTGGTGAAGATAGGAGCAAATTTTCAGCCAGCGGAGTCCCTTGGTCAGGCTTTACTCGTTGCAGCTGTTTCAATAAAGGTGTGTGAAACAGCAATGGCATCGCCAAGGATGAAGAGCTGGTTGATGCCGCTCACTGTTGGGGTGACTCTCTTAAAGTGTCTCCTTATCCCTGCTTAGTAGTCTTCCCGATTTTTATCTGTAAACTTTTGGTAGGGAGGTTAATTATCTATAATGTTATTGTTTGTCTTTTGGGTGATTCTACAGAGGGGGAGGAACGTGCAGATGCAGTAAGGTTAAAAGTTTTCAAAGAATGTGACTGAAAATAAAATTCTTTTTTATTCATGCATGTGAAGTTTGTTTAGTATAAGTACAGTAAAGTATTTTTGTCTTTTAATCTGTTTATTCTTAATGCAGGTGTATTAGGCATTGTAAATAAGTCTCAAGCAACTGGGAAACACACTTATCCGGCATCTACCAATCCCCATAGGTGCTGTATACCAGGGGTTTTACTATAATAAATTCTTGCCATGACAGCTCAGAGTAGAGAGTTTGTTTTGGGTGATTGACATGCAAGAGATTCCAGAACAAAGTGATTATAAGTCAGGCCTCAATTCTGGTGGATGTCTTTCCAGGCAAGGGTTCTGGCTTTGGTTTACTTACACTGCCAGAAGATTTGGAGAAATCCATGATGTATTGACTACTTGTATCACAGTTTGGTTTGGAAACTCAAATGCCCTGGAGCATACAAGGGTGCAGATAGTGGCAGACACTGCTAAATCAATCAAGGAAACAGACCTCCTATCAATTGAAGATATCTACATGAATAAACAAACTCAACTTGCTGGATGGACCTGGTGGGTTGAGCAGAATCAATGCGGGGGGTGGGGGGGGGGGGTGGGGGGGAAAGACATTTTGTGTCATGAGGAATGTTGTCCATTCTTTTTTCTCCCACTGATGCTGCTTGACCCACTGGGTTCATCCAGCAGATTGTAGATGCTGTAATCTGGAGTAAAACAACCATCACTTTTGGTTACACATCAAGGTGAGGCACTGCCTCACAAAGTCCTCAAACATCATCACCCGAGTCATAATCTCTTCTCACTTCTTCCTTTAGATGCCTGAAGTCTGGCAACTTTAGGTTCAAGATCAGTTTTCTTTTCAAACAGCTGGTAAATTCTTGACCCCACCCCCTTTTCTTACTCCAAAACACAATTGAAACAGTACATATTTTGCATTATTTCAGCTGTAAATATTTTTCAGTTTATCTTGTTTTAATCATCACTTGTTTCCCATGCATCTTGGACTGCTTTAATTTATACTTCGTGTTTGCTGGTGTGTTTTACATACCTGTGTAAAGGTTAGCGCTGCTGTGATCTACATACCTGTGTAACGGTTAGTGCTACGCTGTTACAGCGCCAGCAACCCAGGTTCGAATCTGACACTGTCTATAAGGAGCCCAGTCTGCATGGGCTTCCTCTGAGTGCTCCAGTTTTTGCCCACCCTTAAAAAACATATGGGGGTTGTAGGTCATTTTGTAATTGGGCAGTCTGTGCTCATGGGCCAGAAAGGTCAGTTACCATGCTGTATTTAGCAAGCAAGAATTTTGTGGATGTGGGAGGAAACCAGAGAAGTTGGTTAATCCTGACACCATCACAGGGAGAATGAACAAAGTCCATGCATAACGCCCCAAAGGTCAAGAGTGAACTCAGGTCACTGGAGACATTAGGCAGCTGCTCGACTTGTTGCATCACTATGTCACACTAAACCAATCTGTATCACAGTTATATTAGCAAAATGGCCATGTTGCAACAGCCCAGAGACTTCGATGATTGATCCATTGACAATAGACTTCTAAAATTCATCAGTATCATCTTTTTCAAGATTCAACTTCAACATACCAGCTGATTAATTTCATTTTATCCAATCAGTAAATCCGGAATGACCTGGCTCTAAATTAAGGCAAGTGGAGGATTTAAGGTGAGTGGAGCAAAGTTTAGGAGAGATGTCAGAGTCAAGTTATTTTTTTTCTCTGACATTGAGTGGTGGGTGTCTGAATGCATTGCTGGGGTAGTGGTGGAGGCTGGAACAATCAGGACATTCAAAAGACTCTCAGCCACGTGTAATGAAAATATGGGTGTGAGGTAGGGAAGGATTAGATTATTGTGGAGCAAGTTTGCTTTACAATGTTTTACAGCAGCTGATTAATTTCATCCAATCACTAAATCTGGAATGAAAACCTAGATCCAGCTATGTGATTGCACTTTGCCAAGTTGTCACAACAGATTCAGAATTATTGTCAGAGTACATACATGACATCACTTACAACCCTGAAATTCTTTTTTCTGTGGGCAAGACAGAATTACCATTTCTTGGGGAGTGCCAAAAAACCTATTCAATTTACACACAAACAAATAAAGACATGTAAACAATGTGCAATACAGAGAGAAAAAAATTAATAGAGAGTCCTTAAATGAGTCCCTGATTGAGTTGATTGTTGAGGATTCTGATTGTGGAGGGGTAGCAGCTTTCCTGAACCTCTTTCCTGATGAACGTGTTGGATGATTTGGATCTTGATGCTGCTCTCCAATGGCAGAGTTCCCTGTAGTTCCCTGTAGGGATGGTTTTTGCCAGTGATGTCCTGGGCTGTGTCCACTTCCTTTTGCAGGGGGTTTTTGCTTGGGGGCATTGGTGCCACCATACCAGATTGGGATGCAGCTGGTCAGCACACTTTCCACTACACATCTGTAGAATTTTGCCAGGATTTCCAATGTCATTCCAAACCTCTGCAACTCTTGAGGAAGTAGAAGCACTGATGTGCTTTCTTCATGATACTATTTATGTGTTGGGCTCAGGAAAGCTCCTCTGAGATATTGATTCCCAAGAACCTAAATTTCCTCACCACCTCCGATCACTGGATCGGACACCTCTAGTTTTCCTTTCCTCAAGTCAACAATCATCTTCTTGGTTTTGCTGACATTGCATGAGAGGTTGTTCTTAGTCCACCATTCAGCCAAGTTTGGAATCTCCATCCTGTATGCTGACTCGTCACCCATTTGGATCACGAAGGGAAGGACATCTACCGTTTTAACCAATCTGATCCTTTTGTAACTCCAGGCCCACCTATGGCTGAGTTACAACTGATCTCTGAAATGACCTTTCAGCCATTTAGTTCAAGGCCAATAGAAATGCACAATCAATTCAGGATTCACCAACAACATCCACAATAAGAACAGAAAAGGCATTAATGAATACTTCCTTCTCATAAGAGACCAAGGCAGTATAACAAAATCATTATTTTGAATTGTATTCGGATCAAGTTTGATAGGAACAGAAGAACATTGTCAGTAAATTAGGTTTTAAAAGCAACAGTTGGCCAGTTGCTTGAAGATTACCCTGTCATTTGTACCAGATAAATTGTTTCCTAAAGATAGATAGATTTAGAAGCTAAAGGATTAGAATAGCATGCATTATTCATACCATGGATTTCCTCTGTTAGAAGTCACTATTAAATGTTATTTGAATTGCATTCATTTCTCTTCTGATTAATTCTAAATCTACACACAATGTTTTAGGCTCTTCTTATTATGTTAAAGACAATGATTTCATTCTTTCTATGACAACGTGAATGGGTAGCATTGTTAAGCAGCCATGTAATTTAGCTGTCTATCTTCCTGTGCTGCCAAGCTATCGGCTGATTACATGTCAGGAGAAAATTAAATGGGGAATTGCAAGACCCCCAGTGTTGTTGGTGGGAATGGAGAAAAAACTTTGTATGTGTAATTACATTGTCGTCTGCACGAAAATGAGAATCAATCCATGTCAGCCCATTGAGAATGTCTGTTTGGACACGCTACAATTGAGAATGGGAAGGTGGGTGTGAGGTCATATAAGTTTTGGTGCATGCAGAAGGCCAAGGTTACAGAAGGAGCAACATAAGGCCAAAAGTGAAATTTATCAATTGGTGCTATTGTAAAAAGACTCCACACAGTGACAAAATGAAAACCAAGTAACCTTGTTCCTTTGGAATTGAAATTCTATCAGGAAATAGGATAAAAGGCAAAGAATAATGAACATCATTCCACTTGCCAAAGAAGGTCAGGCCAATAAGTGAAGAGACCTGAAGGTGAATGGGTCATCAGGAGAATCCTTTGTCACACAAGTTAGATATTTTCAGCTGTGAGGATAAGGATGGAACGTCAAGCTGACAATAGCATGGGAGATGTTCTGAAACTATTTGGTCTTTCATAGTTTGGTCTCATTTTCCACCTATAATAAATTAAGCAGGAGGTTGAAAGAAAATTCGAGAGAGCAGATAAACTTTCAGCTGGGACTATCAGAAAATCGAGTGAGCAAGTGCTCCTCCACAAAGCTGGACATCAATGATGAAGGCAGGGATCTAAGGTAGCAGCAAGTTCAACCTTTTTCTCTGATAGGGGAAGGGTAATTGTGAAGTACACATCACATGAAAGCTCAAGATACTCATGATAGGATATTTGAAGAACGAAGACAAATACAATCTCCTGACTGGGAGTTTCTGGCGCAAAGAACAGATAAATAAAGAGAGAGAACGCTCAGCTCCTTATTCCATTCAATCTTTGGAGACATCCAAAATGTCAGTTCCTCAAATCAAACAAGTTATAAACACACATCAAACTCAGCCATGAAATCAGATAATTTTAATTTGAGGTACACTAAACAGACATAGTGCACATAGTCTGATAATTTTAGCTGTAGCTGTCTGTTTTGGAGCCACTTTTTCCAGATGAAACTAAGTGGCAAATAAGAGGTTTTAAAATACCTGGAATGGATTTAGCTGTTCAAATTTACTCTTCTAACTTTTCAATGTCCAAATTTTATATGAAGGTTAACATTATCAAATAAAACATTGCTGGAAAATAACTGAATTTCAGCTTGTAACAGGAACAGTATCGCATATAAAAATCTTATTCAGTGTGATACTGACTTCATTTTCATTTACGTGAATAGCTAAAATAAAACCAAAAAGTTATGCTGAAAACCTTGGTTCCTTCCAGAGGAAACTATGCTGAGAGGTCAATTTGCAAACTTTTGTTCATAAATTGTAATGAAGAATATTTTTGAGAATGAATGATATAGGGAAAAAGTTGATTGTGCATGAACCAAATTCTGCTTTCCCCTCTATTAGCTGCTTAATTCTTGTTTGATTGAACATTTGGTAGAGGATAAGCCAACTTCTGAACAAAACAACATCTGTTTCATTTTTAATTCCAGCTATTCAGTCTGGACATGAGTTTCGCACAGAAATTCTTTAAGACTAGCATTGGAAGGACAAATTTAATCAGCCTATGGTAATTTTAATTTGGGTCTCAATATAAATAAGTTTATTTACAAAGTAAGTACTGATGATTTATCATTAGACCTCAATTGTGTACAAGCACTCGTATGACATGTTGGTAATGACATCAAGGTCGACATAAAGTCATCCAGTTGCAATTGAAGACATAATATAAAAACTTGATTAATAATTGGTTTTAAAATATAGTCTCAGAGGCAAAAATTGTATTTTAGTGCATTCACAATGTGGCCTTTATGAAAGCCAGAACTATCAAAGTGACTTATTACAAAAATCTATCATAATAATATTGGCCGAATGAAAACATGTCAAAGCTGTACTATTCATTTCTCGCTTTCCTCATATCCTTATCTCATAAAGATGTTCAATTTATTTTTGAAACTATATAACTATCTCTTTTCTCCTCGACACAAAGTCGTCACAGTTTGTTTTCTGGGTGAGAGAGCACAAGGTCGGACCATTCAAAGGCCTCCATTCATGAACCAACAAATATTAAGTATCTGTGATTTTGCTTCTGATAATCTTGAGCCATAGGAGGCTATCTCAACTCCCTCCATAAAAGCATGGCTGCACAATATGTCGATAGGAGTGACTGCAATGTACGACACATTTCATCATGTATTCAATCGAAAACATCTTCCAGAGCTCTCCATATTTCCTGTACAATGCTTTGCACATTTTGCTCGCTACTCGTGGGTATTTTCATCACATCGGAAACAGAGATAACATGGAAAAGAATTGAAGGTACCTGAAATAATGGAATATAATTTAGTGACCTGGTTCTCATGGTGGGAGAATGAGTTTGAAAACTCATGAACAGTCTCAATATTTTCCCAAGTGCAGACTTGATGGGTCTCAAGTTCAGACCCAAGCTGAGATGATACAAAATGGGAATTATTGCGTATGAGCATAATTTATGGGCTGTCCCCAGAGACCCCAGCATCCCCAGAGACTCACTCAGAGATAGACATCCATTGCTGGATGGTCATCAGCACTCTTTGGTCTGCCCGAGCTTTGTTGGCTTGCCATCACAGCAAGATGCGAGTGAGGGAATGTTGCTGACTGGCACATTCCAGGCTGCAGGAATAGGTGATGAGGGACATGTGGCCAACCCAGTCCAGGATCCTTCCTCTTCTCAGAATTAGGAGGCTGAGACAACCCACTTAAACAACTGAGAGGGATGAAAGCCCAGGAGACTGCTCAAGGTATAACGGTTGGTTGGCAAACACGATAATGTTCAGTAACAGAATGTGCAAGACAGGAGGACACAAACAGCATAAGACTTTGCTTTGTATTCAATTGTTTTCAAAATTTTTCTTTCAATTGCATTCAAACCACTGGAAACAAAGCAAAGTCTTTACCTTAAGTAATCCTTTACTAATCACAGAGCACCTATAGCATAGGGATTACTTAAGGTGGTATGTGGGGGAGGTGGGGGTGGTGGGGGGGGGGGGGAAGAAAGAGTTTGAAAACCACTGGTATCGAATTACATATTCACTGAGAATTTTTTTTGGAAAAAAAACTTAGAGGGAAGGGTGGAAACTGGGCTCTGACATCCAATCTAGATATGTCAGGAACCACATTGTATGTGGTAAAATAGGCCAGTCCTTCAGTTCTTCTGAAGAACAGAGAACAACACAATGACACACCAAGTAGAACTGCCTCCTGGCAGTGCCAGAGGTCCAGGGTTCTCCCTGTGACTCAGTAGATTTCTTCCAGTTTTCTGATTTAGTCCACAAGTCTTAGGAGTGGGATTAGTTCACCCTGCCATTCCATCATGCCTGATTTACTATCTTTTTAACCCCCTCTCTCCTACCTTCCCCCTGTAATTCTTTATTCTCTACCTAATCAAGAATTTATTTAACTCAGCCTTAAACATACCCAGACTTTACCTCCACAGCCATTCGCTGCAGCACATTTCATACTTTCACCGGTAAAGATATTCATCTTCATTTCTGATTTCTGCCCACTTCCCAAAGACTTGCGTGTTGGTTTGTTAATTGGCCACTGCAAATTTCCCCTGGTGTATAGGTGAGTGGTAGAGTTGGGGGTGGTGGTGGGAATTAAGGAGAATAAAGTGGGATTAGTTCAAATGAGTGCTTAATGGTTCATGCAGGTTTGGTGGACTGCAAGAGCAAGGCTCACAAATGCCACCATCAGCAGAAATAGAAAACAATGGTTATAAAGTTATAGAGAAAATTAATGATCAGTATATCAACATGAATATATACAGCTAGGGATGATTCTACAGAGACAGATTCTGAGAAGTGGTTCAGTGAAATTCCCTTGATAGCATGGCAAATCTGAAGACATTCTACTGATACAGAAAATCTTGGATTACGTGCAATATGTAGTTTCCCATTATGGTTAAAAATGAAGTGACCATTTATAGTGGCTAAACTCAACTCTATTTGGTAAAGATTTGCTGAGAGATTCACACGTGGTTTGGAAGACTGTCTGAATAAGCTCCTAGTGAAATATGCAGTTCAGCCGAAACATTTGTATGCCAGCATTCGAGGCACAGAGCCAACCCAAACACCAAGCCAATCTACCGCAGGCCCAGTCACTATGATACACATGAAAAGGTTCAATGAGAGGAGGAGTTGAACAAACTGGAGTGACAGATGAACCCCATCTTTTGCAGGGAACAGGTGCACCTCTTGCTCAATTAAACTCAAACAAAGAAAGCCAACACAGTTGAGCAACCAACTTCAAAAAGGGGATTTATTCATATTATAAGCTGCCTGGAATATAGCACCCAAAATATTTCAGGTGAGCATATAAAAGGAAGCACACTGATGTCTGGGCAATCAAGTCAATGTTTTGATTGAAATGATCACAGAAGAGAGTGGTGCAGGAAGGCACAATGATTCCATTCGATCTGCTGCTTTAAACCCAAGTCTGGAGTTCCACAAAGGTAACCCAATTGAATGCAGCAATCAACCATATTCCTGCCGCGCTATATTGAAGATCGAGTTTCCAAACAGAATGCCAATGTGGATTGTCAAGATGGTCTAAAAAAAAAACCTGACATGTGGTGAATCCATATTACATGCAGAAAAGAAGGCTTTCCCCCCCCCCCCCCCCCCCACCTCTGTTAAAGCAGAGAGCAACATTAATCCAGTACTAAAGCAAGTTTATGAGTACACTTGGACCGGCTGAACTGATTCTGCCCAATAGTTTGTTAAGAAAATAAAGCTTTTCCATCTCAGACATGACAAATTGTCCAGAAGTAGGTCCATGGAGGAGTTACATCCAGAGAATGACAGACTATATCCCATCATCATTCAGCCTCAAAGACAGAAACTGGGAAGTGAGTGGGCACAGTTAAAGTGGCACTAGAAAAACAAGGCATACAAGAGAATGCTCTTTGAAGCATTGACTTGGGAATTTTCTTCTGATTCCCCGATTGACATTGCACTCATCGGCAGCTGCACTCCTGCTTCCTGCTTCCAAGACTTGGGATTCACAAGAGACGAGCAAGAAAGATTACAAGTTCAGTTTTACTTCTGGAGTTCCAATCTTTGAAATGGAATTGAATGACGATAATAGAGAACTCATCTGCTGTCTAGGGGACTCAACATTAGAAACAGTAGCAAAGTAACAGATGGAACAGAATTTGAATCACAAATATACATTTTTGCATCTTGTTGAATTATTTTCACTCTTTCATTTCTTTCAAAGGGAAACCAAGTAAATAAGTGATTTGACTGCATAGTATTTTTGATGAGGTACATTTCTGTAGGAATGTGAAATCTGAAAAGAACCTCACTTTCTGCAGGTCCATGTGTTTCCCATGTATTACTACACAGGAGACTTGAAATCCATAGGGATATACACATTCCTGTAGCTGACATCACACCATTTGTAGTCTTCCTATTTGGAAGCCTGACAATGATATGAATAAAACAAGATCTTTCTAATTTTTCCATGCATTTTCATGTTCAGCATCTACTGGCAAAATTATGTTGCCTTTGCTCCATACCAACTAATCTTTTTCTATAACTGCAATTTTGTTGTACTATACACAAGATGCCTAGTAGTCTGTCAACAACCTCTATCATTGCATTTTTGATGCATGTGGCCATGAACTTGAATTTGTTCTTTGTACTACTGTTGATCCTTAACCAAGCATTGCAGTAATGTGGATGGACACTTCACAAGAGTACAAGAAAGAATTCTATTCTACACAAGATTCCATAACCTGTGAGGAGACAAATTAAGCAGAATATATTGTCATGAACAGGTCACAAAATACATTGCTTTGCAGCAACATTACAGTGCAAAGATTTCTATAAATCATATTTTAAAAATAGCGCACAAAAAGAAAAAAAAAGACACCGAGATAGTGTTGGAGGTTCATTGTTCTTGTGGTTGATTGAAAGAAAAATGTTCAGTAACTCCTGGTCTGAGTAATACAGCAGAATTTGTTATATTGATTTGCATTATTACAATTTATCCAAAAGATCATCACTTCTAACTTTCTCTGGTAAACAAAGACTTGTGAGTTTCCCTTTATTATTCCCCAAAACAATATTTCAATGACTAACCGTTTTGGTTAGTCTTTTAGTATTATTTGTTTAGTTTTTCTTTTAAATAACATATATATATTAAGAAAGGAGGTAATGGAGTCAGTTGGGGTAGTTAAGTGCTCCAATTGTGGGATGTGGGAAATCAGGCAGCACAGCTGTTCCTGACGACTACACCTGCAAAAGGTGCATCCAATTGCAACTCATGAGTGACCATGTTAGGGAGCTTGAGTTGCAATTGGATGAACTGAGGATCATAAGGGAAGCAGAGGCAGTGATAGAGAGGAGTTGCAGGTAAACAGTCACCCCTAGAAGGCAGGAGTCAGGGAATTGGGTGACTGTGAGGAAAGGAGGGAGAGTGCCAGTGCAGAGAACCCCTGTGGAAGTGCCCCTCAGCAACATGTATTCGCATTGGATACTGCTGGGGGGAACAGCCTATCAGGGACGAGTCGTGGGGGTCAGGTCTCTGGCACAGGGGCTGCCCCTGAGGCTCAGATGGGAAGGAGGGATAAGAACAGGGTAATTGTGGTTGGGGACTCGCTTGTCAGAGGGACGGATAGGAGGTTTGTTGGACAAGATCAGGGATCCAGGTTGGTCTGTTGCCTCCCTGGTGCTAGGGTCTGGAAAGTCTCTGATCGAGTTCACAGAATTCTGCAAGGGGAAGGTAAGCAGCCAGAAGTCGTGGTCCATGTGGGGACCAATGACTTAGTTAGAATTGGAGATAAGGTCTTGAAACAGGAATACATAGAATTAGGCAGGAAGTTAAAAAACAGGACCTCTAAGGTAGTAATCTCTGGATTGCTGCTGGTGCCACGTGCTAGAGAAGGTAGTAATAGGAGGATGAATGCATGGCTAAAGAGTTGGTGCAGGGGGCAGGGGATAAGATTTTTGGATCATTGGGATCTCTTCTGGGGAAGGTCGGAACTGTACAAAAGGTACAGACTCCACTTGAACTAGAGGGGGACCAATATCCTGGCAAGCAGATTTTCTAGAGCTGTGGGGGTGGGTTTAAACTAGTTTGGCAGGGGGGTGGGGAGCAGAGTTTGCGAGCAGTGTCTAGGGTGCATGGTCACCTAGTTAAGAATGATAAAGATAACAAAGGAAGGATGGAGGTTAAGGTAAAAGGTAATATATGTGAGGGTCATTCTCTGAAATGCATGTACTTTAATGCAAGAAGCATAGTGAACAAGGTAGATGAGCTTAGAGCATGGATTGGCACTTGGAATCATGATGTGGCAATTAGTGAGACCTGGTTACAGGAGGGTCAGGACTGGCAACTAAATATTCCAGAATACAAATGTTTTAGATGTGATAGAAAAGGGGGTTAAAAAAAAAAAGGGGAGGAGTTGCTCTGCTTGTGATGGAGGACATTACTGCCGTGAGGAGGCAGGATGGTTTGGAGGGATTGTTTGGGTGGAATTGAGGCTGTTTGGGTGAAATTGAGGGTTGGAGGAGGCATGAGGGCACTAATAGGAGTGTATTATAGTTTTGCTATTATCTGATTCCACCTGCATTGAATTCGCCCATCGTTATTGAATGAAGATCTACCAGGACCAATGCCTGAAGAGGGCACACAAAATCAGTGAACCGGTGCGGACTCAAAAGGCCAACATGGCCTGTTTCTGCTCCGTAAATGGTTAGATGGTTATGGTTATATTATAGACCACCAAATGGGCCAAGAAAATTGGAGGAACAAATTTGTAAGGAGATAGCATTTCTTTTTTCTTCTTTCTTTTCTTTTTCTTAATCAATACGTAGAGGAACAAACTCGGGTCGGTGTAATACTGGATCTCCTGTTAGGGAATGAGATAGGTCAGGTGTCTGAGGTTAATGTTGGAGAACCAATTGGGTCTAGTGATCACAACTATTAGTTTTAGGGAAGAGCAAAGAAGTGCCTAAAGTTGAGGTTCTGGATTGGAGAAAAGCAAATTTCGAAGGAATAAGAATGGATTTGGGGAGTATTGAGTGGGACATGATTTTTGTCAGGAAAGGATGTAAATGAAAAATGGAGAATATTCAAAGAAGAAATTTTGATAGTACAGAGTAGATATGTCCCAGCAAGGATCAAAGGAAAGGCTGGAAATCATAGGGAGCCTTGGTTTTCGAGGAATATTAGAAATTTGGTTAGGAGAAAGAGGGAGGTGGATAAGAGGTATAAAAAACAGGGTGATGAGAAATTGAAAGAGGACTACAAGGAGTGTAGAAAAAATCTTGAGAAAGAAATTAGAAAGGCCAAAAAGAGGCACGAAGAGGCTTTGGCAGGCAGAGTAAGAATAAATCCAAAGGATTTCTATAGGTACATTAAAAGTAAAAGATTAGTGAGGGATAGAATTGGACCCCATGTAGATGGGGAGGGTAGGCGATGTGAGAAGTCAGAGGAGATGGGGGAAATTTTAAATGATTTCTTTTCCTCGGTATTCACTAGGGAAAAAAATATTGTGCCAGTTGAAGTAAAGGAAAATAGTGGGGAGGTCATGAATCATTTAAGGATAACTGAGGAGGTAGTGATGGCAGTGTTAAAAAAGATAAAGGTGGACAAATCTCTGGGTCCAGACAAAGTATTCCCAAGGACACTCAGGGAGGCTAGTGTACAGATAGTGGGGCCATTAACAGAGATATTTAGGATGTCACTGGTCACGGGGGGGGGGGGGGGTAGTGCCAGAGTATTGGAGGGTGGCTCATGTTGTTCAGCTGTTTAAGAAAGGGTCCAAATGTAAGCCTGGAAATTATAGACCTGTGAGTCTGACGTCAGTGGTGGGCAAGTTTATGGAAAGTGTTCTGAGGGATGGCATTTACAAATATTTGGATGAACAGGGATTGATAGCTAGTAGTCAGCATGGTTTTGTCAGGGGTAGATCATGCTTAACAAACCTTAGAGTTTTTTGAGGGGGTTACGAGAAAGATTGATGAAGGGAAGGCTGTGGTTGTTGTCTATTTAGACTTTAGTAAAGCTTTTGACAAAGTTCCCCACAGGAAGTTAGGTAAAAATGTGGAGGCATTAGGTATAAATAAGGAAGTAGTGAAATGGATTCAGCAATGGTTGGATGGGAGGTGTCAGAGAGTAGTGGTAGAAAATTGTTTGTCAAATTTGAGGCCGGTGACTAGTGGAGTTCCTCAGGGATCGGTCCTGGGTCCGCTATTGTTTGTTATATATATATTAACTATCTGGAAGAAGGGGTGGTGAATTGGATAAGTAAGTTTGCAGATGATACAAAGATTGGTGGTATTGTGGACAGTGAAGAAGATTACCGTAGCTTAAAAAGAGATATAGGAAAGCTAAAAGAGTGGGCTGAGAAATGGCTGATGGAATTTAATATGGACAAGTGTGAAGTGTTGCATTTTGGAAAGGCAAATCTAAATAGGTCATATACATTGAATGGTAGACAATTGAAGAGTGCAGAGCAACAAAGGAATTTAGGAGTTGTTGTATATTTGGATTTCCAGAAAGCATTTGATAAGGTGCCGCACAAGAGACTTATCAGTAAGTTACAGGAAAGCGGAGTCTGGGGAAGTATATTGGCCTTGATTGAAAATTGGTAGTCTGACAGGAGGCAGAGAGTCGGGATAAGTGGGAGCTTTTCAGGTTGGCAGAGAGTGGTAAGTAGGGTGCCGCAGGGGGTCAGTGTTAGGCCCACAACTGTTCATCATTTACATTGATGACTTGGAGGAGGGGACAAAATGTGGAGTAGCCAAGTTTGCGGATGACACCAAATTGAGTGGAAGAGCAAATTGTAATGAAAATGTGGAGAGTCTGCAGAAGGATATAGTTAAGCTGGATGATTGGGCAAAGGTCTGGCAGATGGAGTACAATGTTAGTAAGTGTGAGGTTATCCACTTTGGCAAGAAAAATAAAAGAGCTGAATATTATTTAAAGGGTGAAAAACTACAGCATGCTGTCGTGCAGAGGGACTTGGGAGTGCTTGTGCATGAATCGCAAAAAGTTAGGTTGCAGGTGCAGCAGGTTATTAGGAAGGCAAATGGAATGTTGGCCTTCATCGCTAGAGGAATTAAATTCAGGAGTAGGGAGGTAATGTTGCAACTGTATAAAGTACTGGTGAGACCGCACCTGGAGTACCGTGTCCAGTTCTGGTCTCCATATTTGAGGAAGGATATACTGGCTTTGGAGATAATCCAGAGGAGGTTTACTAGGTTGATCCCTGGGATGAAGGGGTTGACATGATGAAAAATTAAATCATCTAGGATTGTATTCACTCGAGTTCAGAAGAATGAGAAGAGATCTTATAGAAACATATAGGATTATGAAGGGTATGGATAGGATAGATGTAGGAAGGTTTTTTGAGCTGGCCGGGGAAACTAAAATGAGAGAACACAGTCTCAAGATTCGGGGGAGTAGATTTAGGACAGAGATGAGGAAAAAAGTTTTTCCCAGAGAGTAGTGAATGTTTGGAATTCTCTAACCAGGGAAGTGGTTGAGGCTGCCTCATTAAACATATTTAAAATTCGGTTAGATAAATTTTTACATGATAGAGGAATTAGGGGATATGGGGAGAAGGCAGGTAGGTGGAGTTAGGTCAAAAATTAGATCAGCCATGATCGTATTGAATGGCGGAGCAGGCTCGATGGGCCATTTTTGGCCTATTCCTGTTCCTACTTCCTCTGTTCCTATATTCCTACGAGTTATGGTAAACAGTACCCTCAAAGTTGATACTCAGGTAGATAGAGTGGTGAAGAAGGCATTTGGAATGTTGGCCTTCATAAATTGGAGTATTGAATTCAAGAGTTGGGATGTATGATGAAATTGTACAAAGCATTGATGAGGCCAAATTTGGAATACTGTGTGCAGTTTTGGTCACCAAATTATAGGAAGGATATAAGCAAAATAGAGAGAGTGCAGAGAAGGTTCACGAGAATGTTGACAGGATGTCAGGGTTTGAGTTACAGAGAAAGGTTGAGCAGCCTGGGGCTTTTTTCTCTGGAGCGTAGAAGATTGATGGAGGTGTTCAAGATTTTAAAAGGAACAGAGAGTCAACATGGATAGGCTTTTTCAATGAAGAGTGCGGGATATTCAAACCAGAGGCCATGGTTTTGAGATTGAAATGGGAAAATTATGAGGGGAACATGAGGGGAAATTTCTTCACGCAAAAGGTGGTTGGGATGTGAAATAAGCTTCCGGCGGAGGTGGTTGAAGCAGCAATGTTATTTACATTTAAGGAAAGACTGGATATTTACATGGAGGGGAGAGGATTTGAGGGGTATGGACCAGGTGCTGCTCAGCGGGACTAGGAGGGTGGGGATTTGTTCTGGCATGGACTAGTAGGGCCAAACTGGCCTGATCTGTGCTGTATATGGTCATAATACAAATACCTTTCACGTGTTTTTAATTGATTAACAACAATTGTAATTATATTTAAAAAGGAAACAAATACAAGATTAGAAGTGATGCAATCTGTGAGGAATTTTCAAATCAATGTTTAGAATTATGACAAGGTTCACAAATACAAGAGCACTCGATAGACGATAACCACTCAAAGCAAAAAAAAATGGTGTGCCTGATCACATCAGGAGGTACTGATAACTCCAGTTTATTTGCAGTCCATTCTAAAAGTGTACTGGGATGCAAATTTTATTCAACAATGCAAAATAGGTGATAGTGAATTCATAGTAAAAAGGCAATGCTGGAGAAACTCAGCATTGTAATAGCAAAGTTAAAGGTACATAACCAACATTTCAGCTTGAGCTTCAAGGTATCAGATAGTGAATTCATAGTCTAGTTCATATAGTAAAGTATGACTTTCACGAAAGTGACAAAGGGAATGGTAAACTTTCACTCAGAGATTATTACATTTTGGAAATTTCATGAAATATTTTTACATTCTTGAACAATTAGATTTTCTAATTATATTTCAGAATATTCTGCAAATATACAGTACAAACTTGATATATACTGTTCACTACAAAAGGACCCCCCCCTCCCAGTTTACGATCTTGTTCACAAATGCATGCTATTGTATCATATCTACCCTGGTTGGTAACATTGAAGAATTATTTTAATTTTATTTACATCAGAGTAGAAGTCTATTCTACCCATTGACTGCCTAATTAACCTGTCAACCCGATATGATTTGAGGGTGGGAGGAAACTGGAGTACCCAGGTAAAACTCACGCAGAGAACGTTCAAATTCCTTACATACAGCACCATATTCAAACTGGTCGTTCATGCTATATAGTGCTTAGATAATATTTGGTAAAATATTGGTCAGAAGACTAACTTAGAGTTTAAATGGGTCTGTATGCATTTAAAAAAAAACAGGATTACAGTTATCACACTTCCTGCGTTTTAGCTGTTTCATTGCTTTCAAAAGAAAATCCATCTTGTAAAATAGACATTAGATTTTATAAGTATACTTAAAAATATTGTTTTTATGATGCTCTAACTCAGTTATCAGAAACTTTATCCCTTTTACAATGTTTATGCAGTTCCTTGAAACTGAAATGATTTTATTACAATTAAACTTTCACCTTGGCCGTCTTCCCTTTCTCTCTTTTTGCCTTAGGTACCATCACCTCTTATTATTCAGTTTTTTCTTAATAGTTTCATATGCATGTTGATTTCCTTTATTCTTCAATGTTTCAATATTTCATAATTAGAGAAGTTTCTCTGATAACAATCTGTGGTGTTTTCTCATAATACAAGGTTCCAAATAATTGAAGAAGGGATTTGAACACAACTTGCTAAGGCGCACACCAAAGTCTTGGAAAACTAGACTGTTTTATTGCTCTGGCCATTGTGCTTGTATGGGCCCTGGCACTAACAATGGGCCCCACAGCATCAGAGCGCCGGCCTAGGATTAGCCGGCATTCCCACTTGAATTCCCCATCTTCCTGCTGTGCGGAGGTCACCTGGGATGACAGCCAGTGTCACACACACCCCCCCCAGGTCCACACAGTTGCCATATTAATCAGCAATTTTGCAGGCCAGTCAGTCTCTCCGTATGCGGGCTGCTACACAACCGACCCCCACCAAATTGGTGACCAGGCCATTGTCTTAAGTGGCTTGCTCCTGCATTGCAGGGTAGGAGTGGAGACTGGCTCATCACCGTATACAAAATCCCATTAGAAGTTTTCATTAGTACATTATTTCATGGCCTTGTCTCCAATTGTGTCTAAACTAATGCATTTTCAACACTCCCAAATCTTTAAAAAGAGGGAAAGGAACATAGGAATTACAAATCAATGTTATTAATCTCAAGATTGTATTATTTTGAACCAAGAACTGTTCATCTTCTCAAAACTTGCACCGCTGTTCCCATCTTCATTGGCAGATAACCTATCATTTATTTCCCTCGTCTTTCTCTCTGATTGAATTGCAGAGTTTTCAACCTTGGCTTCAATGATAAGTTCTGACCTTACGCTCTTGTTTCCCCTAGGATCTCCGACTTTTTTCTTCAATCACAAAGGCCCTACCTCAAATGATTAAAAAAATCAGTATCGCATGTCACCTCCAGCTTCAACTAATCCAGAGCTTGTCGAAATTGTCTGCCAAACTCCATCAATAGCTCCCAAAACTGCTGCCTTTTCCCCAAGCTTACTAATCGAGCTCATCTCATCAGACCCCTCAATCCATCATTCAGCCTGATCTATACATTTTCTTTGCTGCTTCTTCCTTTTTGTTCGATGTTGCAACAAATCCCAATTAATATGGGCACACTGCCAAATGGGAGAGGGGGAAAGGATACACAGTCTGTATTTGCATTGCTTTCATTCTAATCACATTCCTTTAAAATGGCACCCATGAGGATTAGCTTTGTAATTTTAAAAAACCCTTCTGTAACATTTACAGCAACCTGAACTCTTGGTCAATGGAAATCATACATTCATAGCCTCCCCTCATTCTTCTGGCTGAAGGAAAATAGGTGATCGAAAAAAAAAATTCTGGGCGAGTCAGAAGAATGCTTCCCTAGGTAAGACGTTCAAATGTAAGCAATCCATGACAAACAACAAGTTGCAACTTTCGCATGAGAACATAGAATAATAATCCATTCATTTATTATGGCTTTGATTAGGTAAATCTCAACATTAAAAGCATGCGTGTGTTTTTTTTCCAAGAGGAATTGCACAAAAGTGTTGGAGGAACTCAGAAGGTCATCTACCATCCATAGGTAGATGTGCATCTTTGGACTGTATAGCTGCACCTCCTATGGACACGGTGTGACCTGCTGAGTTCCTCCACTATTTTTGTGCACACGCTACAATCTCAGCGACTGTACGTACACTTTCAGTTTCACTTTAAAAATATAGCAAAACCTGTTATCCATATTTAAAGCAACCAGCAAAAAGTAGACAACAATAAATAGGTAAAAAAAAATACAGTTTACCAATCCCCTTAGGTACTGTATACAAAGGATTTTACAGAAATTAACCTTTATATACAGTGGCTTTTGTACACCATGCTTATTTTTAGGGTTAAAACGAGAACACAAAGCAATGTATAACCTTGTAATGTTTGAACTTTGAAACAATGCAACTCAAATAACACTTTTTTTCCTGTGTCAGAACACTTCGGATTCAAAACATCCTCAAAAGATTTATTTATTTTTAAACCTCCCATTGGCTTTTAAATTCTTGAACATCTTGCATGTCTTGCTTATTGTGTAATACAATAGATCTAGATTAGATGAGCATCTAAAATAAAAGCCAAACATAGATCAGTTTCTGCGGATTTTGGGAGAGGTTTTTAAAAAGAGGATGATATTCCCAGCATCTTGTTTGGAATATTAGTAATGACAGGAAGTATTGTTACCTTCTAAGACCATCCTGTTAAATTTTGTTGTCTGATCAAATCACACAATTATTAAGATATGGAAATGAACCATTTGGCCTAATAACTCTGTGCCCATTCCTGTTAATGCAATCCCACCCATCAATTTCTCTATTCTTTTCTTAATTTTCAAATTGTGCTCCCTCAAGATTTTGTCCAATTGCCCTTGAAAAGCATTGACTACCTAAGTGTGTAACTATTTGATATTTTAAATTATATTCCTCACAACTATTTCGCACCCTTGGGCCCAACGTCGCACCCTTGGGCCCAACGTCGCACCCTTGGGCCCAACGTCGCACCCTTGGGCCCAACGTCGCACCCTTGGGCCCAACGTCGCACCCTTGGGCCCAACGTCGCACCCTTGGGCCCAACGTCGCACCCTTGGGCCCAACGTCGCACCCTTGGGCCCAACGTCGCACCCTTGGGCCCAACGTCGCACCCTTGGGCCCAACGTCGCACCCTTGGGCCCAACGTCGCACCCTTGGGCCCAACGTCGCACCCTTGGGCCCAACGTCGCACCCTTGGGCCCAACGTCGCACCTATGCAACCCCCTCTACAAAATTCCCCCGCCCCACCCCCCCACCCTAACGTGGACATGGGGGGGGGGGAAGAAAGGAGGCAAGTTACAGGGAAAATAAGTGGGAGAAATGAGACCTAATCAAACCAATCTCAACACCTTCCATTATCTAATTAAATTTCCTTGTACATTTTAAATTTCAGATATTCTGTTTGATATATTTCTACCTCTAATATCTATTGCATACTGCATCTCTATTTTAAAAACAATAATATAATAAACTATTTCACATAAATGTTTTCAATTATTAGAGTTTTGTTCATATTCATCACCAATAAATTTTAAGGAAGTCAAAAGTGAAAAATAATTTTTCCCACTGCACATTGCAATGGCATGAGTATTACACTGGACAACAAATTATTTCAAAAGGTTTGCTACCTGGGGGGATAAAAAGGGATTATAATAGATAATGACAAGCTAAACACAAAAGATAATTTCAGATATGCTATAGCCCATGGAATGTTGTAGAAACATTAAATTTTATTGAATTTAGCATGTTGACACATTGCCTTAGTTCAATGTTTTGTACTGATTTTCATTTGCATTCAGAATTTGATGCCTGGCACGTCAATGGACAACAATATTTTACCAGCATTGATGAATTCCAGTCACCCTAACTCCGCTTTTTCACGGTCGCAATGTCCTGGTGGAAACTTTCACCAGGTTTGTCACTTACTGTCCAAACGTCAGCAGGGAAGTCCAAATGTGAATGCAGAAAGTTAATTTTCAATGACGTTTTGGATATCAGAGTTTTGTATTCTTCAAGTAGACTCAAAATATGACAGAAAATTACAAAAATGGGTTGTATGTTTAAAAATAAACAAGGCAATTTTCATGATCAGCAACTCAAAATCCATAAAATACACCCAAAGTATTTAGGAAGCAAAATCTTTGTTGTCCAGTGTTATTAGCCTTTCATTAACATGCAATCTTTCCTCTTAAGCATTCATTACCTGTACACTTATGAGAGATCCAAGTTGCAACTTGTCTCATCAATTATAACATAGTTCTGTCTGCCCAGTTGACTCTGGATAAGAATTAATTGACATTGGAAAACTAATCATATAACTCTCCAGCATTACTTCTCTTGAAGAAAATACAGCATTAAAGGAAAATCAGCATCTCTAAAACTACTTATCATTTTTATGCAGCAAGTAATTCTCTGAAAAGTGGACCTTTTCTTTCAGTCAATACTTCAATATTTATACCAATAAAAGGTTTCCAGGTGGCACCCATTAGTCAAAGCATTTAGTTGCCAAATCGATCTAGTTTTATAAGATAATGGAGCAAAAATTTGCAACAGAGCAGGTAATTTGGCTAATATCTTCCACCTGGAAACTTTTTATTGGTTCATGTGTACAATAATCAAGAGACAAAGGCTGCTTTAAAGCAACTGTTAACCCCAGGTTTCCTGGTTAAAAAAAATACAAGTTTATAACCTCCATTGTGTTCACTGATTCTAACAAGAGTAATCTTGAACAAAATGGGAGTGAATATTTCCAATAAACAATTTATCTGGATTATCTCTCTTCCCACACTGACCCTTGTAAGGACGCTGTCACTTTCTCCCCATTTCTTCACCTCCGCTGCATCTGATGAGGTCTTCCACGCTGAGATATCTGAAATGTCCCATTTCTGAATAAATGTTGGTTAGTGTAGTGGTTAGCACAATGTTATTAGAGCGTCAGCAACCAAAGTTCGAATCCACTGTTGCCTGAAAGGAAAAGGTAAAGATACAATGCTGGAGAAACATAGCAAAGACAAAGATTCATAACCAACATTTCAGGCTTGAGTGCTTCTCGAGCCTGAAACGTTGGTTATGAATTTTTATCATCGTTGCATAAAGTACACTGTTTGACCAGCTGAGTTTCTCCTGCATTGTGCTTTTACTTCAACCATGATGTCTGCAGGAGGAGTCACGTGATGGAGTAGTGGCCGGACGGTGAACTCCAGCCCTCTCCAGAAAAGTCGGGAAAAACAAGAGAAAATACAAAGGCACAGAAATACAAGTTAAAGAAAAGTGAGTATAAAGGTGGAAAGAAGATGGAGACAAAAGGAGAAAAATCAAAATCAACGGAAAGAAGAGAGGAAGAGAAGACAACGGAGGAAAAAGGTGAAGGCCTTACCTGTCCGAAGAGGCCCGCTGTGGAGAGAAGACCCCACTACCTCAGGTCGGTAGAAAAAGAACTACAACAATGGCTCACAGAGCCGAGTAAAAGTGCGCAACCGTGCATGCGCGACTCCTCGCGCATGCGCGATGCGCATGAAAAAAAACACACCGACGGGAGGGGGGACCAGCTGGGGAGTCGATCTCCACAGCCGGCAACGACAGCTGCAGAACACCTGCAGCAAGAAGAGACCACAGAAGACAATGGAAACAAGAAAGAAGAGGAGGAAAGGGCAGCAAAGAAACAACAGATGGCCAACCTAGAGGAAGAAGAAGAGGAAGAATACAGTGAAATAGATAAAGGGAAAGGCAAGGTAAAGGATATACTTGCTCTTGTTAGAGGATACATGGAGTCATTTAAAGAATGGCAAACACAGGAATTCAATGATTTAAGAAGAAGAATAAACAACACAGAAAAGAAAATAAATAAAATGGATATGACCTTAACAGAAATGGGGAAAAAAATGGACAAGATGGAAGAACGGGCAATAGCAGCAGAAATGGAGGTAGAAGACTTAAAAAAGAAATTGGAGGAATCTAATAAAAAAAACTAAAGAGACACAAGAATTACTAGCCCAAAAAATAGATATAATGGAAAATTATAACAGAAGAAATAACATAAAGATAGTGGGCCTTAAGGAAGATGAAGAAGGCAAGAATATGAGGGAGTTTATAAAAGAATGGATCCCTAAGGCCCTAGGATGTCCAGAACTACAGCAAGAAATGGAAATAGAAAGGGCACATAGAGCATTGGCCCCTAAACCACAACCACAACAAAAACCAAGATCTATTGTAGTAAAATTCCTAAGATATACTACAAGAGAAAAGGTACTGGAGAAGACAATGGAAAAAGTAAGAGAGGGCAACAAACCACTGGAGTATAAAGGGCAAAAAATCTTCATTTATCCAGATATAAGCTTTGAACTCCTAAAGAAGAGAAAAGAGTTCAATACAGCAAAAGCGATTTTATGGAAGAAAGGATATAAATTTACACTGAAGCATCCTGCGGTATTGAAAATATTTATTCCAGGACAACAAAACAGACTATTCTCGGATCCAGAAGAAGCACGAAAATTTGCAGAACAATTACAAAAATAGACTGAGGGATGAAGACGGGTAATGAGAGCAAAAATTATCACGATTGATATGTATGTGGGTAAAGACAAAAATAGACTGAGGGATGAAGACGGGTAAGGAGGGTAAAAATGACCACGATTGATATGTATGCGGGTAAAGAGGTATAAGAGTGAATAGAGACAATGGGCATATGTGAAAGTATCTGTAATTAGAGGAAAACATAGAGAGTATAGACAAGAATTAATAAGGGAAGGTAATGGAATAGAGAGAATAAGGAGGGAATTAAAAGAGTGACCTTTGTGACATATAAAAAGCGAAATCTTTTCTGGGGGGGGCTGGGTGGGGGAAAAGAGTGGTCACTGCAAAATCAGTTGACGCTTGCGAGTGGATTCGCAAATCCAAATGGAGAGGGGAGATGTGGTTGTCCGACAAGGGATAAAGGGCAACTCAGGAGGGGAAGGGGAGATTGGGGATAAAGAAGATAGAAATAGGAGAATAAGGAAAATGTTGGAGGTTGTAGGAATGTTGTCTGGTAAAGAGTTGAAAATAAGAAAACAGAAATGGAAAAGGAGGAAAGGTAATGATGGAAAAATGGAAAGAGAAGATAAACAAAATATAAAATGGCTACGCTGAACTATATGACTCTAAATATTAATGGAATACATAACCAAATTAAAAGGAAGAAACTACTAAATTTACTGAAAAAGGAAAAAATAGATATAGCATTTGTCCAAGAAACACACTTAACTGAATTGGAGCACAAGAAATTAAAGAGAGATTGGGTAGGACATGTAACAGCAGCATCGTATAATTCAAAAGCAAGAGGAGTGGCTATATTAATTAGCAAAAATGTGCCATTTAAAATAGAAGAGGAAATAATAGATCCAGCAGGGAGATATGTTATGATAAAATGTCAGATATATTCAGAGCTTTGGAATCTACTTAATATATATTCACCTAACGAAGAAGATCAAAAGTTTATGCAAGATATCTTTTTGAAGGTAGCTAATACGCAAGGGAACATACTAATAGGAGGGGATTTCAATCTGAATTTGGATCCAAATATGGATAAAACGGGGAAAAAAATTAACAGGAAGAACAAAGTAACCAAATTTATAATTAAATCAATGCAAGAAATGAAACTTGTGAACATATGGAGGAAACAAAACCCAAAAGAAAAGGAATACTCACACTACTCGACTAGACATAAAACATACTCAAGGATAGACCTATTCCTGTTATCAGCCCACATTCAAGGGAGAGTTAGGAAAACGGAATATAAAGCTAGACTATTATCGGACCACTCACCCCTGTTATTGGCAATAGAGCTAGAGGACATCCCTCCAAGAATGTATAGATGGAGATTAAACCCCATGCTACTTAAAAGACAGGATTTTAGAGAATTTATTGAAAAACAATTAAAAATGTACTTTGAAGTAAATACGGAATCAGTGGAAGATAAGTTTATACTATGGGACGCAATGAAAGCATTCATTAGAGGGCAAATAATAAGTTATGCAACCAAGATGAAGAAGGACTATAATCAGGAAACAGAGCAGTTGGAAAGGGAAATAATAAACATAGAAAAAAAATTAGCAATAAAGGAAGATACAACCAAAAGAAGAGAATTGGCGGATAAAAAAATAAAATATGAAACATTACAAACATATAAGGTGGAGAAGAATATAATGAAGACAAAACAGAAATATTATGAACTAGGTGAAAAAACACACAAAATCTTAGCATGGCAGCTTAAAACAGAGCAAAATAAGAAAATGGTATTGGCAACAAGGAAAAAAGACAAACAAATTACATATAATCCAAAAGAAATTAAGGAAAACTTCAGAGAATTCTATGAACAATTATTCCGAACCGAAAACGAAGGGAAAGAAGGGAAAATAGATGAATTTTTGACTAAAATTGAACTACCAAAACTACAAATAGAGGAACAAAATAAATTAACAGAACCATTTGGAACAGTAGAAATACAAGAGATAATAAAAAATTTACCAAATAATAAGACACCAGGAGAGGATGGACTCCCAATAGAATTCTACAAAACATTTAAAGACCTAATAATACCGCCCCTCCTGGATGTAATCAACCAGATTGATGAGACACAAAACTTACCAGATTCATGTAAAACAGCAATAATTACAGTGATACTAAAACAAGGGAAAGATCCACTCTCACCAGCGTCATATAGACCAATATCTCTGCTAAACACAGATTATAAGATAATAGCTAAACTATTAGCGAACAGATTAGCAGAACAGGTACCGAAAATGGTAAATTTAGACCAAACTGGATTTATCAAAAAAAGACGCACAACAGACAATATTTGTAAATTTATTAACTTAATTCATGCAGTAGAAGGAAAGAAAGCACCGGCAGTAGCAGTTGCTTTAGACGCAGAGAAGGCCTTCGACAGAGTAGAATGGAATTACTTGTTCAAAGTATTGCAAAAATTCAGTTTACCGGAGAAGTATATTAATTGGATTAAAGCATTATATAAGGGACCGTTAGCGAAAGTGACAGTAAATGGACATGTATCAAAGCAATTTAACTTAAGCAGGTCAACGCGGCAGGGATGCCCACTATCACCATTATTGTTTGCGCTAGCTATAGAACCACTAGCAGAATCGATAAGAAGAGATAATAATATAAAAGGAATAAAAATAAAAGACAGGGAATATAAAATCAGTCTGTTTGCGGATGATGTGATAGTGTACTTAACAGAACCAGAACTATCAATAAAAGAAATATATAAGAAATTGAAGGAATATGGAGAAGTGTCGGGATACAAGATAAACGTAAATAAAAGTGAAGCAATGCCTATGAATAACGCGGATTTCTCAAAATTTAAGGAGGAATCCCCATTCAGATGGCAAACGCAGGCAATAAGATACCTAGGTGTGCAAATAAACAAAAATCTAGGCCAATTATATAAACTCAATTACAATCCACTAATGAAAAAATTACAGGACGATTTAGAGCATTGGAAAGAGCTACCACTAACACTGATAGGAAGGATAAACTGTATTAAAATGAACATTTTTCCAAGGATACTATACTTATTTCAGGCATTGCCAATACAACTGACAGAAAAATTCTTCAAAGAGTTAAAGAAAATAATAAGGAGATTTTTATGGAGAGGGGGGAAACCGAGGATAGCACTAGATAAATTAACAGAATGGTATAAACAAGGAGGCTTACAATTGCCAAACTTCAAAAATTATTATAGAGCCGCACAATTAAGGTACCTATCAGATTTTTATCAAACAAGGGAAAAACCAGACTGGACGAGACTAGAATTAGATAAAATAGGGGAAAAGATACCTGAACACATATTATATAAATGGGACGAAAAATTGGTACATCATAGAACTTCTCCAGTATTACACCATCTCCTCAATATATGGAAGAAGATTCATGTAGAAAGAAATAAAATAAATTACCAAATACCAAAACTAATATTGACGCAAAATAAGCTACTCCCTTTTACAATAGACAACCTTGCCTTTAGAAAATGGGAAAAAAAAGGGATTAAAAGAATAGAAAATTGTTTTTCAGGAAGTAGATTCTTATCCTTTGAACAAATGAGAGATAAGTACAATATAACTGGAGATACAGCGCTGGCATATTACCAACTGAGATCCTACTTGAAAGATAAATTAGAAAGCAACTTGAGTTTACCAGAGGGAAGTAACCTTGAATATGTGATTACAGATACAATGTTAATCAAAAGATTTATAAAAAATATGTATATTAAACTGCAAGAAAAGGAGAATGAGGAAACAAATGGTAAAACTAAACAAAAATGGGAACAAGATTTAAATATAAAGATAAAAAAGGAAACATGGGAGAAGTTATGCTCTGGAACGATGAGAAATACAATAAATACGAGGCTGCGTATGATACAATATAATTGGTTACACAGACTATACATTACACCGCAAAAGTTAAATAAATGGGACCCAACAGTATCTGATAGATGTTTTCGATGTAAAAAAGAAAGGGGAACAACAATTCATGCAATCTGGACATGTGAGAGAGTAGAAAAATTTTGGGATGATCTCAATCAGATATTAAATAAAATAACAGAAAACAATATACCAAAGAATCCAGAGATCTTTCTCCTAAGTAACATAAAAAATAAAGAATTTGGAATTGACTTGGAAGATGCACAAAAAAGATTTGTCAAGATAGCCCTAGCCGTAGCAAAAAAATGTATTATGTCAACCTGGAAATTGGAAGATAATTTGAAAATACAACAATGGTATATAGAAATGAATAAATGTATTCCATTAGAAAAAATAACATATAGTTTAAGAAATAATATTGAAATATTCGAACAAGTATGGGAGCCTTACATTAAATACAATAGCGAAAACCTACCGGGAACAAACATTACCTAAGTTGATGGAAGGAGAAGAAAAGAAAAGAATGGACTCAGTAGAATTTCTGGTGTATTTTTGTTGAATGACAACATTGTCTAACTGAATTAATGCAACCTAGATTGTATACCTAAAATGGATGAGGGGGGGGGTGGGGGGGTGGCTTGGGAGGAGGGAGGGGGGAGGGAGAAAAAGTCACTGTAAATGTGTGGAAAAGAAAAAGTGTATATCATGGCTATTGTGATTTATGGTGTGAAAAATAAAAAAGTTAAAAAAAAACCATGATGTCTGCAGACTGTCGTGTTTTACAGCTGTCTGAAGGAGTTTGTAAGTTCTCCCTGTGACCTATATTATTTTTCCCCACAGGAGCTCCGATTTCCTCCCACTGTCCAAGCACTATAGGATTTGTACGTTAATTGGTGTATTTGGATGGCATGGACTTGTGAGCTGGAAAGGTCTGTAACTGCTGTTTCTAAATTTAAAAACACATGGATTTCCCACTTACTGTCATTGCTAGAGCCCTTATGCTTACTGTACGCTTACGAGAGATCCAAGTTGCAACTTGTCTCATCAATTACAACATAGTTCTGTCTGCCCAGTTGACTCTGGATAAGAATCAATTGACATTGGAAAACTAATCATATAACTCTCCAGCATTATTTCTCTTGAAGAAAATACAGCATTAAAGGAAAATCAGCATCTCTAAAACTACTTGTGATCCTTTTGACTACTTGAGGGAGTTGGAGAGTAGTTTGTTGCAGCTTCACTTGGATTCAAGATGGATGCCTCCAAACACGGTCTTGAGTCTATAGCTAATAAAGTATAGTTATTTTAAAAGAACCCAAATTTCTTTATTACAATAAAAGAAATATCACAAGGTACCAGAAGTGGAAGAAACACCAAGAATGTGCGGAGTGAGAATCAGTCAATAGCATCAGAGAAATGGAAAGTGTTTTTATGTTTGTGTTGAACTTTAATTGAAATGAATACTGTATTAGTGTGTCATATTGTTAGGTTACACATCTCAAGGAAAGAGGAGTGCTAGAGATCCTCCTGACCATGAGAGGGAGTTGGAGACTAGTTTGCTGGAACTTTGGTTAGATTCAAGATGAATGAGTTCTTCAGCCAATAAAGTATAGTTGTTTAAAAGAACCCAAGTTTCTATATTTAAAAAAAAATCACACATATCTCCTCCTTTTGTCGTACCCACTCCCATGTCCCCTCAGGCAGAACTTGGACAGAGACCTTTTGGTCTCACTTTCCGCCCTACCTGCTTCTTTACCCAACATGTTATCCATCAACATTCTTGCCAAATTAAGTGTGAGCCCACAACCAGTCTCATCTTCCCCTCTTCACTCCTTTTTGCTTCTCATAGGGATTACGCTCTCTGAGATTTCCTTTCTTTCCGTCCCATCTGACCTTCCACCGTGCCCCCCCCTCCCTCCAGAATTACCCTCTGTAACAGTGGACAACAAAGATTTTTTCTTCCTAAACAGTTCTGGGTGAATTTTATATCATTTGGGCTTCTGATCATGAAAAACAATATTTCCTAGTGCATACCTTTTTTTTTTAAATGTAACCTATTTTTGTGATTTTCTGTTAGATTTTAAGTCTACTTCAAGAATGCAAAACAATGAACTGCAACATGCCATTGAAAATTCAATTTCTGCATCCTTCCCTGCCCGCCCATCGAAGCTCCCGTTGCCCGGATTGCGGACTTACCACATCTGAGCTACCGACACCTTGAACAACCCATGTAAAAATCGACCCCACCCAAATTAGACCTGATAAAATCATCAAAAAACAACAATTATGAAAGTATATATGGTATACAAGAAAAGAAAGGAAATATGGGAATAGATGCATAAAAATTAGGAGCAGGAAAAAATATTAAGGACTTCGAGCCTGCTCCAACAGTTAAGATCATGGCTGATCATACTGTAGCTGATCAAATGACTTTGGTTTCCTTTTCCTGCTTTCTCTCCATTCTCCTCGATCCCTTTAGCCAATGCTCTTTTGAAAACACCTAATGAACTGACCTTGGAATTGAATCAATTCCGAAATAGTTTAAGTCCCTTGGCTTTTATTTTGGCCAATCTAGATGCAGGCAAGTGAGAGGAAGACCTTGGTGAAGATGAGCTTTTGTCTCGGCATGCCATTCAAAATAAGATGATTTCTGCAATTATCTGGTGTAATTTGGTCCATTCATGGTATTTTTAATTAAATTTGGCCTTGGGTTTACCAATGTTATGTTTTTAAGATCTAAATCTCCCTATCTGAGTCTGGCAGGGCCCGATAATAAATATTAAACTCAGATTGGGGACAGTCAGGTTGGCTTTGAATTGGGTTGTAATGCATTACTTGAGCAGATGAATGGTCTGGTCCATTCATTTCATAAGTGAAGCGACTCACGGATTGATTGGGAGCTGGGGAATAAGGATGAAATCAGAAGGTCTAAAGAAGCCGGCAACTTTGGACACAGAATTGATGTGATCCTGATATTTGTGACATTTTGGAGATGATTGGATGACAATGATGAAGAGAGGGAGCGAGGCTCTGCAATATTAAGCTCCACACTTCAGAGGAGGCGACATACACTGCTTGGAAGGGAGGTGATAGTCTTCAGTCAGGACTTGGTGAAACTGAAGGCATCAAGCAAATGATAAGTCAAGTTAGCAATAAAAATGAGGTGAGGTGTGTTCTTCCCAGTTGACCATTGCAGGAAAATGGCAAAGTCAGTCCCATTGAGGCATGGACAAGATGGGACAAAGTGCTCTGAAGCAAAGTCAAATCCACATGAAGAAGATTTGCTTCACTGCTCACCAAACTTGTTATTTTCTTTTAAATTTTGATCAGTGTTATATCTCTGTTGCAGTTGTTATGGGTCCAGAGGGCCCCAAAACCCAGCAGTGATAGAAATTCACCACGACAAATGGCTACCTCAACAAAAGTTACTTTTAAATGTCTTTAAATATGAAAACAGGATCAAACCTTAATTTATTTCTATTAACTTAACTCCCCTCTAATTCTAGAAGCGCACATGTATGTAATGTTTGTGTGTGTGTGTGTGTGTAAGTTCAGAAAAGGTCTTTCATTCACAGTCTCACTCCTCCAAGTTCACCAGTTTCAGGCAATTCTTAGACTGTGCACAGAATTGAACATTTATGAAGTTCACCAGGCTTTGGTGCTTGAAAGGTAAATGGTTACCGCTCAGGAAGGTTGTTGTACGTTTTCAGAGAGAGAGATTTGTTGTTCATTTGGCAATAAACTGATTTCTTTTAATCAGCCACTTCAGTGTCTTGCTGAAGAAACTTTCCCCATCAGGGTTTTCCAGATGATAACCTCTTTCTTTCAAGTCACCACTGAGTTCCTCTTCTGTTTCCCTTATTTCAAGTGAAACATGATACAGCCAGCCATCTCCTCTTGCATGGACCATAAGGGCTTTGACCAGGCTGAACTAAGAACTCGCAACTCATCTTCAAAATGGAGGTTTTCCTCAAGCTTGCCAGCTTGTCCTGTTCCAGTTCCAGCTGCTGCTGCTGAACTGTAGAACTGAATTCTTTCTCTCTCTCTCTCTTAGTGAAAAACCCCATGACCTCTTTAGAACAGCAAACTACACTCAGACTGCAGCACTGGACCTAATCTTCTGAGTTTGTCCATCTGTTGCTTTCCAAAACAATAATCCATTACTCCACAGCATATCCAATTAACACCTACTTGTGAAGACTTTTTGCATTCTTCAAAGTTTTTGCAAAGGCACCCGGAGCCTGGACTGTCTGGCTTGAGCAGAGCTCTGGCATTTTAAATGAGATTTGTTCTGAAGTATTTGTTTGTGGCCTAACCTAAAAAAAACTGCCACATTTTATCTCCTTTTAAAACACATTTTTCTACAATATATAAAATATAACATAATCCGTCACACAGTTGTCTCAGAGATCTGATTGGAGAGCAGTAAACAAATAATTCCAATAAAGATGGAGCCACATATCACAAACAAGGACTTTGGAAATGAAAAGGAAGGCAGAGATTGAAAATATATTTTGTATTATATTCTTCTGTTGCAGAAGATGCACAAAAATTTTGTGGGACTGATTAAATTTCTTATTTTTTTTGATTTTCTGTTGTGCTGAACACATTTTTGACATGTTTGTAGAAGTACATGAGCTCAAGGAGTGACCATGCCTTTTGACCTTTTCAGTTGTGTTCTTTAATGGACTCCTCGAAAGGAATTGTTCTGCTACTTGTCCTTCCATCATAAACCTGACAAGGAATCATTTCAAAGTCACCTCATCTACATGTCATCAGTGAAGTTTGCCAGACAGTTCCACCAACAACAGTAGTGGAACAGAGAAGTGAAACAAGAAAGTCTGCAGAAACCGTATTTGTAGATAATGCACATAGGTGCTGGAGAAACTCAGCAGGTCCCGCAGTGTCCATTAGAGGGAAAGGTATATAACTAATGTTTTGGGCCTAGTTATTAGCAGTCACCTGAATAAAAAGGTGGGGTGAGGAGGAAGAAGGGGGGAGGAGGGAATGGGGAATGACTTTGATCAATTCAAATGTAATAACTGATTTTAGTACCAATGTAAAAAACATGTGTTCTCAACAGAAAGAATTTTTGAACTCTGTAAACTTGACCTTTCACTGTTTAATTGATACTGTTAAATTAACTGTTTCCATTTCATATGTTTCAAATTCTATTCAACTATAGACTTCACAATGGAGCTTTTCATTATAATAATTTCTGACCCACAAATTTCCACCAAAGCACCCTGTTACAATGCCGCATCACATAGAAGTTCAAACTGTGCTGCAGAAACCAATAAATTGAGAAACGAAAACCTGCAGGAGGTGTTGGCAAATGCTAAGTCTATGTCTTTTGTTACTAAGGGTTGATACTTGCTGGTTGGCCTTTATTCCCTAGTCTGGAGGCTTTCTTTGTTGGATTGCCAGTTACACACAGTTTTTACTACTGAGGAACAGCTTTCTCCCATGGCCAGTTACAAACTATAAATTAATCTTGCATATTTTCTTAGTGAATAAGTGGAAGTGGATGCCAGATCACCATCCCAGTGGAGGCTACAATCATAAACATCTTAACAACGATAATAAGTGGGTAGAAATTGACTGGACCCTCAAGTGCTTTTCTTGCCCTTTTTGACAGATTTCTTTTATCAATGACTTTGCAATTTTCACACAATATTTTTTTGTTCTAATCTGGTGATGTGTAAAGCTTCAAGGATTAGTGTATTGTTTAGATAAGTCATTTGTCCCAGTTTGCTATGGAATCCCATGTGGAAAAGGCATGATTAAAGTTTGATTGTTCCAGTATTTTCTCTAACTCATTTTGGTCAAATTATTTTAGAAGTTTTAATAAAATGGTGGAAAACTGTTCAAATTTGTGGCTTTATTGTCCACCGAATGTAGGCACGAATAGTGTAATTTTACATGCCCACACTTCTTATATAGCTTGCCAAGGGAACATAGAACAGAAGAGCATAGGAACAAGTTCTTCAGCCTGTGTGTCTGGGCCAAAGATGATGTCCAAGTTCAGAACCACCATTTTTTCATAACTTACAAAGGAAGCTTGTGGATTTCTCCAACAACTTGAAGTGAACACTTCAATTAATGTTTTCAGGGCCAGAGATCAAATTTGACTTCCCAATAAAAGGTGAGACCTCTCAGGAGAGTTGTTGTTGATTATCCCTCAATTTCATGAATTGGTAAGTTGCAGTAGAAATCAAGCTTCCGATAGTAAAAGGAAGCAGGTACTTACGATTGTATGGCAGTTAAAGGGGATGGATTGGTTTGAGACCAAGACGTAAAATATACCATGAACCTTAAGTTTTTGTACTGACGATTGGACTTTGACAGATGAGTTGCTGGTGGGTTGAATTTGTGTGAGAATGCCTTTTCCATTAGAAGATTTATAATTTTATTATTTGTTTTCTAAACTAAGATAATGAGAGGTGAACGGTTTAACCCTCATGACCTTTTCCTTCTCTTTAGTTTCAACGGGGAAGACATGAACATGAAACTGAATCGTTTCCTCAGTTCAGAACCGAGTGACTTGATGGAATTGTCCTGATCATTAACCAAGCCCACATGGGAAGGAACAAGTGAGCCAAAAGAATAAGTTACCAAAAGAAAAACTCACATCAAAATTATCCTGAAAAAGAAAAAGATGCCCACTTCAAGAAATATCATTTTAAAATATAAATGTTTCTCAACACCAGAATTAGCTGTGTACCAGGAACTCTACTTTAGGTCAGTTTTCAGTGGGCTCAAATCATCATCTTCAACCTTTGCTATAAGTTTCATTGTAATAAACCTGCCTCGACAACACACCGCCATGGCCAATACTTACTGCCGTCATCCTACTGTGATCCCTTTTAGAGGACAAACCAGACCAAACTTGACACCATCTTGAATCTCTAAAGCAAACTAACCATTAACAAGATATTATACTTTGATCACACAGCAATATTCACAATGATCTTTATTGTGCCCTGTCTTTGATGGACTCACACTCTCTTTAATCTTCAATTTATAATTCAACTGTAGATATTATCCTTTCAAAAATGAATATCTGGTTCTCCATGGCTCCCATTACATTGCATCCAATATCTTTGTCTTCCCCTGTGAGCTCCTCCATGATCGATTCAATTCTCTAGTGCCTAATGCATTACCCCTCCATAAATCTTCGTCCGCGAAGCCAAGCCAAAGAGAGAGAGAGAGAGAGAGAATGCATTAGGACAAGAGTGAACAAGAACAATTTACTGAATCTTGGCCCTTCAGTACCACTCTAACAATTGCTTTTGAGTAACTGGTTCTGTATTTCTACCTTTGCTACATAAAGGACGTTGTTTGACCTGTTGACCTTCTCCAGCATTTGTGTTTTTTACTTCAACCATGGCGACTACAGATTTTCGTGATTTACTGCTTTTGAGAGACACTGGGCTACATCATGGAAATAACCACAAGTAGACTGTTTGGTGCCTAGACCAAGAGTGATCATCCAGCATACTCCAAATGTGTGAGCCGTTTTATCTTCACCCGTTCCCTCCCTTGTGGTCTTGAAATTATGGGGATGCTGCCCCAACACTACAAGTCTGAGGGAGAAAGGCAGGATGAAAAATATAGTAGGAGGTACCTCTCCTTCTACCACTTCGTTCACATTCCTCAACAGTGGCACAAAGGTGCCTACTCCCATCTCTTGTCAGTTGTAGATGCAGCAATCTTTCCAAAATTATGGGATCATCCTATGCAGTGACCAGTAGCAATGGATGCCTCCCTATTAAGAGGTGTAGGCATGACTTCAAACTGCATCAATTACCCTTGGCTGGTGTGAGCAATCTCTTAAATTCAGTCCCATGAATAAGTATGAATTAAACAGACACCACGTGCAAGGATCACTGCAATCATGTTCGTATAGAGTGACAAAGAATTTCAGCTTGTGTCAAATGAGTGCATATTACTTGAAGCCAAGTAGTTTAGTACCCAGACAGTTCCACTAAATTATATCCAACCGTGGCAGCTGGAAGGTTTAAAGTGAACCATTGATATAAATTTGGAATAGAAAATGTCATTTGTGTGTCAGTGATCATCAAATTGCCAGATCATTAATAAACTACATAATAAGCCCATACCAGAGGAAATCTGTTCATGGTGAATTGAGAAATGTTTTGAGGAGCTGTCAGAGGTATCTTTTGACACAGAGAGTGGTAAGTGCCTGGAATGCATTGCTGACGGTGGTGGTGGAGACTGGTACAATAGGGCCATTGAAAAGATTCTTAGATAGGCACATGGATGTAAGCACAATAGATGGTTATGAGCTGTGAGGTTGGGAAGAGTTCAATTAATGGTGGAATAAATTTATATGGGTTGGCACTACCTTGTGGGCCAAAAAGGCTGCACTTTTTTATGTTCTACTTGGATTATGAGTGTACTTCAGGAAAACTACTATCTTTATCTAGTCTGGACTATTTGTTATTCTAAACCCACCAATTTGCCTCTGCAATATGAGTTCAAGTGTGGTGCGCTGTTAGCCAGAATCAGACACACACAAAGATAAAGACTGTACAACAGGCTTTAATCCACAAAGACTTCCACAGAGCCAGGCTGGCTGTGGCTGCAGCAACTCTGAGTGAGGCCTCAGGAGGCTGGCGTAGGCTTATATCCAGGAGGGTGATTGACACCCGACTGGGTGGGGCTTGATCCATTCAGGCCGACTGATTGACAGCTGGCCAGGTGTTGTCCTGTCACCTTACACTCCTGCAGATACAAAGGATGCCCCTTGCAGTAGGCCGGTGATGTACCTCCACAACAAGAAATGCTCATCTTTCCAGTATCTTGCAGGGTTGGGTCAGTAGGATCAGGTTGGTTGATATTTTGCTGATTTTCTTTTCTTATGTAGCCCATCTACGGCATCCATCTTATCCTAGCAAAGAAAAGCATCCCGGATTATATCCTTCCTTCACAAAGTCAGAACTATATTGTGTCAAATTGTTTTGGTATATTTAAGGAATGGTTTATAAAAGCCAGCCCATAATCAGGGAAATTGAAAGTGTATATTTCATCGAATAAATCATTTCTAATTTATTTGTGAATGCATCACTTGATGAAGATATTAGTGGACATATCACATTTGCTCCTTATATATTGCTGTTCAGATTAATCTTCCTGGATGAACAGATGGGATGAATTTAGTTGTAGATCCCACTTCCAAAACACATTGGAAAACCATCAGTGTAGATTGTATCATCAAAATACCAAATAACAGCTGACGGATTGCAATTTTGTGGTAATGTTCAGAGACACTTGTGAGAATTAAATTTCTTTCTATCAATGCACCTGGCAAGTGACAAATGATACATCATCTGAAAACTCCCATCTCTTGAAAAAAATGCCATTTTTACTCCAACGTGAACAGAACACAGTGAGAAGAAAGAAGAAAGGAGATCTAAACTATAATGTCATAGATATATATTGTGGATTGAAACATTTCACCACACCAAGGTAGAAGTATTCAAACTTTTAAACCCATATAATCTACATAAGGGCCTTCCAATAGAAAAAAAATAATGATCCTGCAAATTATATGTTATTTTTTCCAATGGTATACAAGATCTCAATTCTGTATGCCATCGAAACTAATACAACAATACTCTTTTTTTGTCATTATCAAGTGAGAGCTTTGTTGATGGATCAATTTGGGAAAACTATGAGGTTGCCCAGACAGACTAATTTTGAAATTTTAATATGGATGGTAGGAAAAAAAAATCAGAAATATACATTATTACAGAATAAAACTTTTAAGCCAGATTTACAAAAAAATAAGTTAAAATGTGAAAAAAGATTTAGGGATACAAATTACTTAGGAGGATAAGATAAATTTGTATAAAGATAGACAGACAATAATAGTAAACGTTAGATATAGATTTGTTCATTTTAATTTTATACATCAATTAAATTTAACTCCTGAGAAATTAGTGAGATATAATTTACTTTCTATGGATTTATGTTTTAGATGCCAGAAATATAAAGGATCGTTTTTTGCATTCAACATGGTCTTGTGAAAGAGTGAAAGTTTTTTGGAGGCGGGTTAAGGAATGTTTACAAAATATTTTTAAAGTTAAATTCCTAATGGTCCTATCAATATTTTTGTTAAGTAATATTAAAAAAAGATTTGTTTGGAATTAGATTCAAATAGCATTTTTGAGACTAGCATTAGCTTGGAAAAATGATAGAGGAGCAGCATAACATTGCAGCTAAAAGTGAGAAGATTGGTGATTGGCCAAATTTTTTTGGGAGGTAGGAGAGAAGATTCCATAGATGGGAATGGAAGGAAGGGAAATGGGGAAATAACTGTGGGTGTTTTGATTTAGAATTTTGAGAAGAGAGGGAGTAGGGCAGGGCAAATTTCTGATGGGGACAAGGAGAATCTCCCCAAACACAGATTACCAAGATGAAGAACCTGAAACTCTTCTTCAAATAATTTCTGAATACTTTTCAAGGTGAGGTGGATGGAAATGAGATAAAAACGAGGGTGAAAGGTGATGGAGGACAAACAGGAATGTGGAATTGAGGTTATAATCTGATCAATCATAATAATAAACAGTGGTGCAGGTTGGAGTGGCTGAGTGCTCTTTCTTGTTGGTCCATAAAGGTGCTACCATTTTAAATTCAATCAACATTTTAAAACAAAGTGGCCTTCCCTTCCATCCACTCCTGCTGCCAAATTTTGGATGTTATTGCTCTTAATTTTACAATTCAAAACTTGTATACCAAGGAATAAAATGTAGAGGCATGTGGAAATGAGACCAAATGAAGACCTTTCCCAATTGGTAGAACAGTTTCCTACTGAGCAAGTCTATGAATATGGAAAGTTGTAAACTTGTACACTTGCTAACCAGTGATTACTACTTCACACAATGGTAATGAGCTACAGGATTGAACAAAATAATCACATCTGGCAAAGCAATGTGCTATCTAGAGAGTACCAGCCATGTCGATGGTTAGGGCACCACATCCTTAAACCTGCCCTTGAAAGTTCTGAAGGAAACTTGGAGTGGGAGTGAACAGTGAAGGAAGGAAACAAATTTATCTGCATTCTTTCACATTTGCTTTGTTTTACCTGAAATATTCCACTTTTTAATGCTTCTTTAAACGTGGACTCTATGCATCTGTGAATGCATTTATCATATGATCTTGATTGAACAGGAGAGTCATGAGTGGTGTCTGCTTTATAGCAATGTCAAAGACAGTCGACTGCAGCAGTAGGAAGTTAAAAACTCATGATGTAAACAGGTGAAGTATTCTGCCTTGCAATGAACCATCAGTTCTTGTCTTCATCTATTAATGAAAAAAATTACAGGATTAAGAGTCGCTTAAAAGTTCCCTACACATGCCGGTGCATTTTCAGGGAATATCTGAAACCCAGATGAATGATGAGGAGAAGGATTTCACTGCTGCAAGGTCCAGGTGACTGGAAAAGATATTTAAAATTGTGTATTTTTCTTGACAGTCCTCTCCTTTCACCTGTCCGGCAGGTGCCTGCCTGCATTTTTCAATACCTTGCTGAAGGGCTCAAGCATGAAATGTTGCTTGCTCTTTACATCCTGTAGATGCTGCCTGACCTGTTGAGATTCTCCAGTACTTTTGTGTACTTCACCACAACTTCAGCATGTACTGACTTTCCTGTGTAATTTGACTTATGAACTCCAAAGTATGGATTGGGTCAGGTTCGGGGTCACCAGGTGCTGATATTCTGGAAAACAACCTTTCTTGGCCCCATTTATAATGCAGCAACACTCTTCTCTCACTTTACCAAAGCTGTTGTCTTTAAATTAACAACACAATAAAAGAATTAGCAATGATCAACACTGCGGAAGCTTGTCCACAATTAAACAAAGTACAAGGTAGACGAAGGCACTTTCAATTGAGCACAGTTCATTCCTTCATCTGTGGCAAACTTTTATTCTCAGGCTACGTTGGGCTTGCGAGGTCAAAAAATCAAGTTTTTTGAACCCCAACTGGGTGAATTTTATTGTATTTACTTGCTCGGATTGTTGTGCTTGTATTGTGTATGCAGAGAGGATTGGATGGCATCCTAAGCACTTCTACCTCTTTTGCAGAATTGAGGGCAGAAATCGTCGGCAAGTATTATCAGAGTTAAATGGAAATACTGGCAAGCCACCAGGTCTCCATTATAAAGAGCTTTTGCCAAGTTAGTTGCTCTAAATGGGCTGCATAGTAATTTCTGTGTTTTGTCAGCAAACATCAACACATTGAGAGTATTATATGGTCAGTTTTGGACTACTGGACAGGGTTTGGATGTACAAGATTTGGCTCTTACTTTAGTGAGTCAACACATGTAATGTTGTTAAGTCAAACAGAGTGACCCATCTTGTTGAACACAACGAGTGTACTTAAAGTTAGAACCTAACAAGACAGCAGTGAATATCTTGACAATGTTTGGCAGAAGACAAACTCTCGTTCAGCACTGCAGTACCTGCAATACAGATTGGCAATGGAATAAGCAGGTATTTACAGAACCGAAAGAATTCACTGATTAATGAAACCTTTTAGTCCGTTAGTTCTTTATTAGTTGAAGGAAATGAACCTTATTTAAAATTTATTTTTAGTTCTATTTATGACAGCTTTAAAGAGTTTGATGAGGATCAACAAAAGTTTTATGAGCTTGATTAACATTTCAAGACAATTTAACGTGAAGGTCATCACTACATCAGTCATTATGATAATCTTGATTGGAATGCAAAAGGGCAAGGAAGATGGCAACTATAATAGTTACATGTAACCACAACAGTCTGGGTTAATTGTATAATGTGAAATGAATTCCTTTCAAAGAAGGGTTGTGTTCACCTCAAGCTGTGATCAGAGTATAGTTTGAAGATTTGTTAGAACATCAGTATCTCAACATCAATCAGCTATTCATCCCAGCACCTCAGAAAATAAATAACGTTGGGATCAGATGATTAAAACCCCAGTCGCACCTAGAAAAGGAAGGGGAAAAAAGATTTATGATTTTGTCCCACTGTTTGTCTAAGACAGTTGCCTCGATATTATAAGTAAAAAGTATTGATTGAAGTCCACAATGCTGTGGTGCTAGGCTAAAATATTTTAAGATTACAATTTTAAGGTATCAGATGAATTTTTTTCTCTGTAACACTTAACTCTGCAGTGTTATTTTGATTTGCAAATTGTACTTAAGCATGAATTGACTTGTCTGGATAGCACATATAACAATGTTTTTCATCATATTTTTAATCTTGATAAACATGACAATAAAGAGTTTAATTCTAGAGATTTGTGGGACCTTGTTTGGTGCAATTTAATCGCTAATACAGTAAAACCCTGATATTTGGCACCAATGGGGATTGGTAGATGTTGGATAAGTGAATTTTCTGGTTGCTTGAGATTGCATTTGCATGGATTAGCAAACTAATGGTTTAAACCTGTATTTTTTACCTATTTATTTTTCTAGCTTTTTATTTACTGGTTGTTTGGAGCTGCTGATTGCTTGAATTCCAGATAACAGGGATTTTACTATATCAGGACAATATTCTCCACTAATCATGATTAAAGCAGTTCTAAAAAATGCGGTCTGTCAAGGGGCAAGGGCAGCAAAGGCATGGAAATACCATTACCTTGAAGTTTGCTTTACATTTATACCATCCTGAAAAGGAAATAAATAATTCTTCTCTCACAATTGTTGGCTCTAAATTCAAGAGCTCCCTACAGAACAACACTACTGAGTACATTGATGAAAAGAAGTTGTGGATTTCAGGATGGCCCATAATTGCTTGACCTGACAGTGATGTAGATATGGATACATTTGATGCAATCTTCCAAAAATCCTTAGAGAGTTGTGATCGGGAGTCAGAATGGCTTTTTGAAGGGGAAACATCCCAGATTCATTTTATTTTCCGTGGGATTACCAGCTAGTGTGGGTAAAAATCCAAACTTATTGGAATGTAAAAGATTATTCAGGCGCTTTTCATGGTAAATGATAGAATGACTTTTCCCTCTCATCGGAAGTGTTGAAAAAGCAACTTCTGGAGAGGGCTTTATTGTTAATCTGTTGTTTAAAAGAAATTATTCATTTATGAGTCTAATCATAGCAAAGATTTAACAAATAACATCCAGTGGAGAGTAGACGTAGAGAAATGTTTCCAGTGTTGGGAGAGACAAAGATCAGATGGAACATCCTCAGAATAAAAGGATGTCCCTTTGGAACAGAGATGAGAGGTTTCTTCAGCCAGAGGGGACAGAATCTGTGGAATTAATTGCTACAGACCACTGTGGATCCAAAATCATTGTTAATATTTAAAGCAGGGATTCTTGATTTGTAAAGGCAGGAGAATAGGGCTGAAAGAAAAAGTACATCAGCCATAATTGAAGGGTAGAAAAGACTTCATGGGTCAAATGGCTCCGGTTTTATAGTCTTCCAGCAAATGGACAAGAATAGCAAGTAGTGAGGCTAAAGCAGAACATTAAAATATTTATTTAATTGTACATGCACCAGTTTTCTTTAATTTATTCAGTAGATAAAGAAATCAAGAAATCTATTTTTTCTTCAAATAAAGAATTATTTGTAGCATAACTTCACAGTCAATTTTACGATATCAAAGCCCTATAGCTGCATGCTAGCAGCTTATCAGAGGAGAATTTGTGTTTCCTTCATTCATGATAAAATGAACTGTGATAAAAGCAGGCAAACTTAAAAACCAAATGAAAAGCCAAGGTTGTCTTGGTTCAAGTTGCAAAGGACGGGAGTTGGTTAAAGCAATTGCAGGCAGATTCTGGATTGTGATGGAGCGCCCGATCAGAAAAGTGGTAGACATAAATCTTTTAAAAAGCAAAGGAGGTAAATATTTTTTGGGGGGTGGGATAGAGTGAAGGACCATTTAAAAGAGCAAGGAAGTGAAAAGGACTAAATGTGCAATCATGCCTAGCTTGTGAAGTCGAGGGTCAAATAACTTTTTATGTTGCAAGGGCCCTTGAATGCCTGAACTATCAAATGAAACTGTTATCTTAAGACTAGATTCTCGTCATTCAGAAATGCTTGAGATTATAATTGAGGCTGGGGTGGCATTGGTGGCGTAGCGGTTAGTGCAACTCCTTTACAGCGCCAGTAATTGAGGCTGGGGTTCGAATCCCATGGTGTCTGTAAGAAGTTTGTACATTCGCCCTGATTTCCCCCGGGGGGGCTCTGGTTTCTCCCACCATTCAAACTGTACTGGTGTAGGTTAATTGGGTATAAATTGGGCAGCACAGATTTGTGGGCCAAAATGGTCTGTACCATGTTGCATGTCCAAATTTTAATTTAAATTTAAGCTTGCACAGATATAACATTGAGAATAAGACTGATTAAAAAAAAAACTAGTTGTTTTCATGCATCCAGTCAGAGTGGAATAAGGAAGCTAATTCCAAACTATTCCAAACCTTTAAGTCCCATGGCATTAAGTATTGTATTTGGGTGGAAAACTTTCTGAATGGTGGTAATTCATCCAAAACTAATAGCTACAGAATAGTTCAGGAGGGAAGGAATTTTAATCATCTGAAAAAAAAATTAGATTTCACCAACAATTTTGATGTTTGGAAATATTGAATTAGTTGGAGCACTGATTGAGGTGTTCAAAATCAGTAATAGTTTTCAAAAAGTAAATAAAGAGAAAGATTGTTCAGTGTCAGATGAGTTCATAGTTAAAGACATAGATTTAAGATGATTCATTAAAGATTCTAAGGTAACAGGAGAAAATGCTTTAAGCAGTGAATTTATTATGATCTGGAATGCATCTGTAAAAGTTTGGTTAGAGCACAGAAAAAGGGACTACTCAATAAATTAGTTCTCCAGCATTTATTTTCTCCCTGCAGAAGGCAATATAACACATCAATTGCCTCTGGTCATTCTTCCTGCACCTCTGCTCCCTCAGCAATGCAACCTGGCATGGTGAGGAACAGGTTTTATTCTTATTCTCAAAATGCACACAGATACTCTATTTTAACATTTCAGTATCTACTCAACTCAATGTACACAATATTAGCCGAGAGATATTAAGATTGACAGGAAAACACTTCAACTAAGTTACAACAACAAATCTTTTCAAACCATGAAAAAAACCATATACAAAAAGTGAAAACAGTGACATCCAGTGGGCAAGTTAAAAACTAAGTGACTAAGCCGAGACAACGAGTTGCCTCTGGTCTTTCTTCCTGCACCTCTGCTCCTAAGCATGAAAAATAACAGAGTTTACACTTAGATATTTCTGCAATGCTATATTGGTCACATGACCTACAGTAATGCAGCGATGCCAAAAAAGGGTTAATTGAAAACGTCCACAAACATTAACGGTCAAAACAACACAAAACCAGTTCTACAATGTAATAATATTAGCAATAAACAATGTGCATTAAGATTGACAACATAGAAACCAGTAAAACAGCACAGCAGGATTTTTATCACAAGTTCCCCTCAACAATGTAACCTGGCATTGTGAGGAATGGGCGGGGAGGCGCTATGAAAGCTTAGGAGGTACTGAAGAGGTGCTGCACAGCAAAGTTGTTTCCACAGGAAACATGAATAAAATAACAGTAAATAAAAATAACTCATTGAGATAAAATTTACAAATACAAAATCATTAAAAGGATAATTAAAATTTGCAAACACATATTGGGAAAAAGTATTCATAAAGTGCATTTTAAACTCTGTTAAACATTATCTTCAAGAGCAATTGAATCAAATTAATGAAATAACATTAAAAATTGAATTTTATAAATGAAGTGAACAGAAGCTTACTTGCTCATTGAGAATAGTTGGATAATTCTAACAAAATAGTTGAAGTAAACTTCCTTCTATGTATTATTTTTAATTATTCTAAAAATTGACAAAAGGTCAAAGCACCACTGTAGATAAGCAACATTTTTATAAGAGATTCACATTACTAAGCATGTAATGAACCATTAGCTCCCTGCCCATCTCTCAACCTCATGCCAAAGAGCTTTTAAACTGGTGTAAATAACCTTTTATTTTAAATCACTTTCCACCTTAGATATTCCCTATGCCATAAATGTTCGGTAATTTGGAAGAGATTGCTTAAGATGGTATGTGAGTGGAAAGAAAATGTTTGAAAACCACTGTTTTTATCGTACCTGATCTACTCATTATGTGCACGGTTTCGTAACTCCAAAGGAAATGGGCCAATGACAATTTTTCTCAAGCAAAATATTTCAGTGACAATTGGGTCTAGAGCAGTGGTCCTTAACCTTTTTTTTCCCACCTTAAGCAATCCCTTACCAATCACAGAGCAGTTATGGGATTGGGAACACTTAAGGTGAAATGTGAGTTTTTAAAAAGAGTTTGCAAGCCCCTATATTAAACTCAAGAAAACAAAACTACCTCGTAGACATTTTAAGTCAAGTTTGAGTTACCCAAGCTTCTTGAAAGGAATGGAATTAAACACATAACTGACTTGACAGTCATCTTCTAATGAAAACTGTTTGCCAAGAATATTTCGAGATGTAGAAAAATGGTCCTGTGAAAATATAAACATTATTTCAAGAAGGAATTCTCAGTGATAGACGAGCCACAATTGACCTTAATTGTATCATCTCCTAAGTGATTGTGATCTTAACTGGAACCTAAGATCAGTATCCTGATGGATGAATCCTCCCAAATGATGTTTCTCTTCTAAATGGATAAGCAGGTTGTGAAGGTTGGCAGATGCTTGGCCTATTTTTTCACATTCTTTGGATTGATTTGGAGGGTTTTCTGGCACAGACTTCAGATCTCATTCGAACAGCTATCAAATTAATTGTGTGTTTATCTTCATTCTACTCAAGAAGCATCCCAAATAATAAACTATTTCTCAGTCAAAAATTTAGATTCACTTTTGTGCCTCCCCAAGAGAAGAGATTGTCATGGAAAGTGCAGTGAAGCAGGAACTGTCTTGAAGAGAACATACTTAACTCAACATCACTCCAATGATGCAAATGCTGTGGTTTAAAATTTTAATATAAAATCACTAGTTATCATAAATGGTAAGAATTTGGTGCATTATCAAATGTACGGAGGTAATAGTAAAAACTTCATTTTGCACGCTATTCCTAGCAGCCTTCAAAAAAATATCGCCACACTGCAACGGAATGTGGAATTTAAACTGCGCAGAAAGGTACAGAGAGATTGAACAAAATGTGCCCATTCTTTGGCTATACCTGTTCCATTTATTGGGTAAAAAGGTAACATTGTCAGAATCAAACAAACAAATGAAAAGGTTTGCTGTAGTAACAAAATAATTCTGCTTTTATGGCTTTAGTGCATGCAGAGAACAAGAAAACACTCATGACTGAAATTTTAACAGATATAAATGGATAGCTATTCAAATTAAGTTCTGAATTTAATATGATAAAGAACTTGTAACATACTGGTTTACAGCAATGCTGAACTTGGAAGGCAAGAATTACTTCAGATCTTGGAACAACAACCAAAGGCTTTTCTTCTGTAAGTTTTTCAATTGAAATGCGAGCAAAATATCTGATACTCAGTGGATGACGGGGAAGGTGGGAGAAACCTGCTGGGATAGGTAGTTGGTGGAGAGGATGACGTTGCTGGAGATGGTCGAGAGACTTATGCCTGGGTTGTGTGTTTCCATTGCTTTGTGAAAGGGAGAATGAAGCATTGGTGTAAAGGAGCATTGGGATGGTCAGAGGATGGAAATTAGGATCAGACAGAGGTGAAAGGGAGCATGGAGCAAGGGATGATAGATGCCTGGGGTCTAGGGAAGTAGATGCATGTGGTGGTTGGTCAGATTTTCAGTTGAATGATGGAGGGGTTTGGATGGGCAAAGTGATGGTGGTGGTGAACACAGAAATCTGCAGGTGTTGTGATTGTGACACAGTAAATGCTGGAGGAACTCAGCCTGCCTCGCAGCATCTATAGGAGGTATATTACCGATTGTTTCGGGCCTGAGCCCTTCTTCAAGGTATAAGCAAAAAGCCATCTGAGTATAGACTGGTAGAGAAAGGGGGAAGAATGGGAGAGGGAGGAGTCCAGCAGCAGGGAGTGCAGATGGAGAATAGTGAGAACAAAACTCCCTTTGAAGAGAGGAGGAGAATTTCTTCAGGTAGGCATTACTTGAAGTGATTGGGCATTGGAGCAACTGAATGGAGTACCTGGAGATATTGTGATTCTAGTAAAAACACACAATAAATGCTAAAGGAACTCAGCCGGTCTTGCAGTGCTAGTCAGACACCTGATCAGGTAACCTAGCATGTTCAACTATATTTGCATAGATCACATTATTATTCCTTAATCCATTCTTTTGAGACCATATTTTGGATTTGATAGCTATTATTTTTTCTAGACAGTCCAGAAATTTCCATTTCATTCAGCCACAACTTCTGTCAGTACCTTTTAACAAAATCTCTAGTTCACTCCAAGATTAAGTTGTAGTACTGCCTCCAAGCCCTTAGGATTACAACCCTTGCATTCACCTACGCAGCTATCTGTTCCATTATGTGTGACTGGAGATCCCTTGTAAATTCAGACTAACTTTCCTCTTTTCTACATGAAGGTACCATTCAATATATGCTAACATTCAATAAAAACAACTTTCACAATTCAGCAGCTAAAAATATGTTGCTGTTATATTTTCCACCACCAAGACTTGCAATCCAGCACTGGAAAATCTTAGTGAACATTCATTCTTAAAGGCAAACACAGTTTAATTATGTTGCGCAGCCCTTTTCCAAATGATGTCAGCACCTCCGGTTGCTTTGAGACGAGAAGGTTGCTTCAAAAAGCATAAGAGCCCAGTTGATGTGCATTGCAACGATCAGTTTAAATAATGCTGGTCACCGCAACACTTGTGATAAATGGACATTGAAGAATTTTCCTCCTGAACACTTTAGGGTGTATTTTATGGATTTTGGGCTGCTTATCATAAAAATCATCCTATCGTGTACCCCTTTTTAGATATGACCAATATTTGTGATTTCCTGTCATATTTTAAGTCTACTTTAATCATACAAAATCATAAAGTGCAACGTCACTGAAAATTCATTTTCTGTATTCGCACTTGGACTTCCCTGCTGATCTTGATGCAGTAAGTGTCAAACATGGTGAAAGGTTTCAACGGGGCAATGCGACCATGGAAAAAGAGTATCAGGGCAACTGGAATCCTTCAATGCCGGCTGACTATTGTTGAACCCTGACATAAGAGGCATCAGATGCTGTGTACAAATGAAAATTGGCAGCAAAATGTTTTTAGGTTGGTCGATCTAATGCAATGTGTCAGCATCATTATGCGATGAAACATGCTAAATTCAATAAAAGTTAATTTAATGTTTCTCCAACTTCTAATGTAATACAGCAAATCTTAAATTATCTTTGTTTTCAGTTTGAAGTTTCCCATAATAATTGCCAATTATTTTCAGGAAATAAACGTTTCAAAAAAGAATTGTTATCCCATGCAATGAGGGAGATGCAGGAATCTGCCTTGCTGTCAGTCGTCTTATTTTGAATGGTACAAGGTATCATTGGGTGGGCCACCCACCCACCCACCCACCCACTCACTCACTCACTCACTCACTCACTCACTCACTCACTCACTCACTCACTTACTTCAGTGACTACCCATTTTAACTCCCAGAGTTGCTTGGTAAAAAAAAAACACTGTTCTCTAAATCATGTTAATTTTGAGAATACTAGAATGAATATCATGGGAATTTTATTTAGAAATGTTCTGGAAGTTTAGATTTAAAACAGTTTTTATCAAGTATAGCTTTGAAGTGTTTGAAATGATCCATGGCCTTGTATAGCTCTTTGAAAGTGGGAAATTCAGGCTGTTTTTATTTGTCTCTGAACCACTGACTACTTATCAAGGGGATGATTATATTCACAACCCTTATACATTTTAACAATAATATTCTCAAATATTAGTAATGTACAAATGATGTTAATTGTTTCAAATTTGGATCATTCTAGCAAGTATCACTCTATTTTAACTCAATCACTGGTGTATTCACATCATGCATATCTTAGTCATAGTGTGGTAATTATATTAAACACACCCTCTATCTTAAATTATATAAAATCTAAGAGAGTTTAAACATGGTAGTCGACAAAAATACAGGGTATTTTTAGAGTACTTTTTTTTGAGTACTTGATGTAGCTTTGCTTTATTCTTGTAAAACCCTGCTGCAGACCATGAAGGCAACATATGTTCACTATGGGCAATTAGGAGTGGGCACAAAAAGCTGAACTTTCTCTGATACCAGAGTGAACTTAACAAAGGGTCAAATGCTTCTTTTCCTTGACAAATAATTGACATTTTTGAATCAATTCTACATCAATCTTGTTATTCCCTCAAGAATTTCTGAGCACAATATTTGAACAGCGAAATTCAACACAGATCATAAGAATTTGTTTAGATTTATTTCCTTCACAGATACAAAGCAATAAATGACGTGGTTGAATATTGAGCATTTTACTTGTCATTTGCTTTAAAAGCCGATTTTATGACCCTCAGAAATAGATGACAAATAACAGATAATCACCAGAAAGATAAAAGGATGACTACTGTATATACTCGTGTAAAAGTTGACTTGCCCCTAGTTTTGGCCCCACCCACCCATCTGAGCTCTCGACCCCTCGACTGCAAACTCGCCTTGGTCCCAGCTGCTCGCCTATCGGAGCCCTCGATACCTCAAATGTGGACTTACCACCTGGTCCTGACAGCCGCTCACCCATTGGAGCTCCCAAATCCCTGAACGACACAGGTACTTACTGCATTTAAAACTAGATTCAATGTAATAGTCAATCCCTTAAATTTAATGTTTAAAAAATGATCTACAAAACTCAACCTTAACACGAGTATTTACGGTACTACTTTAAGACATTTTAAAAAATTTATTCTTTTAATTATTTCATTAGCTGAACGAAATATACATTTATCTGAAAGGGAAATAAATGGCTGACAATTGAACCAAATGTACGAAGAAACTGAATTAAGTGACAGATTAATATACCTACTCCTTCCATCCATAATTTCACTTCTAAACGTCAATCTAAGTGGAAGGAACAAACCTCTCTAGCTAGTAAATCACCCAGACTGTTGGAAGAAGTGGGTGAGGCAAGAAAAAATGTTCCTTACTGATTTCGGAAGTTAATACTTAGCTATTTGTTCTCTGCCTTAGAGAATGACAGAACTACAGAAACATCGCAAGCCATTTGGCCTTTCAGATTTGTAACAGATCCTGGTAAGAACAATCAGACTGGTCCCAGTCCCTGTCTTTTCCCCATAGCTTTGCAAAACTTTTCTTTTCAGATACTTTTCCAGCCCTCTTTGAATGCTACACACATGCATCCAATTTCCTAAATTTACTGCTGAAGTGATGACTGGAGGTTGACTTGGCACTATTAGAGAACCCCTCACTTTTTAAAATCCCCCCTTTATATATCCTCCCACCCTTCTAGAAATACCCTCCCAGCTTCTTTGATAAAGCCTCACTAGCTTTTTCCCCCTCTCTTTTCCTCCCATGGAGATGCCCTCTCCAGCTTGTTCCCTCCACTCTTCTCCCTCTTGATATCATCCCTTCCTACTTTAGTCTCGGTAAACGGCCCTGATCCAAAACATTGACTGACTGTATCTACCCATGGGTGCTGCCTGTCCCACTGAGCCTTTCTAACTTCTCACTGTTTGGTCAATTTTGCATCATAAATAAGGGTAAAAGGTTTCAACATTTGACATTTCATTTAATATATATGTAAGTTTAAAGACCCTGCTGTTTTTGTGAGTTATTTTTCTACATGGCACTGAAGAATAAATTATTGTAAATGTTATCATGTTCTACTAGGAAGTGTTTTGGGAGGTTGGTGTTAAAGCATATTAGCTCCTGCCTGAGTGGCAACGTGGATCCCTACCAATTTTCCTACCACAGCAATAGATCGATGGAGGATGCCACTTCAGTGGTTCTACGCAATGCCTTGAAACATTCGGACAGCAAAGACACAAACATCAGGACACTCCTTATCATGAACATGTTGGAATACAGCACCATCATCCCCTCAAAACTGATCAGCAAACCAAGACCTGGGACTCAACACCCCACTGACATCCCCCTGCTCAACTTGGTTTATACAAGTGGCTCAGTACAAGAACAACACCATTTACACATTGGCTGACAACACCACAGAAGAGGGCTGTTTAAAAAGGGACAATGAGTCAACATGCAGAAAGGAGATTGAAAACCTGGTTGAATGGTGTACTTACAACCTCTCATTCAATGTCTCCAAAACCAAGGAGCTGATTGAACACTATAGAAAGACAAAAACCAGAAGTATAAGACCCAGTGATCATAGGGTATCAGGATTGGAGAGGGTGAGAAAATTTAAATTCCAGTGTGTAACGATCCTTTCCTCTACCCAATGTCATTCTGAAGAAAGCAGATCAGTTCCTCTTCTTCTTTAGGAGTTTCCAGAGGTTCAGTTTGACAATGAAAAGCGTGGCAAACTTTGCCAGATATGTAGTGGAAAATGTGTGTAGAGCGCGTCGAAAGAAGCAAAGAATTGTTGATCCAAACCAAGGCTTTTATTAACTAAAAGACTGGAGCATATCACATGTAGGTTGACCAGTCCAGAATGACCTGGTCTGGCTAGGAGCAATCCTTTAAGACCTGCCAGTAGGCGTGGCTACACTCTCAGCCAATCACAGTCATCCTACACTACCATCTGCACATATACTCATTGGTGATAGAATCTGTACTATCACAATGTGCTGATCAGCTGCATCAGAGCCTGGTATGAGGACACCAGCACCTCGGAGCAGAGAGTCCTGCAAAAGGTGGTTGGCACAGCCCGATACATCACAGGCAAACCCTCCCCACCATCAAGAAAATCTATATGGAATATTACCGTTGGAGACCAGCAGAATCGTCAAGGATCCACACCATCTAGGACATGCTCTGTTCTCGTTGCTGCTCTCAGGAAAGAGGTATAGATGCCACAAGACTCAGGTTCAGGAACAGCTGCTACTCCTCCACCATCAGACTCCTAAATAACAGACTCTTTAAGGACTCTTACTTTGGACATTATTTGTTACTGAATATTTCTTTTATTTCTGTATTTGCACAGTTGGTTCACATTTCTTTGTTAACATTTCTCTCTTTTTGTATACGTATCTTTTTCTTGAGTACAGTTTACACTACCAATGAATAGAATTCTGCCTGGCCAGCAGGTAAAAGAATCCCAGGATTATATGTGAAGTCATGTATGTACCCTGACAATAAATTTGAACTTTGAAATCATCGCCAGGAATTAGTCCATTGCTTTGTATTGTGCAAATAACAGACATAAATGTAATTAAAATGGGAAGGAATTTAGGCTGCAGAATAGCGTCTTTATAAACCTACTTAGAGCAGCACTTAGAGAATTGGCAGCCTCTGACTTTCAATTGATGAATAAAGTAAATAGAATCAGAGGAACATATTTATCCCTGAAATATTCTAATATTTTCCAACTTAATGAAACAACTGTTTGACCCTTTTGTGGCAATGATACTACAATGGTCTCGAATGGATTGAATTAGATAAATTTTACATAGTTACTGGAAATAAATTACAGTCCATGAATGTAATCGGCAACATCCTGTTTCTTTGATAAAAGTTAAATTACACCATTTGCTTGCCAATGGAAGTCTAATGGTTATAAAATCACAATGTTTCTGCAGACTTATCAGTGAACCACAGATGCAGTAAATTCTTGTGTTTCTGTTATCCTTATCTTTTTCAACTTTGCAAGGCCCTCGTCTGCATTTCTTTTATCGAAGAAAGAGGCCAGCTTTTAGAAAGCTGCCCTGCTGGCCAGCACGAGCCTTGTCAAAGCTTCCAAAATGTCATTAATTGGGTCTGCATTCAATGTTATGTTTTTAGACCAAGCGCTACTTTTGGCATTCAACTTGCTCATTGTGAGCCCACAAGTAAACTCAAGCCCTGCCCTTCTGAAAGCTTTGGCAGGGCTAATTCAAAACACTTGCTTCTAAAAAAATGAATCTTAAAAGTTTGATTGCTTACTGTTTCCTAAATTGATTTCCATTGCTGAAGTGTACAACCTCAAGGGTTTTTTTTTAAATGCTGCCTCTCTACAGTGTTCTTACTCGTGGACTGAATGTGTTAATTATTCCTACAGTGTTTCCCAAAATAAATAAGACATGACAATTCATAAATGGTTTTTGGGTCAAGTCGTTGAAGAATGGCTTGGACTTACAACTTCCGAGCTCAAAGATAAGAACACCGCTTCTTTTACTTTGTGTATAAATGATGGGTTTGTGGATAAATTTGCAGATGATATAAAAACAAAGATGGTAGGGTGAGTGGTGCAGAGGAAACAGAAAGGCTGCAGAGAGACTTGGATAGATGAGGAGAATGTCAGATGAAATACCATGTTGGAAAGTGTAGGATCATTTTGGTGGAAGAAATAGACGGGTAGACTATTATTTAAATAGGGAGCGAATCCAAATTTTGGAGGTGGAATGGAGGTTGCAGCATGGTTAGCGTACTGATTAGCGCAACGCTGTTACAGTGCCAGTGATTGGGACAGGGGTTTGAATCCTGCGCTGTCTGTAAGAAGTTTGCATGTTCTCCGAGTGTCTGTGTAGGTTTCCTCCAGGCATTCTGGTTTTCTCCCACTGTTCAAAATGAACCAGGGACTGTAGGTTAATAGGGTATAATTGGGCAGCAAGGGCTCATGGGCCAAAATGGCCTGTTACCATGCTGTATGTCTAAATTTAAAAGGGACTTGGAAATCATCATGTAGGATACCCAAAAGGTTAACCTCCAGGTTGAGTCAGTGGTGAAAAAGGCAAATGCAATGTTGGCATTCATTTCTAGAGGAATATCACATAAGAGCAGGAACATAATGTTTAGGCCCTATAGGCCACTGATGAGACTTCACTTGGAGTACTGTGTAGAGTTTTGACAAAGAATATGCTGGTGTTGGAGAGGGCTCAGATATGATTTACTAGAATGATACCAGCAATGAAAGGGTTAGCATATGAGGAACATTTCTCAGCTCTTGGATTGTACCTTTTGGAGAATAGAAGGATGAGGGGAACCTCATGAGGCTTTTCGAATGCTGAAAGGCCTGGACAGAGTAGATGTGGCAAGGTTTTTTCCCCCTGGTAGGGGAGTCGTGGACAAGAGAGCAGGGTAAAATGGCATTGATTTAAAACAGAGATACAGAGACATTTCTTTGGCCAGAAGATCATGAGTCTGTGAAACCTGTTGCCACAGGCGGCTGTGGAAGTAAAGTCATCGGGTGTATTTAAAGCAGAGATTCTCAGGAATTGATTAGTCAGGGCATCAAGGATTATGGGGAGAAAGCTGGATAGTGGGGCTGAGTGGGAGGATGGAACAGCTCATGATAGAATGGTGGAGCAGATTCGATGGGCCAAATGGCCTACTTCTGCTCATATATATTGTGATCTTCTGAACACCATCATCTGACCTGCAGAACACCAGAAGGAACAACCTGGAGATTTTTCAGTAATTGAGTGCCACTTTTTTTCTGCTTCCACATATTTTGTGGTGCATTCATTTCCTGCTATACTTTCTGAAGGTGGTAAGTATTCCTCCATCAGAAACAAAATTTTATTACACTAAGAAACATCCTCACTTGTAATAGGAAGTGTGCCTTTACCATATTTTCCAGTCATGCTGTTGGCTATCCAGTTCTTTTGCAGAGAGCACTTACTGTGAATAACCATGCAATTTTTTTTGTAAGGCCAACTGATGCAGTTGTATAAGTGAAAAAATAACTGATTTTGTTGCCTTTGTAAAATCAAGACTGTATTCCAAAGTTAACTAGCCCTTTGGTTCAATTACTTTGATTCTGTTTCCATTTGTAACATTAAATTTTCCCCCTCCCTCTTTCCCTCAGCTCTCTCTTTCTTCCCTTTTCCCTCACAGAGCCAAAATCAATTCTCACCTCTCCTCTTATCATATCCGATTAACACCTTTTGTTAGTCTGGACCCTTCACCCTGCCAGTCTTCAGTCTTTATTCTGATGGCTTCCTGTTCTTTGCTCATTCCTCGACGAAGAGCTCAGGCCCAAAACGTTGACTATATTCCTTCACCTCCCAAGGACATTGCAAGACTGGCTGGATTCCTCCAGCATTTCTGTGTGCTTTTATTGCTAAATTTATTTGTCTATTTTTTTTGAATACGTGGTTTGGGAATACATTAGTACAGCAGATGCAAGATATCTTTCTAAGAAGTCCGTTCACACCAGTGTGGTGGAAATCCAGCCAAAGGTTTAACTACAGGGTACTTAATGAGGTGAGTCATATCACCTTTGGGCACCAAGGAAAACACCAGCATTGAACTAATATTTTCAAACATATTTGCGTGAATGCACTTCATTCAGAAGAAGCCCTTTCCACCTGACAATAACTGTTTTTCTTGCAGCCAAGGCATTCATGGGGTCTGTGGTGAAATTCACCAGGATAGGATATTGCCACCATTGTAATTTGTACTCAATTCTTAAAAAGCTTTTGCCAAAATTGCAGCAGTGTGTAAAGACTTTTTGGTGATATAAAAATGTTTCTTGGCATGATAACAGTAAGATTAGTCTGCTACGGAATCCCTCATTGCCCTATTGAGTTTGCTTGATCTCCGAAGCTTCTTCTTAATGGAATTTTCATGGCGGCTTCCCACCCACACATTGGGCTGCCTGTGGGAGCTGGCACAAGTAGAGCAGGAAATGTACTGTGCACTGTGCAAGCTGTTTAAAAGATGATTGAGGCAAAGCAAATACACTTCGTATATTGCTGGCAGATGATAACTGAAAGAATGGAGAGGTTTCAAGCATGGTTCAAAATGGGATTAATGCTGATGAGTATCTGTATGCCAACTTACATATAGTATCGCAAACCAAGAGCTCTTGTTATGTTAGGATCTCAATTTTATGGTTTTCTCAGCCTGAAATGGGGGGGCCCAGTGCAGTGGATACACTGGTTAGGAAATTCTTTAATGGTTTTATTGGTTGGATGAGCAACCTCACATACAGCCCTAAGTTGATTAAAGATGGCACAAAGTTCATACATCAAGGCAAGAAAAAGAGAGGTGGAGAGAGTCAATGAATGGCAGGTCACATCTGGTGAAAGGATCCCATCCTCAGAGAATGAACAGAGGATGAGGATGCATCATTTTCTTCCTTCAATCCAGTTCTCTCAAATGCAGAAAACAAGAAAGAAGAATGATGCGCTATCTTCCTTTTCATTAGGCCCAGAGATCTTCAGTTATCACATCAAATACTTTTCTTCCATCATAACGTCAGAAGCGGGGATCTTCGATGATGATTGTACAGTGTTCAATTATATTCGCAAGACTTCAGTAAATAAAATTCCTATTTCAAAGAAGACTGAGGAAGTTCAGCATGTCCCCCTTGTTCTTTAACAACTTCTAGAGGTGCACTGTGCAAAACATACTTGCTGGATACATCCCAACGGGGTATGGAAGCTGCTCTTCTCAAGACTGAGAGAATCTGCTGAAGGTAGCCAATGCAGCTCAGAACTTAATACAAACATCTCCTCCTCTCCATGGATGCAATTCACATCTCCCGCTGCCTAGAAAGGGCAGCCAACGGACTGAAGGGCACATCGCACCCAGGAAATATCGGGGAGAAGGCTCAAGATTGTGAAAGCACGCACCATTAGGCTTAAAAACAGTTTCTTTCTCACACCCGTCAGGCTCCAGAAATAACACCACAGCAGTGCTGTCATGTTGCTCTCGCTTAGTACTAATTAATTTCTTTTCATCGTAACTGTATACTCTGTTATTTTTGCTCTTCACATGACTCTGTGAGTGTTAGAGATAACCTGTTATACTGCTCACAGAAAAAGCCTTCTGACCATAAGAGGTATTACATGACAAAAAAACTTAAAGCAATCCTAGTCTGCACGTGTGAAGACAAAGACAACATTCAGACAACAGGCAAGCAATATTCAGGCCACAAATGTGCCAGACCGTTACAGTTTTCAAAAAGAGAGAATCCAACCATCTATCTTTGATCAAAGGTATTACCATCACGAAGTCTCCCACCATTCATATCCTAGGGGGGGTCAGGATTGATCACTCAACTGGCCCTGCTACATAAGTAAGGCAGTCACAAGATCAAGTTAGAAGCTTGGTATCCTGGACAATATTTGCTGCTCTTCCTGGAATCTAATCTTGGATGTAAAACCCTCACGAATTGACCCAATGACAAAATAAATCAGACTCGGAATCAGCATTCCAACAAATGTCAGGGAACTGCTTCTTTTGGCTGAAGTAATATTTCAGGCCTATATCCTGAATTTCTGAAATCCTCCATGAGATCTTGGAAAATGCAATTGACCTTTCAGAAATACCTTCCCAGACGTACAATAGCTTTGCTAATGTATGACATTCATTCCAAATGCACAGACCTTGCAGTGTGTGAGAACAGGGGAGACACCAGAATAAACTACAATATAATGTCCTCATTCATGTTACATTGCACCATGCACAAGAATAAATAACACTGGTTTATAGTCATCGGCAGGATTTACACCTGGTCTCCTTTCATGACAAGTGGAAGGTTTTAACATATTAGCAGCAAACGATACTTGCGAGCAAAATGGCTATTTATATATTATGACTAATAATTCTTATTCATTGCATATTTGCCTTAATATTGAGTATAGTGAATTGATTTAACTTCTATGCATCCATTGGATGTATATACACATATCCCAACACTACCCAAAGTTTCAGAATACCAGAGTCGTGTTGTGTTTGAGTGTTTGTATGAAGTTTGTCATTGGAATGGGTAAACATTGAATCGCAGCTGTCCATTTGGAATGCTCTTTGAAAATCTTCGGCTCTCAACCCAATACAATTGGGGAACAAATGGAGAGTTTTGGCTCTTGATTCCTTCCCAGAGGGAAGTGAACTCGTGGAACACTCTGGTTACTTTAAACAGTCTCATTTCTTGTTTGGTTACTTACAATGTGCCAATAAAGCTACATTTTTTTACAAGCTCTTTTGATAATTTTCAGACCATATTTCACAATAATCCTCTTATTATCTCTATCTACTGCATGTTTTTAATATTTTATGACAGTTCTCTGTTTTATAACAAGCAATATTGATCTGGCCAAATAGCTTTCTGTGTAATTCAGTGAAAACAAGTGACAATATTACATGCTAAAAGGACAAAGGCAGTAAACTTCCATCTGAAGCATCTGCCAATGCAGTGGTTCACAGCAATTTGAATATGCTGCCATGTTCCAATTCTCCATCCACTAAAGAAATCTGAAGTACATTTGTCTCCTATCTCATACAAAACATTTATCCAATTTTTATCATTATGCCCAGTTCCCACACTCAGTACAGCTTAGTCTTCTCACAATTTCAATTGGCCCGAGATAGTTTACAAATATTTTAAAACAAAAAGAAGGGGATTTATCCATGACTTTTTTTTAAAAGACATACAGGCCCTTTCGATCCATAAGGCTGTGCTACCAAATTAGACCCAACTGACCTACAACTCCCAGAACATTTTGAATGGTCTGAGGTAACCATGCAGACACGGGGAGAACATACTAACTCCTCACAGACACTACGGTAACCATTGTCACCCACAGTTAAGATTTATTTTACTTATTACTTTATACTTATTACTTTAGATATAAATGATCTATTATCAATTAGATTTTCACACATTTTTTTATTTGCAAAGTACTCATTTGAAATGCAACACTGATATTTTTGGCAAGCTTACAATTTCCGTTTGGAGTCAGAATGGAGGTGAGACCTCTATATTTATAGGGACTCTTTCAAGTTCCATACTTTCAAGTGGTGTTCCATGTATTAGCCAATAGGTCCAGGAAAAGAAGTCATTAATTAGAGGTGAGACATCAAATTCTAAGTCAAGAGAATTTGCATGAAATTTAGGCTATTGTTCTGAAGTCAGCAAAATTGCCCAATTTCTTTCAAGTGAAACACGAAAGTCTGTAGATGCAATAATTGTCGTAAAAACACACCAGAATTTTGGAGGAACTACTGCTTATTCCTTGAAGAAGTGCTCAGGCCCAAAACATCAGCAATATATCTTTGCTTTTTATGGACAATGAAAAGACCAGCTGAGTTCCTGCAGCATTTCAGTGTGTTTTTACAACTGCCTTTCAAACCCATTGGTTCTTTTTGGAGGAGGTTCTGAGATCCCATTGGCTCTTTAATGTAGATCCAATATTTCATTTTACTGTTTCAGAATCAGAATTTATTGTCATGAACAAGTCATGAAATTCAGTGTTTTGCGGAAGCGTCATCGTGCAAACATTTATATTATAACCATCTTACAACATGACTATAAAATAATTAAAATAATAGTGCATGAAAGTGTCTTTAGTGGATTGATTATTCAGGAATCTGATGGGAACGGGGAAGAAGTTGTCCTTGTGTCATTGAGGGCTTGTCTTTAGGCTCCTGTACCTTTTTTCTGATGGTAGCAGAGTGAAGAGGGCATGGCCTGGCTGGTGGTGGGTCTTTGAAGATAGAAAACACTGCCTCATGTAGATGTTCTCAATGGAGTGAAGACTGGTGCCTGTGATGTCGCAGGCCAAGTTAACAACCCTCTGGAGTTTATTTTTGTCCTGAGAATTGGCGCCTCCATACCAGGCAATGATGCAACCAGCTAGAATGCTCTCCACGATAGACCTGTAGAAGTTTACGAGAGTCTTCGGTGACCTATCGAATCTCCTCAGACACCTTGAGAAGTATAGCTGCTGGCGAGCCTTTTTTGTGATTGCATTAATATGGAAGCTCCAGGACAGATCCTCAGAGATGTTGACATCCAGGAATTTGATACTTGGATGAGAATTGGGTCGTGTTCCCCTGACTCCCTTCTGAGGCCCACAATAATCTCCTTTTGAATGAGATTACTCTTCATCTCAAAATTACCAGTTATCAATATCATTAAAGCAGATTATTTGGTCATTATTTGGATCTTGCAATGTGTGGATAGGCTGCCCTCTCCTACATTACATTGTTGACATTTCAGAAGTACTTCTTGCCTGTGCAGAATTTTGGAGCTGTGAATGGTGCTTTGTAAGTAGAACCTTTTCCTTCAAGCACAACAATGTGAAATGCCCCATTCACAACGTCGTGCACCTTTGAAACAGCACTAAAATGGCAGCTTGGATATTTACACTGGACTAAAACCCAAAACCTGCAGACTCAAAGTTATAACTGAAACCCATAATCAAGTCTGTTTGTGGCACTGCTTTATGGGTCTTGTATCTGCAACTTTTGAAGCTATTTGTCAACTTTTAATCAATGTGGTTGACATACTCATTTATTGGATTTGCCATTTGTATAACAGGGAAATCCAGGGGAGAATGGCTGGAATCTATCCACAGCGCTATATCCTTACTCGAATGGCATGCACTCATGATGTAATTCTCCGGGGTCGAATGGCTTCAATTTATTTCTTTGCATGTGCATTTTCAAGAGGGCTATTAATCACCAGTAAATGATATAATATATATTCCAATCTATGAGTATCTGGGGAGCCTACCTCAAACACACTTATATATATATTTCAAATATTGCCTCCACACTTACCTAGGGAGGATATAGGGTCAGAAGAGGCAGAGACAAAGAATAGAACATTGGTTGTTTTTGGAGGAGAGAGTAGAGGGATGGAAAGAGAAGGTTCTACTGCAACATTTGGATTGGAGAGAGTCATCGAAGAGCAATCTGTTATGAGCACGAATGATTGGATGCATTTTTCTCATGCTACTTTCTGTATATTCAGGTGTAACTGATTCAGTGGAAATTGTCCCTTAATATGTTACATATTCCTACATTCCTTCCAAATGATGCAAAGGGTATGTACCATATTATTAAATTAGTTTTCACCAGATCCAGTTTAGCCACTGATTTTTATATAGATGAAAAGCATTCAACTGGCCAATGTATTCATGGATATCTTCAACATCACACTCTGACAGGACATGGTGCCCTCCTGTTTCAAACAGGGCCCAATTGTACCAGTGCCCAAGAAGAGTGTGGTTAATTCACTAAATGACTACCGACCAGTGGCACCTCACATCCACAGTGATGAAGTATTTTGAGAGGCTGGTGTTGAAGCAGATCAGTTGCTGTTTGAGCGGTGACATGGATCCTTCCCAATTTGCTTAATGCAGCGACAGGTCTCCAGCAATTGGGATCTCGCTGTCTCTATATAAAGCCCTGGAACACTTGGACAGCAATGAAGCATATATCAGAATGCTCTTTATTTGCTACAGTTCAGCATTCAACACTATTATCCTCTCAAAACTAATAGCAAACTCCAAACCTGGACCTCAACACCCTACTGCCATGGTTCTCAACCTTTTTCTTTCCACTCACGTACCACTTTCATTATTCCCTATACCATAGGTGCTCTGTGATTAGTGAGGGATTGCTTAAGGTGGCACATGGGTGGAAATAAAAAGTTTGAAAACCTGTTTTAATCGTACCTAATTGACTTGTTATGTGCATGAGGTCATAACTCCAAAGGAAATGGGTCAATGACAATTTTTCTCAAACAAAATATTTCAGTAACAATTGGGTTAACCTTCCCTTCCCACACACATACAGCCCTAAGCAATCCCTTCCTAATCATAGAGCACCAATGGGATAAGGATTACTTAAAGTGGTATGTGAGTGGAAAGAAAATGGTGGAGAACCACTGCCCTACTGTATAATTGGATCCTGAATTTCAGACCCCAATGAGTGTGGATAGGCAAGAACATCAACTGCACACTGTCCATCAGCAAAGAAGCAACCATAAAGTTGCTCTCTTAGCCCCCTACTCTACTTGCTTTACACCTATGACTGTGTGGCTTGGTACAACAACAACACTATTTACAATTTTGCTGTGCGATCACAGTAGCGGACTATCTAAAAAGGGGCAATGAGTCAGCATACAGGATAGAAATTGAAAACTTGGCTGAATGGTGGACTAACAACCTTGCACTCAAAGTCACCAAAACCAAGGAGATGATTGTAGACTTTAGGAAGGATAAACCAAGGAATACAGATGATTGGGATATCAGAGACAGGGAGGGTGATCAAATTTAAATGCTAGCTCAGAGGACCCAACATACTAATGCAATCATAAAGAAAGACAGCTCTTCTACTTTTCAGGTGTTTGTGGAGGTTCGGTATGACATAGAAAACCTCTGAAAACATGTGTAGTCAAAAGAGTGCTGACTGGCTACGTCACAGCTGGATATGGTGGCGCCAATAACTCTGAGTGGAAAGTCCTGCAAAAGATAGTGGACTCAGCCCAGTACATCACAGGCAAAACTCTTATTACTACTGAGGAAATCTCAAGCATCAAAATTTAGTGCTGACTTTATAGTCAATGTGATATATACAGTGCAAATGTTGGATGACATTTGTTTTCATCTGCCAGACAGATTCACCATCAGCAGAAAAGGCCTGAATCCCCTCATGGTCAGAGAAAGAGAAGCGAAAGAAGAGTTCCCTCAGAGACACCAAGGGTCCGTGGATTCACCTCTAGTACTTCTCCACGCCCCGCAGCCACAGATTGCAGTCCAAACCATCAGCAGCCCAAGCTCCAGATCTGAACCTCCAACATGATGACGAATCCTTCAGCACCCTTGGCACCCTCTCACATCCCAGTTCCAATTAACCTTCCAACCAGACTTGAGCCAGTCTCCAGCAGTTTGCAGCCCGGTGTGAATCCCTTGCCTGCAGCCTGCATGGATTCCTCACCTCGAATTACCAACTCCTTGCCACCTCAGTGGTTCCTCATCTGCAGAACCCTTCACTGGTCTGCTGCATTAGTCACCATCCTCTGCTTCTCCCTCTCAAATGAGAGGGTGGGTGGGGTGGTCTCCCCATTGCTCTGCTTCCCCGGAGTCCGTAATCCCTCTTCACTTCACCGTCTTGGGTGAAGATCCCACGATAAAAACCGTCATCAGCTCCATTTACAACCCTCTATGGAGCTGATGGCAGTAGGACTGGGTGGTTGGACCCCACGGTAATGCTGCGACTCTGCTCACCAATCTCCATGGGTCTGCGCCAGCGGCAGTGCTGCTGTTACAGCTACCCCTTCACCATTAGATTCCTAAATAATACTCAATTCCTTGCACATTATGAGAATTCTTCTGTCATCATCACTGGAGGTTTTCCTTGGAATATCAGTCCCTTTTGCAATTACTGAGCTCACCAGTGCCCTCTTTCTTCTTAATGATGTTCCAAACTGTTGAATTTGGTAATCCTAAGGTTTGGGCAATGACTCTTACTGTTTTCTTCTCATTTTTCAGCCTCATAATGGCTTCTTTGGGCCTCATGTTGAAAAATGGCAACCACAAAGGTGATCAAAAGCTTAGAAGCAAACCTAGATCTCCTATACCTGCACCAATAAAGCAATTAAACATACCCAATTATTCACAAACACCTGTGAAACCAAATGCCCCAAAAATTATGGTGCCCTGAAATTAGGAGACGATGTATATATAAAAAAGTTCTGTAATTTCTACATGGTCAAACCAAAATTTTTACAAACACTCTTGAATAAAATCTGGAATGTACAATTTAATCACATGTGAATTGTTTGATTTTAAATTTAAAACTGTGGAGCATAGGGACAAATCATGGAAAAAAAAGTGGCTTTGTCCCAAACATTATGGAGGGAGTTGTACATCTGTATAATGTGAATGAAGTTAGTTTGGTAACAAAGTGCCACATAAGAAGTTGAAGTTACAGTTTGATGTGTATGTGGTTTTTTTTTTAAGTCATGGATGGTAAATTGGACAACATAAAACAGAGAAGAGAAATAAATATGGCATGTTGTGGTTGGCAGCTTGTAACTTTTAATTCAGATTGTAGAAAATTCCCTGATATCCTAAAGGAGATGGGGGTGAGGCAGTCAACAGCAAAGATCGCATTGAACCCACGTTTCTGGTGCTGTGAGACAACAACTCCATAATTTTAGTCATTGTGCCAATCCTAAAGCTATGGAATTGAAAACCTATACTCCTTTAGCATTACTTCAGAAAGAATTGCAGGCTTCTGAATCAGCAATGTTCAATCAACAGCGGTACATTTCTAAATCATTAAAGTAAATGACTTAGAGGAGAACATGGAGGAAATTCTTTTCTGTTGTCCTTGTGTTAGAAGTCAAGGGTTTACAAGGAACTTTTAAAGGGGCTTGGTGCATTGTTGCGATTTATTTTGTACATGAGACACAATATAATAAGGTGACTTGCAGAGAAATAGCTTGGAGGTCAATCCACAGGACCATAAGAGTGGCAGAGATGATCACTGGAGTCTTCCTCCATCCCATCGATGTAATCTACTGGGATTGTTGTCTGAAAAGTGTGCACAAAATCGTTGAGGACTCCTTCCACACTGCATACAGCATCTTTCAGCTACTCCCATCAGGAAAGAGATACAGGAGTAACAGAGCTGAGGAACAGCTCCTTCCCATGGGTAATGAGAATGCTGAATGACCAAAGGAACTGCTCATGCTAACCATCCGAGACGCTCATATTCATGAAACAATATTTATTTATTTATTTGTATAGATTAATACTTGTCCTGTATATGTACTGTTTGCCTGTGTGTGTGTTATGTCTGGTTGTGTGTCTGCATGTTTTGTGCCGAGGACAGGAGAACGCAGTTTCGTCAAATTGTACTGGTACAATCAGATAGCAATAAACTTCATTTGACTTTATACATGTACGATGCAACAATGGAAGATATAGAAAATATTGAAATTATTAACCATACGGTGTGGAACCTATCTTCTTCTTTTCTTTGGCTTGGCTTCGCGGACGAACATTTATGGAGGGGGTAAATGTCCACGTCAGCTGCAGGCTCATTTGTGGCTGACAAGTCCGATGCGGGACAGGCAGACACGGTTGCAGCGGCTGTAGGGGAAAATTGGTTGGTTGGGGTTGGGTGTTGGGTTTTTCCTCCTTTGCCTTTTTCCTCACTGATTAAAATTATAAAACCCCTAACATTATCTTCCACTATCATAAAAGCTGGTGGGTAGGAATGTTGGGTTGAGTTACAATGAAAACTGAGAGGTCTGTAACTACCTGAAGTTTATGCAGAAGATTGAAAGTGTTGGAGTTGTATTTCCAATTTTAAAATTCCAGCACTTGCAATGTGATTTCAGATTTCCTGCATCTGCATTATTTTGGTTTTGCAACCAGATATGAAGATGACTTAAAGAGAATAGATTAGTGTTTTACATTGTATAAAAATAAGTAGTTGTAAGATTGCTTGCAGTTAATGGAAGATACATTTTCACTTCCATGAAGGCACCAGTGTGGAATTACAAATGCAGTCTATGCAAAGCAGGTGAATAAAACTGAACATATGAACAGTAATCAGGTCACCGCTGCTTAATCTCACATAAGTTTACCTCTAAATAAGAGCATTACTGAGATGTGTGATTGATATTGCAGATGAAATTTTTATTTAGCTACTAGATTAAAGGAGAACATCACATGGTCAAATAATGTGGGATAATGAAAATTGGAATATGCCCATTCAACAGCTTAATTTTCCCTCTGTTCTCAGGAGATCTGAGTCCCAAACATAAACGCTGGGAATCATGCACTGTCGTGCCAGATCACGTGACACGTGTAAAAAGAACTTTTTTTCCTGATAAGTTCATTTCCATGTCATTTTGGCAAGTTCTTAAGCAGTGGAGCACAATGACTTGATTTAAACTATGCTATTATAATGGTTTAATGGAGATCAAAAGTTAAAACATCTTAAGCATTTTTTCATTAACCTGATTTTGCTAAACACTAATGAAATCCCCAAGTGCCTACAAACTAAACAAACAATAAACCCTAAAACAATGAAATCCCAAAAGTCAAGTCCTGAACACTCTGCAATGATCAGTCCACAAAATGGGTGTCGAGTTCTCAGACACCAGATGGTTGGACATCTTCCAGTAAAAGAACTCTTTCTCTTTACCTCCACTTCCTCCTTTCATATGCTCCACAAACTCTCTTGAACATCTGTGATATCTTTGCTATGTAAAGATGTTAAATGATCAGAAGATAATTAATGATGAAAAATATTGAACTCCCTCAGGATTTTTCCCCTATTTCATTCCCATGAAGACTTTTCAATCATATTTCCCTTGTATACCAATAAAAATAAGTAAACAAGGATCATTCAATTATTATGGTGCCATGTTACTTTCTAGACAACATAATGGATACAAGTTAAAGCAGAAACACCACATATTTCTGTTGTTGTTGTGAACTACAGACACTAGCCATTCTTAATTCTCACATATCAAATTAATGTGATTTTGTATAATTCATCTCAAGCTACCACCATAAATAAGAAAAGCTTATCAGTTCTTCTCCAATTAATTACAGGACATTACAGAACAAAATCAAATCATTTGATACCACAATTCAACCCAGCTATTTTTCTTTGCATGAACACATAAAGGTAGCATGGTTAGCATAGAAGCTAGCGCAATGCTGTCACAGCGGCAGTTCAAAACAGGCACTGTCTGGACTTTGTATGTTCTCTTCATTTCTGCATGGGTTTCTACATGGCACTTGGGTTTCCTCCCACCCTTCAAACAGTATGGAGGTTGTAGGTTAATTGGTTGTAGGTAATTGGGCGGAATAGAGTCGTGGGCCGAAAGGGCCTGCCACCGTACCGTATGTTTAAATTTAAAAAAGAATTAAATCAATTCAATTTCTCCACACTCTCCCTCTTTTCAAGCAATTCCCTTGTCAAAGCATTTATAGACTCAGGACGAGATGATTGCAGAGTATTCCTTACCCAGAAAGGAATGGAAAGAAACTTTCACCCCCACCACCTCGAGCATTTATAGACTCAGGACGAGATGATTGCAGAGTATTCCTTACCCAGAAAGGAATGGAAAGAAACTTTCACCCCCACCACCTCGAGCATTTATAGACTCAGGACGAGATGATTGCAGAGTATTCCTTACCCAGAAAGGAATGGAAAGAAACTTTCACCCCCACCACCTCGAGCATTTATAGACTCAGGACGAGATGATTGCAGAGTATTCCTTACCCAGAAAGGAATGGAAAGAAACTTTCACCCCCACCACCTCGACTAAAGGAACACACTACAACTAGTGACCTCAGTTCTAGTTCTGGAAATTCACCTTATCACTCCCCAAAAACTTCAATCTCACAGAATTCACTTATATAAAAAAAAGTAAACAAATGAACGCAAATCTTTTTCAACCATTTTTCTTGAAGCATGCACTTTAGTGTGGTCACTTTCATAACCAAATCCAGGTTGTTCTTGCATATGATAAATAAAAGTAGATGGAGCTACTGAACTATCATTTTTTTTTGTTCAATCTTTTTTAAGTTTCAGATTAATAAACATAAAAATGATACAAAGAGATTGGGATTGCATTACATATTCAAACTTTTATTCATGAGAAGAGCCATAGCTCAGCTTCTCTGTCCCTATAATCATTCCAAAATATTTTGGAAAATTATGGTCATACCCTGTATGATAGGATGGGATCCTATCACCACTGTATATATTTGCATATATTTGCATATAGTGGTAATGATTGGCTGAGAGCCGTACCCACACCTACTGGCCAGTTCATAAAGGGCTGCACCTAACCAGGTCTAGGTCAGTCCGGACTGGTCGACCTCGATGTACTACGCTCTAGTCTTTTGTTAATAAAGCCTTGGTTTGAGTCAAATATTTGAGTCATTCGACGCGCTACACCCTGCATTAATTATTCCATGTATTCTTTTCTGTTTTTCAGCCATAAACTAACAGCGATCAGTACTTTGAATGGTTGTATTTAGCTCTATTTCTCTTTGAATAATTACCTGACTGATTTATATTTCGCTTGGATGGTTTAGAACCCTATAGCATCTATGAAGTCTCATCAGACTCTGCCTTTCCATCACTGAAAATCTGCATTTTCCATCTTTTTTTGCAGCCATTCCCTGCCATTGTTGTTGCTGTTTCATTAGTGAGAGCTCACCTCACTGACAAAAGGCAAAGGAGGAAAAACCCAACACCCAACCCCAACCAACCAATTTTCCCCTGCAACCGCTGCAACCGTGTCTGCCTGTCCCGCATCGGACTTGTCAGCCACAAACGAGCCTGCAGCTGACGTGGACATTTACCCCCTCCATAAATCTTCGTCCGCGAAGCCAAGCCAAAGAAGATTTAATGCTCTTGAATGTTTTCTCCCTCTTAACCTCTTGAACTACATCATTGACCAGTTCTGTTACCTGCCATGTAAAGGTGAGGTGTTAGTTTTTTTAAAAAAAAGTAACATGAATTCCATTTGTGAATTGAAACAATTTTCCCAGTTTTTTCTATGTTCAGATTAACTACAATCCAAACTTCAGAATGCTCCTACATATGCATACCTTCACTTAGTTGGAACACAAGTTGCTACAATCTGCATGTTTGGGAAGCCTGCCAGTACAATGCTGCATTGTAGAAGAACATTGTAGAAGAACTGCGCACCTTTAAAACAGACGGAATAACTCATTCACGTCTTCAACTTCCAGACATTCTTCTACTCCTTTGAAAGGTTGTCATAGCTACTCTCTAACACCTGTGCAACGGGTCCTTCTAATCATGAGAAAAACGCAATAACTCGTTGTTCCTGTGAGACTTCCCCATGTCTGATGTGGGATTTCATTATTGGAAGCATTGAGATTTATTTTAAACTGGGGAATGAAATGAATGAAAGTACCTTGCTTCATTTTGAATCAAAGGGGGGGATTATAAACATAGCTAGGTTCACTTTGTTAGTGCTCTTATCTACTTACAGCTCTATCTTCGATGACTAATTTATTTGCACACCAAGGGATCTCTGTTCTCCTCCATTTCAAATATTCCAAAGTATTCTTCATTTCCCTAAAATAATTTCCATATTTTCTTTACATTTCTCATTAGCTGGAAGTTGGCAGTTACAATATTGTGGCCATCACTGAGTTGCGTCTGAAAGAAGACCACAACTGGGAACTAGATATCGGTGGAAGATATTTTCTTTAAGTCATCTTCATATCTGGTTGCAAAACCAAAATAATGCAGATGCAGGAAATCTGAAATCACATTGTGAGTGCTGGAATTTTTAAATTGGAAATACAACTCCAGCACTTTCAATCTTCTGCACGAACTTCAGGTCATTACAGACCACTCTGTATTCATTGTAATTCAACCCAACATTCCTACCCACCAGCTTTTATGATAGTGGAAGATAATGTTAGGGGTTTTATAATTTTAATCAGTGTTTTCTGAGGGAATTAGATAGGTTCCACACCGTATGGTTAATAATTTCAATATTTTCTATATCTTCCATTGTTGCATCGTGCATGAATAAAGTCAAGTGAAGTTTATTGCTATCTTCTGTTCTGCTGATTAGAAAAGGAATTAAATCTTTGGAGAGAGGAGACATTGAATTAGAAGATTTTGAATCTCTGTGGGTACTGTTAAGAAACTGTAAGCGTAAAAAGACCCTGATGGGAGTTGTACATAGGCCTCCAAATAGTAGCCAGGATACAGCCTGCAAATGAGAGAGGGAGATTGAGAAGGTAAACTAAAAGGGCAATGTCATGGGAGATTTCAATATGCAAGTTGATTGGAAGAAGCAGGTTGGTGCTGGTTCCCAAGAGAAGGAATTTATCAAATGCCTTCAAGTTGACTTTTTAGAACCGCTTGTGGCTGAGCTGACCAGGGAAATGGCATTTGTGCAAGGGAGCTGAAGGTAAGGGAACACTGATCATATTATGATTGGTTTCACCCGGAAGCTTGAGAGGGAGAAACTAAAATCAGATGTGTCAGTATACCGGTGGAATAAAGAGGACAACTGAGGTATGAGAGGAGAACTGGCAGGGCACAGCAGCAATGGCTGGAGTTTCTGCAAGAAATCAGGAAGGTGTAGGACAGGTATTTTCCAAAGAAGAAGAAATATTTGAATGGAATAATAACACAATTGTGGTTGACAAGAGAAGTCAAAGCCAAAGTAAAATCAAAAGTAAGGGCATACAATGAAGCAACAATTAGTGGGAAAATAGAGGACTGGGATGATTTTAAAAGCTCACAGAACTGAGCAGGTCATAAGAAAGAAAAAGATGAACTTTGAAAGGAAGTTATCAAATAATATCAAAAAAAGATACTAAAAGCTTTTAAAAAATATATTAAAAAAAAGAGGCAAAAGCAGATATAGAACCAATAGAAATGATGCTGGAGAAATTGTAATGGAGGCAAGGAAATGGCAAAGGAATTGAATGAGTGTTTTGCATCAGTGACTCAAGGGTGTCAGGGAAGGGAGATGAGTGCAGTCATGATCACCCGAGAGAAGGTGCTTGGGTAGGTAAATGGTCTAAGGGTCAATAAGTCTCCTGGTCCAGATGGAATGCAACCCAGTTCTGAAAGAAGTAGCTGTAGAGATTGCAGAGGAATTAGTAATGATCTTCCAAGGATCAATAAATTCTGGCCTGGTTCTGGATGACTGTAAAATTGGAAAGGTCACTCCACTATTTAGGGAGGGAGGGAGAAGCAGAAAGGACATTATAGCCCTGCTAGCCTAACATCGGTGGTAGGGAAGTTGTTGGAGTTGATTGTCAAGGATGAGGTCACAGATTACCAGGAGGCACATGACAAGATAGACCAAGGACAGTATGGTTTCCACAAGGAAAATCTTGCCTGATAAACATACTGCAATTTTTTGAGGAAACCACAAGTCGGCTAGACTAAGGAGATACAGTGGATGTTATATATTTGGATTTCAAAAGGACTTCAACAGGGTGCTGCACATAAAACAACTTAACAAGGTGAAAGGCCATGGAATTACAGGAAAAATACTAACATGGGTAGTGCATTGGCTCATCTGCAGGAAACAGAGGGGGGAATAAATTGATTCTATTCTAGTTGGCTACCGGTTACCGATGGGGTTTTTGCAGGAAATGGTGAGGAAATATAAAAAGAATGCTTGTCTAGAAAGCAAATTTTCTGAAGACTGTATTTCATACTAAATAAGAAGGAAAATATTCGAAATCTAGACGTTGTTCAACCCATCCTTTGTTTCCTGGCTGTCAGATGGGTTGCTCTTAGTTTTCTTAAATTTTAAACTCTACTTTCTGCTTATAAATAATAATTTATTGAATTTAAGGAATTTATGTATGTCAACCTCAAGAATCACCAAATCTCTCTTCAGCCACATCCTCCAACGTCTGTCCATTTTATTGTTCTTTATTTACTCCCTGCTCGGTGTCACCTCACATGTCAACCAATTTGTTGAGGTTCTTTGGGTTGAAGATTTGTTGAATCAGTCTGTGGTATTTAAGTCCTGCATTTAGTTGGGTCCTCTCCAATGTGAGCACGAGTAGCTTTCCTGAAGCAGAGGACACAAACCTCAGCGCCCTTATGGGGCGCACTAATTCCATCTGGTATATGTAAGTGAACAGTCCTTGTTCCACTACTTTCAAACTTGTGGTTCTAACTGTGAACAATGATCAGCATGTTTAAATGTTCATGGAGAGAGATTCAGCTCGATGGCCCACCGAAACCCATATTTACACTATTTTGCAGTAATCCCATGGTCTATTCTCTCCCTTTTCTCAACTCCCTACAGATTCTTCCATTTGCCCAAATGCTTGGAGCAATTTATCGTGGCCAGTGAAATGCACCTTTGGGGCGTTGGAGGAAAGTTAGGCATTCGCAGAGAAAGCATGCACGATGTATGAATTGTTACAGACACTCGAGGCACCTTGGCTCAGAATGTAAATATTTACCTTGGATGGGAACAGAGAATTATGGGAAAATTCCCATAATTTCCTGATGTACATTTGCAGTGAACTTCTGCTCCATGAATATATAAGAGATAGAAGGAATGAAAGAAAATAAACAGAGCATGTTTTAACCAAACATGTGTGGTTAAATGGTGGAATTTACTACGATAGCAAATCTTGGTATTAAAGTGGAATTTCTAAGCACTGAACATCCTTCGATCATCCTTCGAGCAGCTATGAATATTTTACATCTGATATATGTTTATCTTTGCAATTTACAACTGGTACTGATTTTATTTGCAGATCTTTATTATCTGGCCTTTGCTTTACAGGTTGTAAAATCCAGAAGTTCACCTTGCGTTAACTTTGTTCATAGTGTTGATTTTTTTTTGTTTATCGGTTTTTACAGTTTGGTGCAAAATTTTTTATCTATATTTTTCAAAATTCTCATGATAATGGGCAAAAAAGAAAAATGGTTTTATTTTTCTTGGGTTCGCACCCTCAGAGAAAAGAAAATACAATGAATCGATTCATTTTGTTGCAACTCTGCAGAGATTACTGATGCTACACAAACCCTTGTGGGTGGTCATTACATTTTATTCCCACAGTGGGTCATTATACTCGTGCAGTGATAGGTCTTTTAAGACTCAACAAGATTGAATAATTTATGTTCAACCTTTGCTGCTCATTAAGATCTAATGAAAATGAAGAGGGGATCAATTTTAAAAGTCTTTAATTTTCAGATACAGCACAGTAACAGGCCCCTCTGGCCCATGCACCCGTGCTACCCAATTACACCTAATTAACCTACAACCCCCAGTATGTTTTGAACAGCGGGAAGAAACCTGAGCACCTGGAGGAAACCCACACAGGTCCAGGGAGACCATATAAACTCCTTACGGACAGCACATGATCCAAACCCAGGTCCCTTGTGCTCTAACAGCATTGTGCTAACTGCTACAGTAACTGCCGCTGCTGGAAAAACAAACTGTCCTGAACTTAGAGGTTTGTGTACCTTCTTCCTGAATGTAGTAGTGAGAAGAAATTGTGACCAAGGTAATGATTTCGACTGCCTTCATGAGGCATCACATAGAGATATCTTCAGTGGATGCGAGAACGGTGCCTATTTATTGGTAAAGTGCTTGGGTCAAGATTTTCAATGCTCAATTAGAGTGAAACAGATAGCAGGTCACACCGAGCAGCTGATAGAAGTTTGTTTTCATTGAGCACACCAGCAATCATTGTGTTGAAGCTAACCAGATGCAGAAGATGAATGGTTTAGAACAGGGGTGGGCAATCTTTTTTTAAAAAAACTCACATTCCACCTTAAGTATTCCTAATGGCATAGGTGCTCTGTGATTACTAAAGGATTGTTTAAGGTGTTATGTGAGTGGAAAGAAAAAAGGTTTGAAAACCACTGTTCTAGTTGTACCTAATTGACTCATTATGTGCATAGTTTCATTCTTCTTTCTTTGGCTTGGCTTCGCGGATGAAGATTTATGGAGGGGTATGTTCACGTCTGCTGCAGGCTTGTTGGTGACTGACAAGTCCGATGTGGAACAGGCAGGCACGGTTGCAGCGATTGCAAGAGAAAATTTATAATTTCATAATTCCAAAGGAAATGGGCCAATGACAATTTCACTCAAGCAAAATATTTCAGTAACAATTGGCTCTTGAGCAGTTGTTCTCAACCTTCCTGTGGTGATACACCACTGGCCTACTGCAGGGGGCAACCTCTGTACCTGCAGGAGTGTAAGAGGACAGGACAACACCTGGCCGGCTATCAATCAGTCGGCCTGAATGGATCAAGTCCCACACCATCGGATGTCAATCACCCTCTGGAATATAAGCCTGAGCCAGCCTCCCGAGGCCTCACTCAGAGTGAGTGAGGCTGCAGCCACAGCCAGCCTGGTTCTGTGGAAGTCTTTGTGGATTAAAGCCTGTTGTACAGTCTTTACCTTGTGTGCGTCTGATTCTGTCTAACAGCGCACCACACTTCCCTTCCCACTTACATACCACCTTGACCGCCCCGGTTTAGAAGCTCGACACACAATCATTCTTCGAGTATTCCATTCAAATAAAACCTTAATGAGTTGGTACCAGGATACAAGGGCACAATTCACAAGAAAATGAAGAAAATGAATAATGTCTATTGCCAAATTAAATGTTCCCTTGATAATGACTTGTGTGACATCAGTGGACATCACATTTGATCCATCAATCAGCAATAAATTTCTTACTGTATTATATTGCCCACAAATATTTAATAACATGGATTTTCAAATAAAGAGGATCCTTATTTTGGTCATCAGAATTACATTTTTTTTTCAATAATGAAAAATTAATTTTGTTACATTCTATAAAATGTAAGACATTCAACATTAAGTTGTGAGGAATTACCATAAAAAGTGGTATGCATTTTTTTCCATGTAATTGCTTCCGCCTCGATACGAATTAGAGTAATTATGGTATTCACAGAGCCCTTGGTCTCTAAATCTCATCTGGATTCTCTGGCTACCAAATTAGATCAGATTTCCCTACCTGAATTCATTTTGTTTCTCTCCTCAACCTGATGGTGAAAATTGTTTTCCCAATAGCATTGTTAAAGCAGTCTCTCCAACACTGCTACCTGGACAATTGTTTCTGGGTCAAACAGAACAGCTGATTTCAATAACTACCACCTACTCCACTGGAAAACTGAAATGAAGTGTCTCAACTTGTTTATGATATATGAAACATTTCCTCTTTTCTCTAACTGACACAAATAATTATGAACGTATTTGATCAATAGTTGGAAGATTCAGAGGGGTTCAGCATGAAACATCATTCAAGTATTTGGCTGAGATAATGATGGAAAAGTAATCGTTTTGTCCCAAGAATAAAATTTGGAGCCAAGCAGTAAATATCTTGAAAATATCTCCAAAACAACATCAGAGCCAGACAACTACTGTACCTATTTGGACTTCAACATTTCAAACTGCCTGTCTAGAAAAGCAAGGTTGTGTTAGACAATAATCAACACTGTTTTTAAGGAACCGCCATTGACTTGAATGACAAGAGTAACATGGTTAAAGTAGTATTTACATTTTTGAAGATTTTTATGCTAATTAATATTATATTATGTTAATCAGAAGAATATTGAAAGGTGAAGTAGATGCCTTTAATCTTTCTTTTATCAACTCAACAAAAATTAATGTGCAATAATGTTCAACTCAACACTGCAGGAGGCAAATAAATTCTTAACATGTGGCTTGGCCCTATTAAAACCGACTGCAGCTGTTAAACCATTTTGCAACCAGTTCATTTCACAAGGGTATTTCTATTCAGACAGATATCTGGATTTAGAGGCAAACACTGCGCATCAGAGTGTTGACCGCATGGCTCTGTTTCTTGTTAGATTGAATGGTGATATGCCAGAGTGAATACCACAATTAAATCTTTGCATCTGTGTTCTGCAACATGCCAGCATTACTTATTTGCTTATTAAAGAAGTCACTGGGTGGGGAGCAAAGTTAAGAGGCATGATCTTTCCACTTGCTTCTGTTAATTCGACTCCCATATTCCACAGTAATTCAGGGGAATTGACCAAAACAGTATAAAGGAGTCCGGTAGTTTGAAAGGTGGGCAAGTAAAGCACAAACTCACCTGCATTTGAGTTTTTACTTTAATTATTTACACTAGCATGTGATTTATTTCATCCATATTAAAACATGATCATAGCAGATGGATGAAATTGCAGGATTCCTCTCATGACATTATCTCAACAGGGCACTTCAAATTGTGTTCACTTTCAGTCAGTTAACTTGGCAATATTTAAGTCAGATCATTTACAGGAAAAATAAAAATCATCTCTTGTTAAAATGTTTTTTTCGGGACAACCTTTGCCAACTGAATTTTAAAATTGCAACATTTTGCAATCTTTAATAAACAAATAAAAATAAAACCTATGAATTGCTGGTTATATAAAATGAACACCAGAAGTTCAGAGCACTGCTGAACACCAAGTGCTAATTTACTCCCCTCATTCCTATCAGCTCTATTAGTTGGACATGGATGGTGCCAACACAATAGAGATGAAGGTAAGAGGAGAGGGGAGTTACATTTTTAATTAGGGAGAATATCACAGCAGTACTTAAGAGGATAGTTCCGGGGGAAATTCAAGTGAAAGCCATATGGGTGGAACTGAGGAATAAATAGGGGGAGATCATATCTTTCGGATTGTGGCGACCGGCTGCCCCTGAACATAAAGCCCTCCCGAAAGGTAATGGACACAATCCAGGGCATCACAGGCAAATCCCTCCCCACCAACGAGAACATCTACAGGGAACGTTGCCGTCGGAGAGCAGCAGCAATCATCAAGGATCCACATCACTCATCACACGCTCTGTTCTCACTGCTACCATCAGGGAAGAAGTATAGGTGTCACAAGTCTCACACTACTGGGTTCGGGAACAGCTGGTACCCCTCCACCATCAGAATCCTCAACAACAAACTCAACGGGGGACTCATTTAAGGACACTCAGTTGGGTACTTTATTGATTTTTTCCCCTCTGTATTGCATAGTATATTTACATTTCTTTATTTGTTTACATATGTACATTGTGTACTTTTTATTTGCACTACCAATAACGGGTAAGTCTGCCTTGCCCGCAATAAAAAGAATGTGATGTCATGAATGTACTCTGACAATAAATCTGAAATCTGTCCAACAGACAGTGGGAGATCACAGACAGCTGCAAGAATAATAGTGTTGTAATAAAAGGGGATTTTTTGCTTTCCACCTATCAAATGGAACTGTCATAATGCAAAGGAATTTGATGGAGTAGAACTTGTAAAGTGATTTCAGGAAAGTTTTCTGGAAAAATATGTAGCTGGCTCTACTAGAAAGGGGGCAATGCTTGACCCACCTCTTGGGAAATAAGGCTAGGCAAGTGACTAGGGGAACATTTTGAAATTCTCGGGTGTCTTGCCTGGCTGTGGCTGGTACAAGCCGGGTTGGGGGTGGGGTTTGTGCAGCAGAGAGGGACAAACTGCCTAAAATGCAGCCCCCGGCAATGAGGTCCTGCCAGTGGCTGGCAACAAGGCACCCCATTACCAGCCCAACCCCTCCTCTCCTCATGCACCCCACTCCACTGGGCTTTTGCCACCTGGCGCATCAATTCTATCCTGCCATCGCAGAGCACACCACGAGTACATACCCAATGGATAAATTTAGAATATATGAGGGGAGGGCATCATTTGGGGGGAGCAAGGTCAAGGGGAGGTCTTACTACTACTCAGCCTAGGGGCCCAGGTGGTAGTTAATCTGCCACTGCAGGTAAGTGTGCATGGGAGGAGAACAGGAGGGGTGCATGTCACCTGAAATTGAAAAAGATACTCAAACGGTAGCTTACAACACAATGGTATGCAACTTTAACCAAGCTGTTTCAGCACAGTTGGAACAGTACAATACTGTTTCATCTGGGATTGCACTTGCAGGAATTTAGAAGAATGAGAGTGGATCTTCTCGAAACATGTACAATTAAAAAAGGCATAGATAAGATGGAGGTAGGTAAATGCTTCCCTTCATGGAGGAGACCAGAATTTGGGGACAGTTTCAGGGTGGAGGAGGAACTGCTTTGCCCATTGAAGCAGTGGAGGTGACCTCAGTAAATATATTTAAGACAAGGTAGGAAAGATTTTTACAAAGTTGGGGAATTAAGGGGCATGGGGGAAAAGGCAGCGAGGTAGAAATAAGCCTATCATCAGATCAGCCTTAATCTCATTGATGGCAAAACAAGCTTGGTGGCCGTACAGCCTACTCGACTTCCCATTTCTTATGTTCTCGCTACCATCCTGGTAATCTCACAATGTGGAAAACTGCCTTGGTACATCCTGTTCTGAAAAAGATGACAAATCCAATTCAACTAATCGCTATCAAATTCACCCATTCTCAAATTCATCAAAACAGAGTTGTCAAATTGACAATTTATTCACCAATGACGTATTCTTTGGCCACTTTGTAGCGAGGGCCACTTCCCATACAATCGAGGGAGGTAGTGCCGGATTTATCACACTTTTTTTGGGAGGGGGGTGTTTTGTTAAGTGTTTTATTCTTTCTCTTTTTCTTCTTCTTTTCTTTATCAGTTCTCTTTTTCCAAGTGAGATGTTAAGTGCGATTGATGGCTTCATGGGGCTGGGGATCCAAGGGGAGGGGCAAAGAGAGTTCTGAATTTTGTTTTGAAGTAGAAAAATGGCTGATTAGTGTATTAAATTTCATATAAATGCACTTAATTAAGAGGAAAAGCATGTTAGCTCATATAAAAAAAGTGAAAGCTGACATTGTTCTTTTTGCAAGAGACTCATTTAACAGAGAAGGAACATTAAAAAAAAGATTGGATAGGTCAAGTGGTAGCCTCAATATTTATAAGTGTCACAATATTAATTAAGAAATCTTTACCTGTTAACATTCAAAAGGTAGTTATGGATCCTGCAGGGAGATTTGTTTTGATTCATTGTCAATTTTATTCTGAAATGTGGACACATAGGAGTATTTATGCACCAAATGCAGATGATGAAGATTTTACTTTATGATACTTTTATGCATTTAGCTGAAGCTCATGAGTATGTTTTGATAGAAGGGGATTTTAATCGTTGTCTTGATCCGATGTTGGATAAGTTGGTAAGCTCAGTAGTGAAAGTAAAACCAACAAAAATGATTGAGTTTAATTAAATATTTGAATTTGATAGATATTTGGCAGAGATTAAACCCAAAGGAAAGGGACTATTCTTTTTCTCACATTGACATGATCCTTATTCGAGAATAGATTTATTTTTAATATCAGCGCAATTGCAAGGAAGATTTATGTTTTAGAGTATAAGGCTAGGATTTTATCTGATCACTCTGTACTTTTGATGATATGTTTGGTCCCTGAAAAATAAAAATCAGGGTGTAGGTGGAGATTTAACTCCACATTGTAGAAGAGAGTGGATCTTTGTTATTTTATAAGGAAACAGATTCAATACTTTTTAGAAATAAATTCTAATTCAGTTGACAATAAACTTGTTATCTGGGATGCTTTGAAATCATATTTATGAGGTGAGGTAATGCATTATGCAGCAAAAATATTAAAGGTTATATGGAAGATGTTGACCAATTGGAAAAGGAAATCGAAGGTTTGGAGAAAGGATTTACAAAGAAAGGCTTCAGATGAGAAAAAGAGGGATCAATTAATAAAAAAAAACTTCATTATAATACAATTCAGACATAGAACAGAAAAAATTAATTGAGAGAACTAAATAAAGGTATTATGAATTAGGAGAAAGGGTTGATAAAGTTCTAGCTTGGCAGTTGAAAAAAGAACCAACTTCTAGAAAAAATAATGCTATTAAAAAGAGCTCTAAGAAGATGATTAGAATCCTCAAGAAATGAATGATTAATTTAAAGATTTTAGATTTAGATTTTATTTTAGATTTAGATTTTATTTTAGATTTAGATTTTATTTTATTTTATTTTATTTTATTTTAGATTTAGATTTTATTTTATTTTATTTTACATTTGATTTTATTTTACATTTTATTTTACATTTTATTTTACATTTTATTTTATTTTACATTTTATTTTATTTTACATTTTATTTTATTTTACATTTTATTTTATTTTACATTTTATTTTATTTTACATTTTATTTTATTTTAGATTTTATTTTATTTTAGATTTTATTTTATTTTAGATTTTTATTTTAGATTTAGATTTAGATTTTATTTTATTTTAGATTTTTATTTTAATTTAGATTTTATTTTAGATTTAGATTTTATTTTATTTTATTTTAGATTTTATTTTATTTTATTTTAGATTTTATTTTATTTTATTTTATTTTAGATTTGGATTTTATTTTATTTTATTTTAGATTTTTATTTTAGATTTAGATTTTATTTTAGATTTAGATTTAGATTTTATTTTATTTTAGATTTAGATTTTATTTTATTTTAGATTTAGATCTTATTTTATTTTAGATTTAGATTTGATTTTATTTTAGATTTAGATTTGATTTTATTTTAGATTTAGATTTTATTTTAGATTTTATTTTATTTTAGATTTAGATTTTATTTTATTTTATTTTATTTTAGATTTAGATTTTAGTTTATTTAAGATTTAGATTTTAGTTTATATAAGATTTAGATTTAGATTTTAGTTTATTTAAGATTTAGATTTAGATTTTAGTTTATTTAAGATTTAGATTTTAGTTTATTTTAGATTTTTATGTTAGATTTAGATTTTATTTTAGATTTAGATTTGATTTTATTTTAGATTTTATTTTATTTTAGATTTAGATTTTATTTTATTTTAGATTTAGATTTAGATTTTAGTTTATTTTAGATTTAGATTTTATTTTATTTTAGATTTTTATGTTAGATTTAGATTTTATTTTAGATTTAGATTTTATTTTGTTTTAGATTTAGATTTTATTTTGTTTTAGATTTTTATGTTAGATTTAGATTTTATTTTAGCTTTAGATTTTATTTTGTTTTAGATTTTTATGTTAGATTTAGATTTTATTTTAGATTTAGATTTTATTTTAGATTTAGATTTTATTTTAGATTTAGATTTTATTTTATTTTAGATTTTTATTATCAATCTCAGTTCATTTGTGAGGAAACTAAAACTGAGAATTTTTTATATTCAAATAAATTTATCTAGTTTGAAATTAAGAGTGGGGGAGATTCAAACTAGAGGGCATGGTTTAAGATTGAAGGGGGAAAATTATAAGGAGAACATGAGGGAAAATTTCTTTACGCAAAGGGTGGTAGGGATGTGGAATGAGCTTCCGGCAGACATGGTTGAGGCGGGATCATTGATTACATTTAAGGAAAGACTGGATAGTTACATGGAGGGGAGAGGATTGGAGGGGTATGGACCAGGGGCTGGTCAGTGGGACTAGGAGGGTGGGGATTTGTTCCGGCATGGACTATTAGGGCCATACTGGAATGTTCTGTGCTCTATATGGTGATATCATTATTGAATGCAGATAATACATTTGAGCAAATAGTTTAGCTAAATATTTACCAAATTTAATTCACATGGATCCAATAGTGTTTGTTAAAAAGCCACAATCTGTTTATAATGTTGCCAGACTGATTATTTTTGGAAAATATAGCACCCATATTTGCCATGAATGTTTAACAAACTCTCTGAAGACCCCATCTCTTGGTAACCTCCAGCATCATTATATTGTTTAAAAACTTTACTTTAAATAGTTTATTATTTTTACATTCTCCATTTTTCTTTTCTTCTATTTCTGTTTCTTATTTTTCTTTCTATTTCTTTAGGGTTTTGGGAGGGAGGGGGAAGATTTGTTTACCACATGCATAACTTCTAAGCTTTTTATTGAAAGAAATTAGAGGTTTAAAAACTGCTAAATAAAATATTCCAAAAAAAAAACAATGACTATTCTTTGGACTCCTACCAGGACCATTGTGTTCCAGACTTCATTATGACCTTCATCTAAGCATGGAGCAAGGAGCTAAAGGGCAAAGGTGAGGGGAGAGTGACAGCCCCAATGTAAAGAAATGCTTGGACTGGAAGTGTATCAGGGACATGTACCTAATATAAAGGAGAGTGATGCTGGTTGTTGAAAGGCAATTATTCCAGTTCCAGGATCTCAGAGCTGGAGTTGGTTATGTTAGTGCTCCAGGTCCAATCAGCTCCACCCGTGGAGAGAGATGAAAAGTGGAGATGTCTGTTTATGACTGTGTGGTTTAATTTAATTTATAATTCCTTAGAAAGAAAAGTAGTCCATGTCTGTGTGCAGCACATCCTGGACAACATTCCAGCCTGGATGATGTGACAAGTTTTAGTTGTGCTGCAAAAGTGCCAGGCCATGATCATTTCTGCAATTTTTGACATTCAAAAGGATTAATATCTATGTGGAGAAAGTCAACATTTTATATTAAGTGTTGCATCTGACTGACCTGCTGTGTTCTTATAGTAAAAACACGGTGCTGGTGAAACTCAGCAGGACAAACAGTGTACTTTATATTGCAAAGATAAAGATACATAATTAATATTTTGGGCCTAAGCCCTTCATCAAGGTGTGAGCAAAATGTAGGCAGATGCCTGAACAAAATGGTGAGGGTGGGGGAGGGAGTGGAGGAACAGGGAGAAGAGCAGTGCCCCACAGGCACGAGGTAATGGGTGGATAAGGGAGAGAGGACACACCAGCAAATAGTGGGGGGGAGGTCGTTCTGTGAAAGGAGAGGGAAGGGTGTGCAGCGATGTCTTCTTTCCTCCAGCATTCCACCCCCTTCCCTCTTCTTTCACAGAAAGATCCCCTCTCCCCCTGTTTGGTGGTGCGCACAACCCTCTGTCCTCATTCCTTCATACCTCGATGAAGGGCTCAGGCCTGAAACATTGGTTCTGAATCTTTATCTTTGCTACATAAAGTACCCAGTTTGACCTGCTGAGTTTCTCCAGCATTGTGCTTTTACTTCAATATGGTGTCTGAAGACTTATGTTTCATTTCTGAGTTCTTCCAGTGTTCTGTTTTTGTTGCAGCACCAGCCCATCATCTCTTTTATCTTCATCCAACTGCATTCTCAGTGTACTGGCAAGTCAGAGGCTCGGTGGAACTCATTCCTATTCTTCTAATGCTTTTCCACAATCTGGAAGCAAAAAGTCAGGAATGCTCCTCTCTTGCCTGAATGAGTACAGTTTCAACATTGCTCAACAACTCGACACCATCAAGACAACCTGCTTGATTGGCATCCATCAGTCACAAAATGTCCATTCCCTTCACTCCTGATGCCAAGCGATTACATCTTTAAAATATCCTGCAGTCGCCCTCCAAGGGTATTCTCATAGCACAACCCAAACCTGTGAGCTCTACTTACAGGAGGCACAAGGACAACAGGTGACTGGGATTACAGCCGTGTGCAGGTCCCGTTTCAAGTCGCACACACTCCTGACAAGAAAATACGTACCATTTATGCCGACATATAGGACAACCCGAAACTCAAAAACGTCACCTCAAAAATCAGGGCTCGTCTTGTACACTGAGTATAAAATCCAAACCTTGACAGCGAAGTCTCAATGCTGCTGCTATCTTCCCGCCAGCTCCGATGCAATCTTGCATGTGTCCTGTTAGTTATCAACGAAGTCTCAGCACTCCCCCATGAGGTCCGTCCTCCTAGTCTGACTGCCGTCAGCTCTGTACAGGCTTTAAATGTCCTGTTACAGCAGTTGACAGAGGTTTATATATATGTGTTATATTATAGTTTTCAAATATTGTGATTTGCTTTTAACAGCATGGTCTGTGGTAATTGCCAAACTTTTGTGGGGGGATGGGGGGGAGAATCTTATACAAAGGGTATCGCTCAAAATCTACATTTTAGGCGGATATTCCAGGATTGTCCTCTACAGAGCTGAGTAGTCAGTCCTTCATCTTTAGTAACACATGAAAGTCTGCCAACACAATCCTGGAGAAACTCTTTCCTGAGTTTATATTCTGGAAATCTGTACCCAACAGCATTGTGAGAATGCTGCACCAAAATGATTGCAGCCATTCAAGAATCCAGATCATCAAAGCCATTTAGGGATGGGCTGTTCGTGCAAGCTTTGTCTTCAATGCCCAAATTGCAATAACTAATATATACAATAAAAAAGTTTAACAGCCTCAACACTCCTGTTACCTTGCACTATCATACCCTTTTGCATTAATAGAACATTATAGCACAGAAAACAGGCCCTTTGGCCCTTCTAGTCTGTGCCAAACTATTGGTCTGCTTCATCCCACTGATTTGCATTCACTTCATACCCCCCTCCCATTTATGTATCTGCCTAAATTTCTTTTCAATATTAAAACGAGCCTGTATTCACCACTTCACTTGGTAGCTTGATCCACACTCCCACCACTCTCTGCGTGAAGAAATTTCCCCCTAATATTCTCCATATGCTTCTCCCCTTTCATGCTGAACCAATGTCCTTTGGCTTGTTTCTCACCTACCCTCAGTGGAAAAAGGCTCCTTGCACTTACTTTATCTATACCAATCATAATTTTGTATGTCTCTAACAAAGCTCACCTCATTCTTCGACACACCAGAGAATGAGAATAACGTGCTAATCTGTTTACCATTCCCTATAACTCAGTTCCTCAAGTCCTAGCAATATCCTTGTAAATCTTCTCTGCATTCTTTCAATTTTATCGATATCTTTCCTGCAGTTAGGTAACAAAAACAGTGCATAATACTTCCCAAATTTGGTCTCTTCTGAAACATTATGATAACATCCCAATTCCTACAATTGATTTATGAAGGCCAATGTGCCAAAAGCTCTTTTTACATCCATATCTACCTGTGATGCCACTTACAGGGAATTATGCATCTGTATTCCCAGATCCCTCTGTTCCACCGCACTCCTCAGTGCCTTACCATTTACTGAGTATGTCTACCTTGGTTTGCCCTTCCATTAGTCTGCATGAAATTCCACCTGCCATTTTGCAGCACAGTTCTCCAGCTGGTCCAGATACCTCTGCATGTTTTGAAAACCTTCCTGACTGTCCACAACACCTCCAATCTTCATATCATTTGCAAATTTGCTGATCCAATTTACAACATTATCATCTAGATTGGCCAATCTTTTCATTTTAAATTTAGTCACAAAAGCAATGGTAACAGGTCATTTTGGCCCACCAATCCGTGCCACCCAATTAACCTCATGGGCCAAAATGGCCTGTTACCATTGTGTCTAAATTAAAAAGTTGGACACCCCTGATCTTCTAGATCATTAATAAAGATGGCATACAACAATAGACCCAGCACCAATCCTTGAGGGACACCACTAGTCACAGCCCTCCACTCAGAGAGGCAATCATCCACTATCTCTTCTGGCTTCTCCCATAAAGCCAATATCAAATCCAGTTTACTACCTCATCAAGTGTCTGAACCTGCCTGACTAATTTCCCTTGCAGGACCTTGTCAAAAGCCATGTGAAATTCTATGTTATTTACACAACCTTTCCTTCAACAATGCTCCTGGTAACCTTCTCAAAAAAAGATTTGTTGAACATTACCTCCCATGCACAAAGCCACATTGACTATCCCTAATAAGTCCCCTGACTATCTAAATACTTGTATATCTATCCCTGAGAACACCTTCTAATAACTTACCTACTGATGATATCAGGTTTACTGGCCTACAATTTCCTGAGTTATTTTTGGAGTCTATTTTAAACAATGGACCAATATGAATTTTTGTCCAATTTTCCAGCACCTCGCTTGTGCAAAGTAGATTTTAAATATATCTGTCAGGGCTCCTCCAATTTTTGCATTAGCTCCCTCAAGGTCTGAAGGAATACCTTACCAGGCTGTGGGATTTATCCACCTTTATTCACTTTAAGACAGCAAAACCCTCCTCCTCTTGAAACTGTTTTGGTTCCATGACCTTATTGTTTGTTTACCTCACATCCCTAGACTCTCTGCCAGTTTCCTGAGTATATACAGATGCAAAACAAAAACCATCTACTGTCTCCATTACATTGCTGACAACTCTAATCTTCAAAAGGGCCAATTTTCTCCCTTTCTATCCTTTTGCCCTCAATATACCTGAGGAAGCCCCTTAGGATTTTCCTTCCCTTTATCTGCCAAAGCAACCTCATGTGTTCTTTCAACCCTCCAAATTTCTCTTTTATTTCCTCCATTCTTAATATTCCTCAAGGACCTCATTGACTTCTTGTTCTTCAATAGATCTATCTCTTCTTAACCAGATCCCAATATCTCCTGAAAACCAAGGTTCCTTATGCCTGTTAATTTTGCTTTTAATCCTTAAAAAAAGACATACAAACTCTGTAATCTCAAAATTTCACTTACTGAACACATCTTGTCATAAAACAACCGAAGCCCAATCTCTTCAACTTCTCACCCTGTCACAGGCCTTGCTTTTCCTTTTTGTACACTCCTCCTTTTTCTTCTCTGAACTTAACACCAGTTCCACCTCAAGGGATTCTCAGTTTTGATGAAAAATCGCCATCCTGAAACGTGAACTTTTTTTCTCTTTCCATCAGTGGTACCTGGCCTGCTGAGAATTTCCAGACTTCTTAGTCTTAATTTAAAAAAAGGAACAGATTTTCTATTTGAAATTTGCTAAAGATGTATAACAATATTATTCACAAGTAATAAATTACTGTTTGAGACACAGGAGAAAACCATACCTTATTTCATTCATTGAAGACTTTCGCTGTGCTGAAACCTGGATGTAGTTTGATCAAAGTAATTTCCTTGGAAGCATCTCTGACAGATTTACCCTGGCTAGAAACAGCACCCAGCTGACAGATCCCTTTGAAACCAACAGTTGTTGAACAGGTGCTGTGTACGCCTTTCTCTGGAAAGAATGGTTGCCACTAGCTAACACTGGCCTTGTTGTATTTTATGATTAGGTCAGTTATTATCCCTGCCAGTTTCCTGAGCAATGGACAAACTGCAGATCCTTGTTCCTCAAAACATAATCACACAGGGTTTTTGACTTCTCACTTTAGTATATGCATTCGCATTGCATTTTATTTTTAAGTGCAAAACTTAGGCTTAAATATTTCTTTTCTAGCTGGCACATTTTAGCCACAAAATATTAGGGGTGGCCCATAGAGGTTTGCGTGAGACTGTTAAAGTGCCAGCGACCCTGATTCAAAATCTGGCACTGAGAGGCAAATGGTGCAAGAAGGAACTGACAGTAAGGGACCTTGCCAATTCTCGGCTGCTTGAAAGCTGAAGTAACGAGACAGAATCGCCAAACATTTTTGAGACTCAAATGAAGGAACCATCGTTCAGAACCCACGCCTTCCATTAACAGAACCTCCAGGATATTCTGTACTGACCACAAGCTAAATGACTTGTGTCAAAAGATGCTTTTCTGCACAGATGGTGGGGTAGTTAGCATAGTGGAGAGCACAGCGCTGTAACACCGCTGGTTCAAATCTGGTGCTGTAAGGATTTTCCCCATCTCTGCATGGGTTTTCCACGGATGCTCCAGTTTTCTCTCACCCTTCAAAATGTATGGGACTTGTGGATTAATTGGGGTGTAATTGGGGCGCTCTTTCTCGTGGGCTGGAAGGGCCTATTACCATGCTATACGTCTAATTTAATTTACAGTAGACCACCTGAGAATCTGGACTTCTCAAAAACTCTCAAACCTTTTAAATGTAGTGGGCTTTTGTGTGCATGTTTGCATGTGTGAGTGCCACAGATGCACAGTGACGACAAGTGACCACATTTGTTGACTTTATTTTTCTTTAAAACTGCTCGTTTTTATGAATGAACCATACTGGATTTGCTAATGAATAAACGATCAAAGGTCACCTGTTCATCTCTTCTTTATTCCTCCTTAAATTTGAAATTTAAAAGTATTGCCTGAGAAACCAGAAAATCTGAAAATCCAGACCGACCCAATCAATCACTGAGCAGTCCAGATTTTCAGACTTCTACTGTAAGTTTTAAATTTAAATATTTACAGCAGATTATTTTAGGCAGAAATAAAATGCCAGCCTCTTTCTACAGCACATTGTGCATCAGGCAAATTGTGCAGCGTTGATGAGTTAAGCAAGCAGAGCCGAATGTTCTGGGCTCATGATCAGGTTACAAGTTCTTCATTTTAAGGCAGTTGGTGACTTAAAACTTTGCAGATAGGACTGGAAAACATCCATTCACTAAGCCAGCAGAGTGAAATAAATTCATGGTGTGATGGGCCCAGAGGACCCCAAAACCCAGCAGCAATAGAAATTTACCAAGACAAATGGTTATTTAAACAAAAGTTACTTTTAATTTTCTTTAACATCAAAACAGAATTAAACTTTGACTTATCACTATTAACTTAACTTAACCACCCCCCTTCTAATTCTAAGCACACGTGTATGTAATGTGTGTGTAAGTTGAGCAAAGTTATTTGGTTCACAGTTCAAATCTCACTCCTCCAAGTTCACCAGTATCAGGCATACTGTGCACAGAATTTGGCATTTATGAATCTTCACCAGGCTTTGGAGCTTGAAAGGTAAATGGTTACCGCTCAGGAAGGTTCTTGTTGGTTTTCTGAGAGAGATTTGTCGCTCATTGGCACACATAAACTGATACCTTCTGATCAGTTACTTCAGTGTCTTGCTGAAGAAACTTTCCCCATCAGGGTTTTCCAGATGATAACATCTTTCTTTCTGTTTCCCTTGTTTCAAGTGAAGCATTATACAGCCAGGCATCTCCTCTTGTATGAACCACAGGGCTTTGGATAGGCTGAACTCAGAACTCACAACCCATCTTCAAAAATGGGGTTTCCAATAAGCTTCCAAAAGCCATTGCAGAAAACCAGTAGTCCTGTACATCTCTCTCTGTCATACTTGGAGAAAAAGCCTGTTTGACTCTCTCTGCTTGCAAAACCACATGATTCTCCTAAAACAGCACACTCCACCAAAGCAGCTTGCTTACTCCCAAAATCAATTCATGACGGATCTTATCAGCTTCCTGAGATGGGCCCTTCCATTTGAACCTTGTTTTGAAAATCTCCATCACAGGAGTCTATTGTTTTTGCAGACTTGTACGCACCACCTCATGCATAACTCTTGCATTTTAAAATGAGATCTGTTTTGAAGTGTTGTATCTGTGGGTGGCCCCACAATCCATCTTCCAAAAACATCTATACATTATATAAAACATAACATAATCTGTCACAATGGGGCAAAATATGAGGTGAATGCTCAGTCTTTTACCCCACGGACAATGATTCTAGAACTGGAGGGCATGGGATTATGTTGAGAAAGGAGGGATTTAAGAGGAACCCAAGGGGCAATTTCTTTACTCTCAGAGTGGTCTGTATCTGGAAAGAGTTGCCAGAAAACACCTGCAGAAGCAAGCACAATAATGGAGTTTAAAAGATAGTTGGACATGTATATGGATAAGGAGGGTTTAGAATGATATGGACCAAGTTCAGACAAATGGGATTAGCCCTGAATGCAAACTAGACAGCAGAGGAAGGTTGGGCCAAAGGGACTGTCCATACGGAATAACTCCATGACTCTAATGCTTTAACCATGAGGTGGATTTTGGTGTTTTGTGATCTAACAATTTCCATGCATATTTAAATTCCTAAGGTTTCTGATCAAAATGAAAGGCTCGACTTCATCAGGATCCTTTCTCTTGTGCTGATCACATTTATAAGTGAAGTGAGGGAAGAGGCTGCATTCACTTTCCCTGTCTTCATTCCATCTACATACAAATTGAGGATTATGTAAATTCCCAGAACATTAAGGAAAACCATGGTGGGGGTGGGGATGCCATCTTTAATTGGACTCCACCTATTTTGCATCTTCTCTGTAAGTAGGAAGCAATCATTCCCCAGAAGAGGAATATCACTCCTGGGTTCTTCAGATTTTAATTTGAAGCTTCACTGCAAATAGTAAAATGAAATCATCACCTTCTGTCACTCCATTATATATCAATGATTTAAGAGAGCCAATTTTTTTATATTTCAACCATTCTGAATACTAAGAATTAACATAAAACTAATCTGATGTGCTACAAGTTTGAATGAATATTATAACACACCCTACTAGCGAAGAACTGACAGGCTTCTTTGCTCCGGTGGGATATTCTGAAGTATTCTTTGTAGATTATTACTTTGTAAAGCACTTTTAGGCCAAAGGTCCACAGTCTCCAACCCCCATAACAAAAGCAGCACATTCCTTTTTCCGAATTGCACATCTGGATAATATTGCTTATACAATGCCATGCATGCAAGGATCCAAAAAAAAAGAAATGCATAAGGGTAATAAGCGCAGGTTTGGTGCTCTCTCACACACTCTTACTAACTTAAATGCAAGAACACAAATGGATGTGGTTAAAAAGTATTTAGCAGCATGAGTACAATTTTGCATTGAAAGGCTACATTAAGATGGAATGCCAAAGTCTCCATATCGGCATAAAAGACGATTTTGCCGTACACTGTATGTTATTCGGGCTGACAATTGTGCAAGTTAACACAAACTGTCACAAATAGCACAATTGGATAATTACTTTCTATCAATCAACATTCAATTTTAATTGGTGTCTGTAACATTAATGCTGATTTCCTTGTGTAAAATGGGAAAGCATTTGATCTCTTGAGACATTATCCTAATATAGTGCTGGAATGCAATATGATTTTATTACAACTTCCTCTGGAATACCAGATGTCCAACATTTCCAGGTGGAGAAAAAAAAATTATCCAAAGCAGTTCATTCAAAGTTTAAGGATTTCAAAAATCTTTGATATACTAACAAATATTTCAAGTTCATTGTGACATGCATCGCAGAAAGACCACTTCCTTTCATAAATTAGCAATTTTATCTCTAAATAAATGTGTGCAAACAAATTTTCTGACATTAAGTTTATACAAGTAATATAAACAGCTCTGTCAACTTTCCACACTACAATTTCCTACTAGCTAAATATGGTTTGATTTTCATGTACATTTGATAAGAATCTCTCATTTGTTTATGCTATGATCTCTTGAAAAGCCAAGACCTTCATTCTTCTCAAAGGCATCACAAAACATTATTGTAGTTAGAAATCCTAGAAACTGTTCCCTGTCAGATAATGAATGGACGGAGAAGTGAAGTTAGGAGAGGCCAGTTTCTCGGGTTGATCAATTGACCCTCTATCAACCCCAACCCCCCTAAGAAATGGTCTGGGTGTCAGTTTGGAACAGTCTTTAAATCTTTTTGTAATATCAACCTTGGCACCAATGGCATATTTGTGATCCTGATGGCAAATTCAGGATCAATTCACCAAAGTTCTTTGGCTCCATCACCTTTTAAGCCTTACAAGAACAGCGGTCCTGATGACAGAATATTTTTAATCATCTTATTGTGCAGGCAGGTGGAACAGGATTACTGACCCAGGTCTACAGCAAGGCGATGGATTGTGACAGCACATTTGCTTTCATTGTTCACGTCTTCCATTCACATCATAACTTGGCTGCAAGATGGAGACACTTGCAAGAAAAGGAAATAATCCATGACATTTTGCCACAGAGAATTTCCTGAGAAAACTTAAACGGGCAAGGCTACCGGCCACCATCATGTCAACCTTCCACAGGAGCTCTATCGAGTATCCTAGCCAGCTGCATCACAGGCGGTAAATGGATTGGAGGTCTAGCCACAGGCCTTTAAGTGACAGAGAGGATCACTGGAGTCTCCTTCACCCCCCCTCCCATCAGTGTGATCTACCAAGATTGTTGTCTGAACAGGACATGCAAAATCATTGAGGACCCCTTCCACCCCACACCCAGCATCTTTCAGCTGTTCCCACCTGGAAAGAGATACAGGTGTATCAGAGCCAGCACCACCAGAACGATGAACAGCTTCTTCCCGCGGGCAATGAGAACGCTGAACTAACCATCCAAGACTCTCATATTTCCAAAACAATATTTATGTATTTATTGGGGTGATAAATGAATTATTGTCCTTCATATGTATTGTTGTCTGTGTGTGTTATGTCTGGTTGTGTGTCTGCATGTTTTGCATCGAGGACCGGAGAACACTATTTTGCTGGGTTGTACTTATGCAAGCAGATGACAAAAAACTTGACTTGAAATCTATAGCATAGCACAGGCCTTTAGGCCCAGAGTGGCTTAATAACAACTGCCTCGAATTTCCCATCTATGCAATCCTCCATTTTTCTCAATTCCTTGTACCCATCTAAAAGATTATCTTGTACCATTGTTTCAGCCAGTGCATTCCATGCACCCACCACACTCTATGTGGTAAACTTCCCTCTTACATCCCCCAGTACTTATACTTGCACAACCTTTTAAAATTTATTCCCAAATCACTTCTGGTGCCAGCACTTACGGTCCCCCTTTTAAACAGCATCCAGATTTATTTAACTATTCAAATTGAAATTCCCCCAAAAGCAGCGGTGAAATTAGAATGCGTCTCTGAATCAATGGTATTGGAATCAAATTGTTAAACAATACACTGGATTACCCCTCATGGCATTAAGGATATGTGGTGTTGCAAAAATTTAAAGTCCTGTTCATGCTCATGGCTGTGAGCAGCAGGGCTTCAAATGGCAGGCAGTGTCAGGGTCCCTGATTGGTATCTGCAGTTGAGCTTGATAACATACAGATGAGGAATGAATCGCACATCCACTGCTCCTGAGTAATCAGCGCAATGCCCACTTCGGATTGTTTGTCAAGATGAGACCAATTTCCCAGCTGTGTGTCTCTCATATTAAGCTGCAAGGTGCATGATTGATATTCTTGCTACGTTTTATTGCTATGCACCTGGTAAACATTAACAATGCTTTTCTTTTAACAGGACAACCTTCCATGTGGCTTTGTCTATTAATGGAAATTGTTCCCTAGGTCTAACATATATACTCGTGTAATTGTTGAATTTTTGGACCAATTTTTGGGGTCAAATTTGGGGAGTCGACTTTTTACACAGGTCATACTTTTGGCCCCATTAAGTACGTGCGTAGTTCAGGGCATCAGGAGCTCAGATGGGCGGGGCCCACAGGAGAGTCTGTGGCTGCGACCTCTGGTGGGCAAATGGCTGAGGCGAGGATCCGCAGTCGGGGCATCAAGAGCTCCAGAGGGCGGAAGACTGAGCGAGAATCCGCAGTCGGGGCATCGGGAGCTCGGCTGCTTGGGCTGTCAGGGCCTCAGGAGCTCAGATTGGGTGGCCAGTAGGGGCCAAAAAAAAGAGGGGGGGTCATCTTTTACATGGTATCAACAATACCCCGAGTATATATGGCAAATTAAATCTATTATGAATCAAGTCCTGATTTTCATTAATAAGGTTGGGCACAAAAGGAAAATGGATCCAGATTATAGGAGCAAGTTCATAAAGGAGAGTCTTTAATTTAAGTACCTTCTATTTGCTCGAGTCTCACTTCCAGATTAAAAGAATATGTTTCTTTGTATGGTATCTATAACAGAGTTACACTACATACAGGGCAATATTAACAATCCATGCTGATTTGTAGGTTTAATTGTTAAGCCTGCTTTAGCTGCTGATGTATTTCTTTAGGTACAAGGATTTTTTTCTGAAATAAATATATATCATTTTGCTAATACCAACTAGACAGGTCATTATGACTTCCCTTGGTAGCTTTGAGGGAGGGGACACCATTCAGGTATGAGGTTAATGTCTAGACATGATGTTACAAGGTTTTTATACATCTGTTAAATATTTCTGAGGCAATACATTAAATGTGAGCTTTGACAATATATTAATTAAAACACTGCAATAAAGTGAGCCCACCTCACTGACAAAAGGCAAAGGAGGAAAAACCCAACACCCAACCCCAACCAACCAATTTTCCCCTGCAACCGCTGCAATCGTGTCTGCCTGTCCCGCATCGGACTTGTCAGCCACAAACGAGCCTGCAGCTGACGTGGACTTTTTACCCCCTCCATAAATCTTCGTCCGCGAAGCCAAGCCAAAGAAGAATAACAAAACCAATCTTATGACTTTATGATTCAAAATTAATGGAATGAGAAATAAAAATGCAAAATAATGGAAATCTGGCCACAAATCAAAGTTAACCAATTTATTGGTCCCTTAGGATTTATATCCCATATTTGTTTTAAAGTGGCAAAGATTTTCCAAGTCATCCTACCGAAAGACAAAAGAAACAGCCCATTGATGATAAATAAAGTTCTAAAAAAAAAACAGCACGTTGTTATGAATTTTTTAAGCTGAAGATAATGCTACTTGATAAGATCAATGATGAGAGTGGAGAAATACATGTGCTGATGTATTCTGGGAATTGCACTGTTTCTCGAGGTCAGGGATGATTGATAATGCTGTACATGTGGTGTGAGCTCTCTCAGCGACTACTGCCCAGTAGCACTAATTTCTACTGTGATGAAATGCTTTGAGAGGCTGGTCATGGCTGGAATTAACATGTACCTAAGCAAAGATCTGGTCCCACCGCAATTTGCCTATCGTCACAATCGCTCCACAGAAGATGCAATATCACTGGCTCTCCACTCAGCTCTAAATCACCTCTAAAGCAGCAACTCATACATATGGCTGCTCTTCATCAACTACAGATAAGCCTTCAATACTATTATTCCATCAGTGCTGGTCAAGAAGTTACAAACTCTGGGCCTCTGCACCCCACTCTGCAACTGGATCCTTGACTTTCTCATTGGAAGACCACAGTCAGTATGAATTGGAAACAACATCTCCTCCTCACTGATTATCAACACAGGCACACCCAAAGGATGAGTGTTTAGCACACTGCTCTATTCATTATACACCCATGACAGTGTGGCCAGGCATGATTCCAGTGCTATCTACAAGTTTGTCAATGACACCACATTTGTCAGCAGAATCACAAATGGCAATGAGGAAGCATACAGGAGGGAGATAGATCAGCTCGTTGAGCAGTATCACATCAACAGCCTTGCACTCAACATGAGCAAAACCAAGGAGATGATTGTTGACTTCAGAAGGAAGTCAGGGGAACACAAGGACTCATAAAAAGGCTCAGAAAAGGAGAGGGTCAAGAACATCAAATTTCTGGGTGTCAACATCTCTGAGGATCTGTCCTGGAGCCTCCATGTTGATGCAATCACAAAGAAGGCTCACCAGCTGGTCTTGACTGGTTTGATAATTGTGTGACTCTGGACCTCCAGTAATAGGAATGACTTAAGTACTCAACATTTCCCATTCCCTCGCCACTTAAAATGCCCCACACCTTTCTGTTTCATTCACCAAAGTGGGTAACTTCACACTCAAGGCATTATATTCCATCTTCCATGTTCTCGCCTCACTCTGCTTCCCCATATCCCCTTTTTAAACATCTTTCTCCATACCTGCAACCCATCCAATTTAGGATAACCAGTAAGCCTGAAAATGTGGCGTGCTGTTTTCCCCGAGAAGAAACATTGAGATGAACTATGTGTGGCTAGAGTACAAGGACTAATCCCTGTGGCACCAAATTCGATACAGGATGCCAAACAGAGAAAGATTTCAGGGGGACATATTGCTGAAATTGTTTTCGTCACTGGAAAGAAATGCAAAGATTCCCATGTTTCAGAGGAAAGCGATTCAAAAAAAGAGCTATAATTTTTCAGTGGAATCCAAACATTGCCAAAGTACAAAGATGCCTTATATCTTTAACACCATTTACTTATTAAATTTTTTAAAAATGTGAACATACAGTACTCTAACAGGCCCTTTTGGCCCATGAGTCCGTTCCACCCAATTACATCCATACGTTTTGAATGGTTGGGGGAAACTGTAGAACCTGGAGGAAGCACACACAGACACGGGGAGAACGCAAAAACTCCTTATTGACAGCGCCAGATATGAACCCGGGTCGCTGATGCTGTAACATGGTTGCGCCAACCGCTGTGCTTACTGCGTTGACCCTAATTTCAAGATCCAAAATTGAAGTGATCCAGTGCCTCATTTTGAAACATTAACAAAGATGATGTGCACAGTGAGTGATTCCAGCACTCATCGTATATAATAATTTCATCATAAATTCGATCATAGAGGCTACAAACTCATTCTACTGGTGTTCACCTGGAGCCATTTCCTATAATAACATTCTCCTGCCAATTTTCCGTGTTCTTTTATATTTTTCCTTTCCAAATACTTATCCAACTCCTTTTTAAATGTTAAGATCCATAGTTATGGCATTTAGTTGCGGAATCTAAACCCACTCATCTCCATTAAATTAAAAACAATTCTTCCTGTTTAAAATGCTAAGTTTCCTGGCACATTTCTTTAAAATCCATTGATCTTCAAAACTCTTAGTTTCCAAAGAAATAAAATGTTTTGCAGGCTCTTTTATTTCATGCCACCACTGAGAATTTGGATACCCTGGAAGCTAAATTAAGTTTGGCAAAAGAATCAAGCAGGCGTGCATGCATGTTCGGAAAATTAAATACAGTAAATCCTCTTGTATCCGGCGCCCATGGGGATTGGTAGATGTCAGATAAGTGCATTTTCCGGTTGCTTGAGACTTACTCTTACAATGCCTGACTATTACCTGCATTAAGAATAAACAGTTTAAAAAACAAAAGACAAAAATACTATACTGTACTTACACTAAACAAGCTTCACTTATCTTAAACCTTAAACTTTAAAGCATTCTACGTTAATTTCATTAACATTCTTTGAAAACATTTAACCGGCCAGGTACCTCCCTCTCCATCAAGCCATCCAAAAGACACACAATAACACTATGGATAATTAACCTCCCTCCCCCAAGTTTACAGATAAAGCCTCTGACCGAAGCAACTCTTAAAAAGCAGGGATAAGGAGACACTTGAAGAGAGTCATCCCAACAGCGATTGGCATCAACCTGCTCTTCATCCTGGGCAACGTCATTTAAATCAAACACAATTTTATTCAAACAGTGGACCAAGGCACTCCACTGGCTGAATATTCGCTCCCATCCTATGTGTTACTTCAGAGAACATTTACGCATACAATTTTAAACTTAAATATTTTTTACCTATTATTTTATTCATATTTATTGTAAGTTTTTAAAGATTATTTTCCTCAGTTTTTTTTGCCAGTTGCTTGAGACTGTCAGATGCTTGAATTCTGGAAATCAGAGATTTTACTCTATATTGCAAACTAGTCAAAATGTTGGACAAAATCAGATATCCATAACTCACAAGTGACATGCTGCAGAGATCTCTTCATAAATTATAAGCAACAAGAATTAGAAATCTCTGCACCAATAACCTGAAGCGTAGAAGATTGAGGGGAGATTTGATAGAGGTATTTAAAGTTATGAGTGGGACAGAGTAAATAAAGGTTGGCTTTTTCCACTGAGGGTAGCTGAGATACAAACCAGAGGTTTGGGGTAAGGGTGAAAGGAGAAAGGTTCAAGGGAAACATAAGGGGAGACTCCTTCACACCAAGAGTGGTGGGAGTGTGAAAGGAGCTGCCAGCTGAAGTGGTGAATGCGGGCTCAATTTTAACATTTGAGAAAAATTTGGACAGGTCCATGGATGAGAGAGGTATGGAGGGCTATGGACTGGGTGGAGGTCAGTGAGATTAGGCAGAAAAATGGTCCAGCACACACGACAAGGGCTGTAGGGGCCTGCAGAGTAAGAGACATCATGGATACTGATGGACAAAGAGAAACTTCTGCAATTTGGGCCGCAGGCAACAAAGTTGGACGTGAGCTGTCTGGACAATGGCGATGGGCAGGGTAGTAAAATAATAGCCAGAGGAACATCACAGTCAGGATGTAGCAGCAATATCACTCAGGTTTCAGCAGTACTTGGGTACAGCAGAAGCAGCAGAAAGAGACAGGATAGCAATATAGAAGATTTTGTGACGGAGAGAACATATGTCTAATTTTTAATTGAGAGACTTTAAGACACTACCTCTTGTAAATGTCCTCAGTCTTCATTCCATTGAGGACATATACATGAGGTGGTGTCTTAAGAAAGCAGCCTCTATCCTCAAGGACCCTCACCACCCAGGGTATTCACACTCCTGGCATCAGAAAGGAGGTCTGAATCACAGTCTCCTTTACCTCAGCTCTGAATTCACAGAGGCAAACCCTCCCCCTTCTCCTGTCAAAACTCACCTTTCCTTTCCCCAGGCCATATCTTATCACCTTTTGCTCCTCCCCCTGCCATTTCTTTTATTTAGACCCTGCCTGCTTTTTCCAGACCTTGAGGAAGGGCTCAGACCAAAACATTAGTAATACTTCCTATGGACGCTATGGGACCTTCTGAGTTCCTCCAGGATTTCTGTGTTTTTACTACGTACACTACCTCACTTTCACCTACTCATTTATTTTGAAATGTAATTTCTACCAATTTACAATTTACACTGTAATGCTGCATCAAAACAACAAATTTTGCAACATATTCATGAAATAAATCCTAATTCTAGAGATTTAACAAACTAAAGCATTGCATTATGGAGGATACTGAGTCTGTAAGCAGAAAGACTCACTTTGGACCACGATGAGGGAGGATGGAAGTCAGAAATGAGAGTCTAATTCTTGAGGCAATGATCATTGATAATGATGTTGAGACTTCCCAAAAATTCACTGAATAAAAGACCAAGATATAAAATGCCGATTTCAAAAACTGCCGATTCGTCCAATTGTTTTCTCAAATGATAAATATTTCCATGACCAATTTTTCAAGTTTTATTTCACCTTGTCCAGTCTTTAAGCTTTCAAATTTATATAATTCAGTGTTACCAAAGCATTTTATACCTTCCAGGAATCCCCTGAGCTTCTCCGACCCTGGAGCTGCTCACTCGACTCCTTCGCGTCTCTTTTGAGAGCAAACTTTGATGTTTGAGCTCAGCATTCTGACATTGAAACATCCATATAATTGTCAAGACCTTCTCTATTTCCTTCACAAAGGGGAGAAAGAAACAAAAATGAGAAAATAAGAGTAGTGGGCTCTCAATCAGTTACCGCACTCACTCTCCATGAAGAGGGGAAAAGAATTGCTTGCCATGGCTGTTATTTTAAGTAACCCATGAAGTTCAATTGGGAACAAAACTTTATTAAAATACATATGAATCAACTCAACTCTTGTGCTGGAATTAAATGATGACTCCAAATTCTCTCGTGCTCTCCAGTTGGAAAAAGTCTGAAAATGATGATGTAGTCTGTATTTTCCCTTCTTATAATTTTATATCCTGGCGCTTATTGATGTGATGACGTTCCACTCTCATCCACATCAAATTCCCCAAAATAACTTCAAACATCATTGTTCAAAATTAAAACCAGAAACATCTCAGAAGTCAATCATCCAACAAGAAAACAGAACCAAGATAAGGGCCACCTCAATCCAATAGAATTATCGCAACCAATCTTTCAATCTCCGCCAATCTAGAAATGCTGTCCAGAAGTACAAATTGGGGGACCAGAGTTAACTAGATTCTTGAGAGAAAGGTTGGACAGTGATAACTACCAGAAACACATGGAAAATGTTCAATATTTTCTTGGCTGTGGGTAAGAACCGCAAATTATTTGAAATACTAACTATTTACAACTATTTCTCACAAGCTATTGAGAATTGCTTTCACCACACTCTCTTCCCCATCGGCTGATACATAACCTTTTTGCTGATATTAAAAATGACACCGGATGTAATTATTTTGCCTTCCATCTTTTTCTCTCTTTTCCAAACATCCATCTCCTCTTTGTTTCAAGGGAACAAAGGTTATCCAAGCATCCATCTCCTCTTTGTTACAAGGGAACAAAGGTTTTTAAAATAGGAAATCAAAACCTTTCTCCAGAGTATTTTAAGGACTCAATGTAAAATCTCAAAGATACAAAAGGACTTGGATTTTCACTGTTACTTTTGGACCCCATTTTCTGCATACAGTGTTATTTTCTGGGAACGGTAGTGATGGAAACAAATGCAGTTAGAGGGCAACTAGTAATTATTAGAGATGAAAGCACAGAGAAAATGACATGATAGAAAGCGCGACGCCATAGAAGTTTTCATTGATCTTTCCTTATGTTTTTAAGACTGTTACATTACATTTTCTATTAGCTCATTTGCTTAACTGACTCAAACTTGTTTTGTAATAGGTGTTCATTCCAGTTCCCTTTCCCACTCTGCTTTTTAAAACATTCCTCTCTTTTCCCACATGGCCTCAGTATGGTCCCTCATTTCCATTCTCTTCAGTTTCCTTTTCACCTAACAATGTAGTGCTCTCAGTGCATTCAAATCACAGAGTCTCTCTCTATCTATACATGTTACACACATTTGTAAATTAGAATCAGTTGATTTCTGTACCATTTGGTACATTTATATTTTGTTCTATGGTCAAAGCAATTTTACAATCTGAGGATATTTATACATTTAATACTGCAGTGATTTCTGGTTTTATTAAAAAAAATGATTAAAAATTTATTTTTTTGTGTTCAGATTTCTCCATGGTTCTGCCCTCCCTTGTCTCTGTAATTTATTTTGCTGCCACAAACCTGAATTCTTGCCATATTGGCTCTTGTTCACCTTCCCCACCCATCCACTCCGCCCCACAACCAATGCCCTTTGTCCCACTATCAGTAGTCATGTCTCCAGCTGCACAATAATTCGTCAATTCCTCCTCCCAAAATCTCTTCGATGCACTCCCCTCCTGTAAGGCCCATTGTAACAGCTCGTGTTGGCTCAGTGTCAATGTTTAATCATGCTTCTGTGAATTGCTTTAGAATGTGTCTCCACAATTCATAAATTGAGAGGACAGTTCTGGTAAGACAAATAGATTAGAAACACCAGATATTTTTTACACATTTACACTTCTATTAAAATTATCAAGTAATATTTAGCCTTTCAAATACATTAGTGCAGACAAGGAAAACATAGTTTAATATGGAACACATGCCCTCAAGAGAAAAGGCCAAATGTAAAGGATGAATCTCACTGTAAAGACCAAGCTATTAAAATCACTCAAAAATGATCACTTTTGAATAATTATTAATCACTGAAAATCACACAATTTAGGTAAACTGTTCAAAATGCCACATACTATTTTGAATCTCATTATATGTGAATGATCCATTTACAAACCAATACTCAAGCTTTGGATCGGCTGAGTTATGGAACAAGAGATGGAAATCATTACCTGGCTGCAGTACTACACCCACATGTTCTCATGTCAAATCTGAGAGAAGAGTTCAAATCCCTCTGAGAGATTTAGGGCAATAGGTAGACATCAATGCAATACTAAAAGCAACACAAAAACTGTAAGTGCTGGCTTAAAACATGAAAATATGCAGACATCATGACTGAAGTAAAAACGATGTTGGAGAAACTCAGCAGGTTAAACAGTAAACTTTATGTAGGAAAAAAACATAACCAATGTTTTGAACTCATCATGGTGCGAGCAAAATGTAGGCAGGTACCTGAACAAAATAGTGGGAGGAGGGGTGGGGCGAGACTTCGGGCAGCAGGAGGAGTACAGTCCCACAGGCAGGAGTTAATAGGTGGATGAGGGAAGAAGGGCACACCAGCAAACAGAGGTAGGGAGGATCACTCTGTGAATGGAGAGGGAAGGGGGTGGAGAGCTGGAGGAAAGGAGGGATGGGGAAGAGAGGGGGAGTAGGGTATCAGAATCCAGAGAAGTTGACATTAATGCCATCCATTTGGAGAGTGCCCAGATGGAAAATTAGGTGTTGCTACTCCAATTTCTCAGTGGTCTTGGTTTCACAGGGCATGAGATCATAAACAGTTCTGTCAGTGCAGGAGAGGGGCGCAGAATTGAAATGGTTGGCCACTGGGTGATGCCTGTCACTGATATGGATAGAGTGAAGGTGCTCAGCAAAGCAATCTCCCAGAAGGCCACAACGGGAACTGTAGGCGCTGGAATCTCGAGTAATCAAAGAGCAGCTGCAGAGATTCAGCTGATCAGTCAGTATCCAAGTGGAAAAAAAAATCAACATTTGGATGAAGATCATTTCTTGAGTTTAAGATGGAAAGCAGAGATATCAAGCTTGAACGGGTGGTGGGCACTAGGGCTGGGGAGGAGCCGCAGTATACCGGAAAAAAACGAAGGTGGGAAGTGAAGAGACCACTGGAGTCATGGAGTGGGATGGAAAAAAAAATCAAATATAGGAACAAGAGTAAAGGAAAGTGGAACCAGATGGGAGTGCAGGTTACTTGAAAGTAGAAAATTGAATTCTCATGCCATCGGGTTTAAGGCTATCCAGGTGGATGAGTATGTTGTTCCTCAAGTTTGTGTTCAGTCACACCCTGTCAATGAATTAGAAGAGGACAGATATGCCTGTGTGGGAATGGGGAAAGGACATGGAATGGCTGGCAACTAAGATTTCCATCCAATCCCTTTGGACAGAATGCAGGTGCTCAGCATTTTAATTTAAAAAAAATTAGACGTACAGCAATGAAACAGGTCCATGCTGCCCATTTTAAACCCCCTTAACCTACATGATGTTTTTGGAGGAAACCAGAGCCCCCAGAGAAAACCCACAGAGACATCGGGAGAACGTACAAACTACTTACAGAGAGCATGGGATTCGAAGCTGTCCAGTCCCGATCGCTGGCGCAGTAAAGCCATTGCGCTAATTGCTATGCCTACCGTGCCGTCCTCAATTCTTTTCCTCAAGAACTTAACTGTAAAGAACAGCTGAATATCCTAATATTAAGCAAAGTGCAAAATAAACACCATTTCTATTTTTCATTAAAGTAGCTTTGTCATACAGCAAAAAATTATTGAGCTTCCTTTCTTTACCTCATTCAACTAGTATCATTGTGGAATACAATCTGATAAATATATCATGCAAAACAGGTCACTTTACTTCTCTAAATGATAGGCTTCAGCATTTTTGAAGAATTAAGATTGTAAAGATACCCACTTATCAAGGCTTCAAGGTGACAATGAGAAAGCAGAAACTCATGATCTGTAACGCTGGTTTTGGGCTCATTGTTTACATTTTTATAATTGAAAATTTTTATTTTCTTTAAATTGACTAAGTGACTCTCCTACATATTTTGTAATGTAAAAACGTGTTCTCTAATGCATTCACTGAACACAGGATATGTGTTATTAGTACTGTGCCAATTCTGGCTGGAGGGTTCAATGCACAGGTTAGTGCATGGGCCATTTAGCCCATACAACAGAGAGGAAATTTCTACTGGAAACTGCTTGAAAATTATGCACTTCATTGGAAACCTTGGGCACAGCAACAAAGGAAAATGTGGGACCTTTGATTTCTGAATTGATGGTGCTTTTAAAAAACTTGACATGTGAAATATTGAACAAGTGAGTTGTAATTTGCAGAAAGCATAACAGAATTAGTGTTTTGGGTCATCAGAATTATTCCTGAGACTTTATTTTGCCTTTATTTTTTGGAGTTAATATATTTTGGGGCAATGGGAATATTGTGCAGATAAATGTGACATCTACACGATAAGATGGTGTCAGTGTTGAAGATTTGTCTTTTTTAATACAATAGTAGACATTCTTTCATTTTAAAACCAAACTGTAGTTTTCAATTTAAATATTGAATTAATGAAAGACACAAAGTAAACAGACTTTGCTTATTCACAAGACTTATGCAAAGGTTATAAGCCAATAAGTCAAATTACCTCTTCCATGACTTAATGACCTTTGACCCATATCTCATTGGTTTTTGGATAGATCTTTCTCCGTCAATTTAGTCTCTGACGCCATCCTGATATTAAGGGCTGAAATGCACAGATGTACAGACTTACGCATTGTATCAGGATCATGAGTTGAGGGAGAGACCTGAGCGGGTCCCATCCATGAAAACCAAGTTAGCTGCCTTAGTTCATGTCAAATGTGTCAAAATGGATCTCAATATGGCAAGCATTCAGAATCATTCAGAAGTAATTTTAAAAAATGAAACTGATTTTTAAAAAAATGAAGCTAAAAAAATTGACATTTCACTAAACACGTTCCCTATATATATTAACTCAAGGAACTGCAGGCAGTATAAAGTCACTAGAATAATTTTTATGACCCAAAATTTTAATTCTGTTTCTCTTTCTACAAATTAAAATTCCCCAAAGTAATTCATACATTCATAGCATTTAAGTGAACTCAATTAATGAAAACAAAAATGACCCTCTACTTATCTCTCGACTGAAGTGAGTGGAAATAATGCATCTTTACATTAAAATTTACTTGCAACATGGTAGTAGCCAATTCTGACCATTTAAACCCATGCTGCCCAATCACACCCAATGAACCTAAATCCCTGTACGCTTTGGAAGGTGGGAGGAAACTTGAGCACCCAGAGGAAAGCCAAGCAGACATGAGAACGCACAAACTCCTTACAGACAGTGCCAGATTCGAAACCGACCCACCAGTGTGGTAATTGCTTCATGCTAACTGCCACGCTAAGCATGCTGTTAGTCTTCACCATGTCAGATCTAGCACACCATCAGCTATCTGATTCCCCAATGTCAGGCACTGACATGCACAATGAGTGGCCATCCTTTTCAAGAGTTTTGGTTTGTGCAGCCATCCTGAACATGATGGTGGTCCTGCAAAGAAATCCTGGCAGATCTGTATGAAGTTGTCAGCAAGTTCTGGTTTAATTACAGCAATTGGTCTTTTGCTGCAGACATTGATCAAGTTCACTTGCAACCTTCTCCAAGATTCAAGATTCCTTTATTGTCACGTAATAAAACAGATGTAATAGTAGAGAAAATCTGCTTTGGTCTGTTGTAAGGTAGACAGATTCACTATTAGTATAAATTGCCAGGCATCTATTACAGCCAGAGAAAGAGAAGTAAAATAGAGTCGGCCTCAGAGTAACTGAGTGTCTGTGGCCTTGTCTCCAGTGCTCCTGCAACGTCCACAGCTATGCAGAATCTAATCCAAACCATCGACAACCTAAGCTCCAGATCCAAACTTCAGACATGATCAGGCAGCCTTCAGCACCCTTGGCTACCCTCTCACAATGGCTCAAGGGTGGCTGAAGGGGCACCAGGTATCCATGGTAACACTACAATCAATAGTTATCTTAAAGAGACAGGTACAAAATTAACTGAAAGTTAAAAACACAAGGTTTTAACCTTTACAGGTTCCACCCCTCAGGTCAGTCCATTACTTGTATGCTCTTCAGCTACCGAGCCCTTTGCTGTTCTGCCACCATGGTCACTATCCCGTGGGGTCATCTCCTCTGCTTCTCCTTCTCAAATGAGGGATGTTCTCCCCATTTTCTGGTGCCCTGCTTTCCTGGAGTCTGCAACCTAGCAAGGCTGCTGCCGATCACAGACGCCACCATCTTGGACCCAAACCTCATGGTAGCAGGATTTTAAAATAAATCATTGTTGGCTCCTGTATCATGCCTTTTAAATCTTGCAGAGGAAGGCCGTGTCTCCTCTCCCCATTCTCCGTGGGTCCGCATCAGCTGCAGTGCTGCCGTTCCAGCAGCCCCACCATTTTTTTCTCTTTCAATTTGATTGGGGTCAAGTAAGAATTTTGGTTGTTGACCTCAATCTGATGGATTTAATCATGATAATATCAAATACTGAATCGATGTGCTTAAAGGCATGGTCACAGAAATTACAATCAGGGTGAAACTCTTACCTTTCTGCTAAATTCAAACAGGGGTCCTCACAAAGGTTTCTCCATCTCCATACTGGGACCGTCTCTAGATTGGGTAGATCCTTAGAGATCAGAGACCAAACAGAGGTCCTCACAAAGGTTTCACCATCTCCATTCTGGGACCATCTCTAGATCGGGTAGATCCTTAGAGATCAGAGATCAAACAGAGGTCCTCACAAAGGTTTCACCATCTCCATACTGGGACCATCTCTAGATCGGGTAGATCCTTAGAGATCAGAGATCAAACAGAGGTCCTCACAAAGGTTTCACCATCTCCATTCTGGGACCATCTCTAGATCGGGTAGATCCTTAGAGATCAGAGACCAAACAGAGGTCCTCACAAAGGTTTCACCATCTCCATACTGGGACCGTCTCTAGATTGGGTAGATCCTTAGAGATCAGAGATCAAACAGAGGTCCTCACAAAAGTTTCACCATCTCCATTCTGGGACCATCTCTAGATCGGGTAGATCCTTAGAGATCAGAGACCAAACAGAGGTCCTCACAAAGGTTTCACCATCTCCATACTGGGACCGTCTCTAGATTGGGTAGATCCTTAGAGATCAGAGATCAAACAGAGGTCCTCACAAAAGTTTCACCATCTCCATTCTGGGACCATCTCTAGATCGGGTAGATCCTTAGAGATCAGAGACCAAACAGAGGTCCTCACAAAGGTTTCACCATCTCCATTCTGGGACTGTCTCTAGATCGGGTAGATCCTTAGAGATCAGGTAGATCCTTAGAGATCAGAGACCAAACAGAGGTCCTCACAAAGGTTTCACCATCTCCATTCTGGGACTGTCTCTAGATCGGGTAGATCCTTAGAGATCAGAGATCAAACAGAGGTCCTCACAAAGGTTTCACCATCTCCATACTGGGACCGTCTCTAGATTGGGTAGATCCTTAGAGATCAGAGATCAAACAGAGGTCCTCACAAAAGTTTCACCATCTCCATTCTGGGACCATCTCTAGATCGGGTAGATCCTTAGAGATCAGAGACCAAACAGAGGTCCTCACAAAGGTTTCACCATCTCCATTCTGGGACTGTCTCTAGATCGGGTAGATCCTTAGAGATCAGGTAGATCCTTAGAGATCAGAGACCAAACAGAGGTCCTCACAAAGGTTTCACCATCTCCATTCTGGGACTGTCTCTAGATCGGGTAGATCCTTAGAGATCAGAGATCAAACAGAGGTCCTCACAAAGGTTTCACCATCTCCATTCTGGGACCATCTCTAGATCGGGTAGATCCTTAGAGATCAGCATCAGCAGTACCTTCAAACTGACTGAGCAGCCCAATCATAATGAACTCCTCCCCCACTCTTTGCTGAGAAGCAGGACTTCAATTTTTCTGTCTCCAATAGTCAAATTGCTCATCAAAGAATGAGACACACACTTCGAATTAAAGTAGAAACTGAAATATGATGCAAATTATAAGAAAAATGCCATAACTTTGAACTCTTCAATCCAAGGGATTACAAGCAATGTTATCCCGTGCCAATGACCCAGGTTTGAATCTGTGGCTGTCTGTAAAATGTTTCTACCTTCTTCCCATGGCTGCATGGGTTTCCCCTAGGGGCTCCAGTTTCCTTGAAAATACCAACTCTTCCTAAAATATTAACATCCATTTCATTTTGTCAAATTTGTAATATAAATATTCGGAGTGCTTTTAAACTAAAGAAATAAATTTAAAATATATTGCACTGGAGTAACATACAGGAGTATTAGAGCCAGGCTGAGGAGCAGCTTCTTCCCACAGGCTGAACCACCATCCGAGGCTCTCATGTTCATGAAACAGAATTTATTTATTTATTTATTTGTATAGATGAAACACTTATCCTGCATATATATTGTTTGTCTATGTGCGTGTTATGTCTGGTTGTGAGTCAGCAGGTTTTGCACAGAGGACCGGAGAATGCTATTTTGTTGGGTTGTACCTGTGCAATCCAATGACAAGAATCTTGACTCTAGGGACAGCATGGTTGGTGTAATGGTTAGTACAACATCTTTATTGCACTAGCAATCAGGACCGGAATAGTAAGGGGTTTGTACATTCTTCCCATGTCTGCGAGGGTTTTCTCCAGAGGGGTCTGGTTTCCTCCCACTGTTCAAAATGTACTGGGGGTGTAGGTTAATGAGGTTTAAATTGGGTGGCACTGACTCAGGGCCGAAATGGCCTGTTACCATGCTGTATGTCTAAATTTTTAAAAAATTAAAATTGACTTGATGCGAGTTCAATGGTCGTGCACAGAAGTGCCATATACTGATGCACCAAGAGTCTTACTTGCTGCAGCCACGCAGTCCTTGCATAGTTACGCCAACTAAAATTGTATCAATTAAAGTGCCACACTACGCCAAGACAGAGAAAAAGATGCATATAAAAGGACAGATAAATAAAAACTTCACATATCCAACTCTTGCTAAAATATTAACAACCATTTCATTATGTCAAATTTGTAATATAAATATTCGGAGTGCTTTTAAACTAAAGAAATAAATTTAAAATATATTGCACTGGAGTAACATACAGGAGTATCAGAGCCAGGCTGAAGAACTTCACATATGCAATTTATGAAAACAAATGTGGCATTTCACTAGTGCAGACAGATTTCTTGTGGTCCTGCAGAAATTTATGGTTATTGTTTGCGTACTGGGAGGGTCACAATCCTGATAGCAGATAGAAAAATAATAGCCTATATTTTGGAAGAATAACCCTTACATTTTTGGAACTTCTAAGGGAGATACCAGAGGGAAGATGATCAATAAGACTTGGTCTCTGACATACAAGCCCAGACAAGCAAGGCACTTGGACACACCAAGGGCAGATCTATGAATGGGACAAGCAATCTACCATCAAAGATCTGGAGCAAATGACTGAGAGCCCAAAGGAAATAAGATGGAAAACCTTTGAACATTGGGTTCATGGAAAATTTATTCAGATGCCACATCTGAAACAAAACTCACTTGAGGATTTTAGCTTTAGTTTCTGCTTGTTATATAAGCCTTTAAGTTGAAGGAATTGTGCCTGAAGTAGTATCACACTCAATAAAATGTATTAAAGGATCATTTAACAGGGAAAATGAAATATGCACACACAAATCACGGTTTACAGTATTTCTGTTCACTGATTCTCAGAGGTATAGAACAGAATTGTACACAGTAGGTTATACATATCCAGTGCCTTCCCCTTTCATCAATCAAATTGGCAGTAGGTCAAAAGTTGCAATTGACGCTCATTAGCCCACCAGAATGGAACTAGGATTTTGAATTAAACTTTCAAATATGACAATGTCAATGTTTATTAATTGATTGGAGTTAAACAAAACTTAATAGTTTCATAAAACTGTGCGTGATTGTTTGGTCTGTTGTGTACTAAAATACAGCAATTACAATACTGTACATCCACTTGTATTAAGTATGATCCATCAACTAGAAACAGGCCTTCCTGCTTGTCTATAAGGGGCATAATTAAGTAACATAAGTAACTGGGATACCAAATGTCAGTAAATCACAAACACATGGGCTCCCAGCGTCATAATCCTTCTGCTGGGTTTTTGATGAGAAGAAATCAGTTAGAATTTATTATCCAAATTGAAAAGCATATTTACATTACAAAGACAGTAAATCACTCTGTATATACATACATCTGTAAAAAGAATACAGCACTTGATGAGAGGAAATTAATTCTGAGGCTTATTATGCACTGAAGGAGAGCGCAAAATAAGCTCGCCTGGGGATTTAGATAACCTTCAAGCAGTGTTATTATTGCACCATGCAAATTAAATCTAATCTTTTGCGGTCAAGTGGAAGAGATTGGCCGAGAATGTTCAGGAAAATAGCAGTCAGCTCACATCATGCACTGCTGTTGGTGCATTGAAAGTTCAGCAGTTTCAGGGAGGAAGAGGTGCACGAGTTGGGAACTGCCTCAAATTGCTCCACAAATCTGACTTTCCACTGGAAAAAAAAAGGACCAGACAATCAACTATTCTGAGTGTCAAGTAAGTGCAGGACTTGCCCTGTAAACACAAAATAAACTTTTCACAGAGGGACTGTGCTGGTATTACATGGTAGAAGATCCTGATATGCACTCAATCTCAGAGGCCAGAAAGGGAACAATTTCAATCTGCCAAGTCTCACTCATGCAGATAGAAAATAGTTGCATGTTTTTCAAAAAGTATTTTTAATTATATTTTTATTCAGTTCTTACTTTCATTTGGCCTCACTAATCTCTCCAAATCTAATCTTCTCTTCTTTCTGGTGTGTAATATTATTCTCTTCCTTCTCCATCATTTCCTCTGTTCCTTTATTCATAAGCAGAATTTGTTGGGAAAATAAACTGCTGTCTGTAATTCACCAGTCCTGATGATCTGACCCATTCAGCTCAATTGTTTTGAAGGGTATCCTATGGTGTCCATCCATCTGCAGTGTGTGCCCATTCATGCATTCTGGACTTGTGTATTTGTGCACTGAACTCTCATAATGATCCCTGGACTGGACACTGATAAGGTAAGTTACTGTCTATGTCGGCATGTAAGATGGAATTAAACCTTAAAAATATCATCCCAAAAACCAGGGGTCATCTTATATGACAAATATAAAGTAGGAGCTGCAGAGGACTCCTAATGCAAGAATGCAATGTTTTGAGATGGTACTCGACTTACAAGAGCCAACAGTTGGAATCAATCAGCTGGTAACCGCTGCTCTGTACACAGATCCTGCTGGGCTTGATGTTACCTGCTACATTCTATTGGCATGAAAAAGGCAGGAGCACTAGAAAGTGCTGATAGGATCAAGCTTTTGAGCTGTGACCTACGGTCTGGATTTCGGGCTCCTCTCACCAATTGATGAACTGTTTGCTTGGCAGGTATAAAGTTCAGTAAGCCCTCAGAAACTGCATCAGTCACAAAAATAAGATCACTTCTGTTTTGTTCCTCCAGTACAAAGAAATATGCAATTAGAGCTGTTCATTCGGAAATGCAACAGGTCTGCGTGTAGAAGTGGCCATAAACAAAAATATTTATCCTGCAAAATGTTGTCTTGTGACTTGTGCTTTTGGAAGGTCTGGGTGCATCGGTGACAAGGGGTGACAACACAAAGAAGAAAAGGTTTTGACCTTTGGCCTGCATCTTTACATGGCCCACCCAGGTTTCTCTATTTCGCTGTTTGTTGCAATTTAACGGCGGCCTACCCAGCCTGTTCTTTGTCCGGGTGGACCTTCCAGACTTCCTTGGTCATCTCCCTTTTACATCACTTAACTTTGTGACTCTCTTTCAAGTCTCATTGGAGATGAGCATGCTATTTCTCTCGTTACCAAACTGTTGCCAGCAGATTCTCAGAACTCAGTATGAACATTTAGCTTCAGCTCGAGATGTAAAGGTCAGTGTGGAAACCAGCAAAGATTTCAGTGCAATTTCAACGTAAATGAGATAAGGACATTTTATGAGCATTTGTTTGACAATGCACCCATTGAGTAAACAGTTTTATCCCAACTCCCCAAGCTAGGTTTCCCACAAATCATAACATGCAAGTTATTTAATACAAAGCCACTTTGAAATTGAAAACAGACTCCTCTTTCATTTGGTTTTAGGTTGTAATGAATCTGAAACCAATATCAAATGGGAAACTTGCATATATTGCATTATTTTTAAATGGAAACCACAAATTTGGAACAGATTTAAAAAATCTAATCTGCATAAGCATGTTGTGAACTGTTTTATTATTTTGGCGAAGATTGCCAAGGCTCCCTTTTCAGAACTGTCTCAGTGAAATCCAGAAGCTAATTATATTACAGTATTAACAAAAAGGTGATCCTCCTCCATCAAGATCACATGACCGGAAGGGCATTCCCATGAACCGGGATTGGAGAGCAAATGGAATTCCCAAATTTCCAAAATATATTCTACACTCAAGAGCAGTACCTTTTGATATAAACTTTACAAATTCTACAGGTGTTGTTTCAAGATAACAATCTTAAAATCTTTCAGAGGCCTGAAGGTTTTCAACAAATTTACAGTGTTGTGAGGCCAGTTATTTCATTGTGATGGCTATGAACTGAGGATGGTTTTAATCCTGGTTCTGCTGATATTGTTGGCCTTCAGATAGAATAACCAAAGGTCATGAATTTTCAAATAACAATTATTGAAGGGACGGTGGGCAACTGTAAAGAAGGCACACCAACACCTCTTCTTTCTAAGAAGCCTAAGGGCCTCTGTCATTTCATCGAATACTCCATCAAACTTCTACAGGTGTACCATGAAATATGTACAGACTGGTTCCTTCGTGGCCAGCCTTGGAAACATGAATGACCAGAATGTAGAAGGTTACAGAAAGTGGCAAAACTAGTCAAGCTCATCGTGACCTCACATCCACTGAAGACAACTGCATAATACCAACATCAGAAAGGTTCTCCATCACCCTGGTCACAACCTCTTCTCACTGATACCTTCAGGCATGATGTAGTGAAGCCTGTTGGTTCAAGAATTTTTTTTTTTTTTGCTTAGTGCCCATCAGGCTCTTGAACCTCCTTGTACTATTCTAACTATAAACCATAATCTACTCCAGGACGGCCAAAGGTTTTGTCTGCCAGATTGAAATATTACTTTTGTTTTGCACTAACTTAACAGTGAATATATAGTTATATTTCATATAACTATGGCCGTATTTGCCATCAGCAAGCAAGAATTTCACTGCAACTGTACATTGTACTTGTCTTTTGACAGTAAACTCTAATATTCAGAATGTGGATGGGAGATGGTGTAGTGGGGGGTGGGGGGGGGGTGTTAATCAAAGTGCGATTCTCTCTTCTTCCCCAGCACTTGTTTTGACAGAAAAAGTCTTTCTGGTGAAGTAAAGAAGGCAATTGCATTACCACATTTACAAAAAAAAAATACCTGAAGAACTTTGCAACCAAAGCACATCATATCATACCAACAAAATAAAAATAAATTCAAAGTGCAGTCCATTTAATTTACTAAGCTAAAACTGCAAGGAAGAGTATTTATATGGTTGCAATTTTGCTATATAATTGGTGAGAGATTTTCTGACCCAAAATATTCACATATTTTTTTCATTTAACATTGACATAATTGATATTACACCAATTTTTAAAAAGATAAATGACACAATGTGGAATTACAGCAATATATCTTCGTTCAGCAATTGGAATAAATGAGTTTTAATTTCACCACAGAAAATGCTACTGCTTTTATCAAAAGGTATAAGCTCGGCTCAAGGCATAATTTCTTAAAGTAAAATTGGCCACAGCAAGTCAATAAACCATTGTGAAAAGTATTTTAAGCAAAAGCTTTTTTTTTCCCAATTCCTCAGAAGTTTTTGTTCCTGTATTCCATTTAATGCACTGTTTAACGAGAAGTTTCAATTCCAAATCCATAGATCATTGCAGAGGGAATATCCACTTCAGCAACAAATGCATAATGAGAAAGCCACCTTTGGGACCTCTCAGTTCTTTTAGTTGCCAGGAGCATGTAACATGTCTAATTACCACCACATGGACTGCATCATTATCCTCCATCCTCTAAGCTGGAATAACTGTAATTGTAAAATGGTGGCTTGTGAGGAGGAAAGAATGCCCGGAGCAAAATAGTCCAACAAATATAAAAGTAAGACCTTGTGGTACAACCACTGTATGTATGTATGTATTGTAGGAGCTGGCCCACCTCCTGAAGCTGTAACTCCTCCCTCCTGAAAATCCCTATAAAGGCTGTTACGCCCGATCTCCTCCCTCAGTACCGGGCCAGCAACATGTGAGATGTGTTGATGTCTTAAGGTGATTAAAGCCTATTAATCACAACTCTCCAACTAATGTGGTTGATCGATAGCACCTTAGACCTAATTCATATACTTTCGGTTCATTGCGTCCTTGCAGATATCCATAAATCTGGTCATTCCATCAGCTTTTAGGAAGTGCAAATAGGGCATCCATCTCATAAAACTGGTGGCGAAGCATTCAGAAGCAGACCTAATTTTGGAGTCCAATTGCAGTGAAGTTGATGTGGGCTGGAAGAGCTGTCCTCAGCTGGCTTTTACAAAAGTTGCAAATGAATTCTCAAAGCATTCACCATGATCTTCTAAATTAACAAGACCTAAAATAACACACAAAAGAACAGTGCATCAACATGATAACTCTTCTTTTAATTTTTGATTATTCTTTGGGTCATCCCATTCCCTTCTGTTGCATCTGAACTTCTCCATGAGAAATGCAAAATTCTCTGATCAGCAGTTCAGTCTTTCAGAATCAGAATTTATTGCCATGAACACATTACAAAATTGGCAGTGCAAGCATTTAATTGCCTTACAAAATAAGTAAAAATAGTGCAAGAAAAAGTCAAAGTGAGGCAGAATCTGTGGTTCATTGTTCATTCAGGAATCTGACAGCAGAGGGGAAGGAGCTGTCCTTGTGCCATTGGATGCTCATCTTCAGGCTTTCATGATGATCGGACAGTGAAGAGGGCACGGCCTGGGTGCTGGGGTCCTTCTCTATCCTCATGTAGCTGTCCTTGATAGAGTGAAGACCGGTGCCCATGATGTCACAGGCCAAGTTAACAGCCCTCTGGAGTTTTTTCTTGACCTGAGCATTTGCCCCTCATTATAATCATTAATGGAACTAACCAAAATACTCTGCACAGCTCTCCTTTAGAAGTTTACAAGAATCTTCGGTGAATCTCATTTCTTTTCTTTTTAATATTTTTATTGATAAGGAAGAGAGAAATATTACATGTTGCATATTAACCATGCATAAACCATGCAACTTTATACAATACTATATAAAATATGAATCGTCAGTTGTTTATATATTGTCTTATATACAATGCTCGGATACCATGGAAATTCCCTAAGGAAAACTTTACCTATTCTAATATTACAATGTATACATGGTAAATTGTCTAATTAGAGTCATCTAAAAAAGGGAAAGAAAGAGAGACCTTCCCCCACCCCACCCCCCACCAATTCTAATCCTACCCCTCCCATTAAACACGATCACCAGAAAATAATATGTAGAGAATAGAGTTTCACTCCAGGGCAATGGACAGGAAACCCCCAGAGCACCCAGGCCTATGTATTCAAATTATGATAATAGTCTATAAATGGGCCCCATATCTTGTCAAATTCAATCATGAACTCTTTGATGTTTTCTCTAATCTCATCAGGCTTCTCATTAAAGTATAGGAGCTGGTGAGTCTTCTTCAGGATTACATCAATATAGAGGCTCCAGGACAGATCTTTGAAGATGTTGACACCCAGGAATTAGGTTCTTGACTCTCTCCACTTCTGACCCCTCGATAAGGACTGGTTTGTGTTCTCATGATTTCCTCCTGAAGTCCACAATCAGCTCCTTGGTTTTGCTAACGTTGAGTGTAATTCTCGGATCTGCAGTTCTGTCTTTAATACTGAACTTGGAATTGCCAAGTTCTCATTTCCACAGTTCACTTTCAGTCTAAAATTAATGCTTCACAGACTACCATCTTGCAAACAGAGATCCTGGCACCAATCAGTAAAATAAACTATAATTAGGCAAAGTCTTGAATTCCAGCTACTTTGTCACGAAACAAAATGAAGCCTATTAGTTTTCAACTTGATCACAATGAAATGAGACATGCCAAAATACCAGCAGGGCTGTTTAGTATTACTTTACCAAGAGTGTTCAACAGCTTTATGCCTGCAGTTTGAAAACAACCTGTATTTTTAGTGCATTTGAGATGTTATCCAAAAATTAGACACAAGTTAAAGTTGGGGAGTAAAACACAAAAGCCTGCAGATGCCATGCTTGATGTAAAAACACAATGCTGGAGAAACAGTGTACGTTATATAGCAGAGATAAAGATACATGACCAGCCTTTCGGTCTATCCTTATAAATCTAGTTTTCCAGTCCCAGTAATATCCCTGTGAATCCTTCCAACATCCTCTCGAACATTTTTCCAACAGTAGAACGGTACATGATGCTCCAATTGTGGTTTTCATCCACTCGTGTGTAGTTGTAACATGATGTCCCAACTCTTACACCAATGAAGGCAAATATGCCAACTGCCTTCTTCACCACCCCATTTATCATTGTTACAGTTTCATGGGACTATGTACAGTAAAACCTCTAGTATCCGGAATTCAAACAACCAGCAAAAAAATAAAGCCAAGGAAATAAATTTTAATAATTAAAATAAATAAAAATAAAATAATAGGTAAAAATGTTAGTTTAAAATTGTAAAAGTGAATGTTCTCTGAAGTAACACAAACCTCTGGTGAAGATGGAAGCAAATATTCAGTCAGCAGAGGGCCTTGGCCATGCTTTGCTCATAGCAGCTGTTTGAATAAAGTTGTGTGAAACTGCAATAATGTGATCCAGAATGAAGAACTGGTTGATGCCCCTCGCCATTGGAGTGACTCTCTTAAAGTGTCTCCTCATCTCTGCTTTGTAAGAGTTGCCCCAGTCAGAGGCTTTACCTGTAAAGTTGGGGGAGGTGCGTTAATTATTGTTCATCTTTAGGCCAGCTCCGTGGATGGGGAGTAACCTGCAGATGCAGTGACGGTTAAGTGTTTTCAAAGAATGTGACTGAAAATAAAGTAAAATACTTTAAGATTTATATATTCATGCAAATGAATTTTATTCAGTGTAAATAAAGTGTAGTATTTTTGTCTTTTAAGCCGTTTATTCTTAATGCGAGTATGTTAGTTAGGCATTGTAAGACTAAGTCTCGAACCACCGGAAAATACACTTATCCAGCATTGACCAATTGCCATATGTGTCAGATGCCAGGGATTTTACTGTTCTAAAAATCCCAAGGATTATCTGTTCTATCACACTCACCAAGACCCTGGTATTTATTGTGCAAGTGCTGCCTTGGTTGCAAAATGCAACACTTGGCACTTGTCAGAGTTAAATTCCACCTGCCAATTCTTGATCCACATTCCCACTTGATAGAAATCATTTGTAATCTAAGGTACCTCCACTCTCAACTTTACCACCAATTTTGGTGTCAGCTGCAAACTATCCAAATAGGATCCTGCAGTGCACCACTGATCACAGGCCTCCTATTGGAAAAACACCCTCTACTGGCACACTCCAACTCCTACCACAAGCCAATTTTATGTGTAATTGGCTAGCTCACCCTAAATCCCTTGTGATCTAATCTACTGGACCAGGTTACCATTTTTTCTTATGTTACCATTTGCTCTTAATATAGAATCTCTTAAGTTTCTCCTTTACCATACTTTCCAAACTAATATCATAGCCTCTTTTGCCCTCCTGATTTCCCTCGTGTGCACTTGTGTCCCTATGTCCTCAAGCGATTTGCTTGATTCTTGTTGCCTATACTTGATATTGCCTCAATTTTCCTGACCAGAGTCTCAATATCCACCTTCAACCATGATTCCCTAATCCTGACGGCCTTGCCCTTTTCTTGCACAAGGTCATGCTGGCCTTTGTACTCTTCCTATTTCATTTTTAAAAGCCTCCCACATGCCACATCACATTATCTGCAAGCAACCTGATAACTTCTCCAAATTCCTGCGTAGATTTCAGATCTCTTATCTGAGTACATACATGGCATCACATACAACCCTGATATTCTTTCTCCTGTGGGCAAGGCAGAATTACCATTTATTGGTAGTGAAAAAAAAGTGTGCATCATAAACATTTACACAAGAAATATAAACAAACTGACTGAAATATAGAGAGATAAAAACATCAATAATGTGCAAAAGTAAGAGATCTAAAATGAGTTTCTGATTGAGTTTGTTGTTGAGAAGTCTGATGGTGGAGGGGTAGCAGCTGTTCCTGAACCTGGTGGTGGAAGTCATGTGGCACCTATTCCTCTTTCCTGATGATTTAGGACCTACTGACCAATCCTATAATCATTGATAACTATTGAATGGCATGGTTGGCGTAGCAATTTTCACAATGCATTTACACAAGTGATCAGGACCAGGTTTTGAATCGCACACTCTGTAAAAGGTGTCTATATTATCCCCGAGACTTTGTGGGTTTTCCTCAGGGGCTCCAGTTTCCTCCCACTGTTTGAAATGTAGCAGGGGTGTAGGTTCATTGGGTGTAAATTGGGCGGCATGGACTGAAATGGCCTGTTATCATGCTCTATGTCTAAATTTAAAGTATGGCCACTTGTCTCAAAGTGTTCCTCCACCATCAGTAACTTGCCCTTCTTCAATTGCCAGCAGGAGTTTGAGGGTTGCCCCCTCTCGAGTAACATTGTAGGAGAAAACTTTCAAGGACAAAGTTAACAAATCATCATCATCCACAATTACAGAGACAATCACAGGGACAATTATCCGGAAAGCTCCAAAATCCGGCAAGTGGGGACTGGCAGTCGGGGGAGGCGGCCAAAGGACCGGTGGTCAGGGGAGGCAGCCAAGGGACCGTGTCCAGGTGACTGGAAAGGGGTGGGGGTTGATACAGCAGCACAATTCGGGTGGGCTTTCCAAAATCCATAAAAATCTGAAATTCGGAACACACTGTCCAAGGGTTTCGGATAAAAGATCGTGTACCTGTACAAAACAATTATTGCTACAGCTATCTGCAATTTCCTAACATATTGGCTCCTCTAATTCCTGTTGACTATTGGAGGAAGGGGAGGGGGCTACAGTATAATCCAAATGTGATCACCCCTTCTTATTTCTGAGTTCCATCCAGACAACTTCACTGCAATCCCCGGGAATATCTTTTCCAAGCACAGCTGTGATCTTCCCCGAATCAAAATGCAACTTCCCCCTCCACTCTTATCTCTACTCCCAAGGTGCCTGTGTCGCAGTTGTACCCCAGAACATTGAGTTGCCAGTCCTGCCCATCCAACGACCGACTGTGTTTCTGTCATCATTGTTATATCCCAGGCCTTTGAGTTAATCTTGGATTAAAATTCTGTTCAATCTATCATCTTGAGGAAAGAAAAAAAACCACAAAAATTAAACACAAGCCGGGCAAATAAGCACAATTCACTGCTTTCCTTCTTGTATTATAATGACACTAATTTTCTTCCAGTACCTTATCCCTTTTAGAAGTTAATTTTGGGAATGCACAAGGTGAAATAATGCCACAAGAACAACAATGAAGCAAACCTGGAAATTTGTGCTCCCAAGTTAATTTGCATATGGGGATTGATAGATGCCAGAACAGTGCATGTTCCAGCAGATTGACATTTGCTTTACTAAGCTTAACTAATGCACCTGTCTTATAAAAGACAAAAATACTATGCTATAATTACACTGAACAATCTTCTTTCATGAATATATAAACCTTAATGCATTTTGGTTTATTTTCAGTCACATTCTTTGAAAACATTTAACCATCACTGCATCTGCAGATTCCTCCCCCTACACGGAGCCGCCCGAAAGATGAACAATAATATGATAGATAATTAATTCCACCCCACCCCACCGCAATATTACAGATGAAGTCTCTGACCGGGGCAACTCTTACTAAACAGGGATAAGGAGACACTTTGAAAGAGTCACCTCATCGGTGAGCAGCATCAACCAGCTCTTCATCCTGGGCGGCGCTATTGCAGTTTCGCACAACTTAATTCAAACAACTGCTCTATGAGCGAAGCACAACCAAGGAACTAAATGGGTGGGCAGGTCAAATCTTGATTGGCAGGTGGTGTGTCTTCTGATCAGGTCGTGGGCAGTGCTGTCACGAGACATCCATGACCTTTCACAATATGATACTGAACTTTGAGGAAAAATGAAAACAGTTCCAAATTTTAAAAAAAATATAGTATTGGTGGTTGCTTGAGGCCTCCAGTTGCTTGAATTATATTTACCAGGGATTTAAATGTAATTGAGACCAAGGCTCCTGGTTTTATCAAGAGAAAGGAGGTATAAAACAAAGCTTTATGATATGTTTCTGGTTTAATATTTTTTTCCTTAAAAAGAACTTAGGAAAATAAAATGAAAGGATTTGCATCCACTGTTACCACTGCTGGCTAGCAAAGCTGTTGAGGTCACAGATATTTCAGCTTGAATAACATAACTCATATGTCAGGCTTGGCTTCAAGGTAATGCTGTGGTCTCCAAGTCGGATGTCTGAGGCCACAGAATCTAAGATGGGACTTCAGTTTATTACCAAAGGGAGATCACCACAGGTGATTGGATATGCCCTGAAATCAACGTCTGAGCTATCCTCCCAGGTGGCCGTGGAATAAGTCGTGACACTATTTCAAGTATGAGCAGAGGAATTTTTCCCAGTGCTTGGGGTGATAATCTTTCAATCTGGGAATATCTTTCTTTGCTGCCGATGGAAGTTTTCCATTCAAAATTTAGTTTGCTGCATTTGCTACATTACTGCAGAGACTGCAGTACCAAAGAAACCATTGGCTTCAAGGACTTTCTGAGAAAGATCAGTTTTAAATGCAAGTGCTTGGTTTTCATATTACAATACCTTTAAATTGGACTTCATTCAAAAATGTTCACACCTGCAAACTCATATCTTTAGACAATTTTATTTTCCTACCTGATGTTTTTATTCTTGTTATATTAGAACTCAAAATTTATTTTTCTCTAACTTAATTTTTGTGGCACAAACCTTCAAAATGGAAAACCAGATGTCAGAGATTAGAAACTATGCCACATTCAGAAAACATTTTTAGGGGATCAATACTTTGGATACAAGTCAGACAACCATCCATGGGATAAGTGGGGAGTTGTTCGATTCCAAAGCCAAAGGCTTTTGGGTTTCAGAGACTATCAGAGGTTAATGCATTTCACAGATAATCAGTCTCTTTTTTCTGCAGCTATTTGGCAGTGCTTCACTTTATTTTAATTGTTTGTTCGAGACAGAGGTGGTCTTTCGTACCAGATGTGTACGTGTGAGCACACACACATACACCCCTAGCCCCCGCCACCCCCCCCCCCCAACACACACACACCCAACCCCATCAAGTATTGATTAGTTATATTTATGGGAAATGGATAAGTGATTCACAGGGGTGTCTGATTAGATTTATGGGAAATGGATTTGATTTAGAGGGGATCTGAGGGGGATATTTCTCTTACAGAAAGTGGTGAGTATCTGGAATACACTGCCAGAGAGTATGTGAAAGCAGAGACCTTGACAAAAGACACGAAATGCCAGGATGAACACAGAAGGCCACGGGCCAAGTGTTAGAGGATGAAATTGATATGAATAGGTGTCAACTGGTCAGTGTGCAAGAGCTGGATTAAATGACCTGCTCCTATACTGTATGTTTCAATGCTACAATAAGTGCCCTGAGAGGCTCTGAAAGGGAAGGTGGTAAATACTGTGTGAACCCAACATGGATCAGAAAATCAGACATCCCATTTGCGGTTCCAGCCACCGTGAGTCCAGCTTTTGCAGACAACTTCTAACTATTTCCATTCATCTGTTCATATTTTATTGCCCAATTGCAAAGACAAAATTAAAATTTGCCTGGATGATAATACGCATTTATTGCAAATGGCAAATCCCCTCATTCATTTCTTTAGGATAATCTAAATTATACTGGTATCAAATCAAGTCAAAGTTTAAATTCGAGGTCATAATCCTTTCATTTGGCTGGCACCTACATTTGAAGGACTCCTATTTCTTGGGTTCTGAGCCTGTACCATCTGAAGTGATGGTGTTAAATTCCTGAGCAGTCAGAAGATGCTACATACTACTTAATGTCTAAGCCATGCTGGCAGTTTAGGCACGCATGTTATTTGTCCAGTTAAATGAGCACTTGTCTCCAATTCTTAAAGCTGTCACTTTTATGGAACACTACAATCCCTGCACGTGATACAATTCAACATGAGGGGGGAAAAAAAGCCTCAATCCTGACTAATTTCATCTCATAGACTGACTATTTACTTTGAAGCGGATTGACAGGTTTGCTTTACTATTGATGAGAGTGAAATGTGAATCTAAATGTTCTTTACTTATTATAGTTTGATAGTTTTCCTTAAATCACCTTTTTTTCCACGATAAGGATTGGAGATTGATTCACAGAATCACAAAGGGAATTACGAAGAAATGACAATACAACGTACGTTCCGCTGATGCTGGACTGAACAAATGATAGATTTTAATACAGCAATCATAGAATTAACAAATCTTGTGAAAACACACAATGTTTCATTAAATGGAGGGATTTAAACAGCATACATTCATCCAATTTGATTTTGTATCATGGCCATATACTGTATATCTGTTACTTTGCACAGTGAAAATGCCCTAATCATTTCAACTAATTGTTTCCACATGGGAAAATTTGGCTATGGGTGGACGTTAACATGATATGTTATTTTCTGTGGAGACGAGGAAAGAATGTTGCATCAAATTAAATCTGATGGCAGCATAACTTGCGTTACTCGATCCCCACAGTCAACAGAAAACTTCCGACAAAGACTCCAGTAAAGTGTGCATTTGCTTTTTGATGATTTCCCAGAGTTGGGACAATAAGGTCCAACAGTTCCCTGAAAAATCTTGGAATGCTCAACCGGTAGATGTGTAATTAGTGTAGGATGTGTGTACTCAGTGGGTTCTTAATCTTCAATTGAGTTCATTGCAAAATAAAACACGAGACGCGAGGAGCTCAAACTGTGCAGTTCATTCAAATGTTCGACACAGATTGCTAATTTATATCAATGTTGCAATCCATGGAACAGTTAGTCCTCCACACAAATATTAAAGTGATGACAGTTGTAAAGTACAGTAAAAATGATAAACTGATGATCACCCCCAACAACGTGATCTACTGGGATCGTTGTCTGAAGAACATGCACAAAATCATTGAGGACCCCTTCCATCCTGCATCTTTCAGCTGCTCCCATTGGGAAAGAGATACAGGAGGATCAGAGCCAGCGCCACCAGGCTGAGGAACAGCTTCTTCCCACAGGCCGTGAGAATGCTGAACAACCAAAGGAACTGCTCACACTGACCCTCAAACACTCTCATATTCATGAAACCATAGTAATTTATTTATTTATTTGTCTAATATAGGTACATTTTGTCTGTATGTATGTTATGTCTGGTTGTGTGTTTGCATGTTCTGCACTGAGGACTGGAGAATATTAAGTGCCAGGTTGTTGTGGTTGGTGCACCATTCAGCCAAGTTTTCAATTTCCATCCTGTATGATGATTCATCACCTTCCTTTATACAACCCACTACAGTGGTATTGTTGGTAAATATGTCAATGGTGTGTAGTGCACAGGTAGTGTTTTCCAGGTGCCTCTCCTTCCCTGGATGATCCCTTAAAAATCTCTTGGCCTTTAAGCTAAAACTACTGTATGTCCTCTAGTTTTATCCATCTCTGATAAAAGGGAAATATTTCCTGCAGTCTACCCTATCCATAGGACTCAATTTTAAATATCTCAATCATTTCCCCTCCTAACCTCCTCTATTCCAGGAGAAACCAACATCATCTCTGCTTTCTCTCCTCATACCTGAAAAGATCTATCCAAGCAAAATCCTGGTGAATCTCCTCTGCACCTTTTTACATCTTTCCCATCGTCTGATGGCCTGATCTGCACACAGCTGAGATGTGACCATGGTTTTATAGATTTGGAGCATAGCCTCAATGCTTTTGGTTCACTAAATGTTGGATTGGAAAGGAGATTATTTGAAGTTAATCTCGAAGAATTTAATTCCTTCATTATGTTTCTGCGCCAAGAGACATTATGGAATGACCCCAGTTGTGCTCAGAGGTAAACTTCAGAAAGAGCTTCAAGTATCCTGCTAATACGACAGAATTCCTTGTGTAGATCAAGTTTACTCTGTAGATAGATGACACAGCCTTCAGCGTTCGACAAACACCTGGTCCACTTTGCATCAACAGAATGGCCATTGCCTGTGAGATAGGCAGTTATACATATTTAAGATTTAAATTTAACATGGTAAAAGCTAATTAAACACATGCTGCCAAATTAACCTACAAATGCTTATGTTTTGAAGGGTGGGAGGAAACTGAAGCACCTAATGGAAACCCATCCAAACACAAGGAGAATGTACAAACTCCTTACAGATAGCACTGAATTCAAACTCACTGTAATAACATCGCACTAATCGCTACGTTAACCATGGTGCCCTGTAGGAATAAATGTGGCAACGTGACTTAAATTTTCTAAAGAAATTTCATCCACCTCAAAAGGTGAAACATTTGCCTCAGGAGAATCAGGACATTTTGAACATTGTTTATTTCTGGTTACCAGCTGCCGAGGTATCCTTTGTCTTTCCCCCAGGATACGTCTCCAAGTCAGCTTCAACTCATCACATGCCAGTTCATCCACTCAGACTTGCACAAGATGACAGCAAAACCATTGGCAGGTGTGTTAACACTTGGTGCAATGAATGGGGTTGTGCTGTGTGCATAATTCATGCTGGTATTAAGCTGAGGTGTCAGAGATGCATTGTAGTGAGCACATAAAAGCCAAAGCTTGAAAGAAATTCACCATTAAAAAAATAACAGGCTTGAAACAAAAACAGCAGAATATGGTTATTATTAAAAAAAAATGTATGTGTCTAGTCCAGAAATCAATCTTCTCAGGACTGTTCTGGTGAACTATTCAAACAATTCTGATGAAAACTAAAATATTATTTAAAAATAAGCATTAATCTCATGAATCATAAAATCTGTCATTTTCATTCAACATTTACAATGTGACATGTGAACACAGAGAACGCAGTGACATCCACCATGTGTAAGGTAGTTACGGACTCTGATTTCAGATTCATTATTATAAATAAAAACATAGAATACAGGAGTTTGGAAGTGATGTTGAGACTGTTCGAGGCATTGGTGAGGCCAAATTTGGAATACTGTGTACATATCAACAAGGTAGAGAGAGTGCAGAGAAGATTTACAAAAATGTTACCTGGGTTTCAGAATCTAGATTACAAAGATAGATTGAGCAGATTATTCCTTGGAGCATAGAAGGTTGAGGGGTGATTTGATAGAAGTATTTAAGATTATGAGGGGGATAGAAAGAGTTGATGTGGATAGGCTTTTTCCCTTGAAGGTAGGAGAGATTGAAACAAAAGTTCATGAGTTAAGGGGAAAAAGTTTAGAAGTAACATGAGGGGGAACTTCTTTACTCAGAGTGTGGTGGCTGTATAGAATGAGCTTCCGGGAGTGGTAGTGGTGTCGACAGGGTTCATTTAGTCATTTAAGGAAAAATTAAATAGGTATGTGTATGGGAGAGGAATGGAGGTTTATGGGCAAGTTGCAGATAGTTGGGACTAGAGGAGAGTACTTGGTTCGGTGCAGACTAGAAGGGCTGAGATGGCCTGTTTCTGTGCTGTAATTGTTATATGGTTATTGTCAGAGTACATACATGACATCACATACAACCTTGAGATTCTTTTTTCCTGTGGGCAAGGCAGAATTACCACTGATCGATAGTGCAAAGAAAAAAAAAACTGTATTCAATGTACTCATGTAAACAAATAAAGAAATGTAAACAAACTGTGCAATACTGAGAGAAGAAAATCAATAAAGTACAAAAGTAAGAGTTATATATAACCATATAACCACTTACAGCACAGAACAGGCCAGTTCGGCCCTACTAGTCCATGCTGTAACAAATCCCCACCCTCCTAGTCCCACTGACCAGCACCCGGTCCATACCCCTCCAGTCCTCTCCTCTCCATGCAAGTTCTTAAATGAGTCCCTGATTGAGTTTGCTTTTGAGGAGTCTGATGGTGGAGGGGTAGCAGATGTGCCTGAACCTGGTGGTGCGAGTCTTGTGGTTCCTTCTTGATGATAGTATCATCAGGGATTGCCCTGATTTAGGACTTGATGGTGGCAGCAAGAGCACCTTCCCTATCTTTTAACTGGCACGTCTATGGTCAATAGTATCCTCATAAAGATTCATAGATCATACAATCATATAAATTATACTAACCAGGAGGCCATTTGGACAATATGTCAATTGTAGAGAAGCAAATCAATCCAATGTTCTAGCACAAGGTTTGTGGTATTTTCCACATGCACTTCCACACCCATCCCCTGGGGAGGAGATTAACATATCAAATGCCTCTGATCTGAGACAATCTTAGGATGATTCGGCCCAAAGGCATCAATTTAATCATCCGCATTACATCAAACCAAACCATAAATTTCTCAATTACACGCTATTTTTAAAACACACTTTTTAAATCACATGTAAGAATTCAGTTTAACAACAGCAAGGCACAAACTGAATATGCACGCGTTTTAGCACAATGTTTGAATGACTGCTCCAGTAATTGCGATTCCTGAACAGGAGACATGTTTAAATCCCACCACCGAATGCATATAAAATTTGAAATGAAATGTGCAGCCATTTCACTGATGATGCAAAAACAAAACAACTGCAGAAGGTGGAAATTGGAGAAAAAAAAATAGAAAGTGCTCAATATCCTCAGCAAGTCAGAGATCATTGGGGGAAAATCAGAGGTAGAGAGGGTGAGTAAATTTAAGTTTTTGGGTGTCACTAACTCAGAGGATTTTTCCTGGACCCATCACACTAATGGCATTTTGGAAAGAAATAAACATGTCAGTGCCTCTATTTCCTCAGGAGTTTCTAGAGGTTTGGTTTGACATTAGAAACCCTGGCAAATTTTGACGGATGAGTGGTGGAGAGCGTTCAGACTGGCTGAATCACGGCCTGGTGTGGGCACACGAATACCCCTGAGCACAAAGCCCTGCAAAAGAAAGTGGACACAGGCAAAACCCTCCCCACCATCGAGAACATCTACAGGGAACGCTGCCGTCGGAGAGCAGCAGCAATCATCAAGGATTCACACCACCCAGCACACACACTGTTCTTGCTGCTACCATCAGGAAAGAGGTCTAGGTGCCACAAGACTCGCATCACCAGGTTCAGGAACAGCTGCTTCCCCTCCACCATCAGACTCAACAACAACAAATTCAATCAGGGACTCATTTAAAGATTCTAACTTTTGAATGTTAATGATTTGTTCTCTCAGTATTGCACAGTTTCTTTACATTTCTTTATTTGTTTACACGTGCACATTTTTTTTGCACTATCAATATTCTGTCTTGCCTGCAGCTAAAGGAATCTCAGGGTTGTATGTGATGTATGTATTCTGACAATAATTCTGAAATTTAAGTCTAAATCTGAAGTCAGGCAGCAACTATGAACTGAGCAGCACAGTTAATGTTTCACTCTGTTTCTCTCTCTGAAAACACCAACTGTTCTGCTGAGTGCTCCCTCATTTTCTGTTTTTATTCTCAAATGTTAATGCATCTTATTTTATTCTTCAGCAATAGACAAAGATATTAGAATTTCATATACATGTTCTCTTTTTAAACTTTAATTATTTGATGATTGTGTCCTACTTACCAGCATAAAGGAGAAGGTGCAGTACATTTTAGCTCAGGCAGAAAAGGAAGTGACATCAAATGCAAAAGGATGAAATGAAGTAACATCTGAATGAGACTTGGAAAACTTGCTAGGAAAATGAAAAAAATAAATTTAAAAAACAACTTGGAAGATGTTCGATTGCCTTCAGTATTATCTGGTTCATTCTTGTCCTTTTGGGAATGAATTGTCCTGTCCTAATCTGATCCGACCTACCTATGGCAATACGGGTGGGGCCCTTAACTGGCCTTTTAATTGGATAAGAATTCAATTTAAGATTTAGAAGACATATACACAAGAAAAAAAATACATAAAAGTGACGAAGAAAACACTCGAAAGATAAAAGTAAACCATGAAAGAATAATTATATGAACATTTTTATAGTAAAATATCATCAGTGAGAGACAGCTCGTAAATTAAACGTGTTAGTGAGCCAACTGACATCAGCCCTTTTCACAACCTGCCCAAATCTAATTTTAGTAAATGTATCACCTCCCTCATTTACGTTGCATCACCTTCCTTTATTGTGTACCCTTGAAATCTCAATTTAAACCCAATTCCTTCTTTTCCTGTCGAAAACGTTAAGTATAGAAAACACATATTAATGGTCAGGTTACCTCTTTATTACACATTCCCATCTGTCATTTGCAGCCCAGGCTCTTGGGTACATACTTTAGTGATAAAGGTTACTGCTTTTGATGAATTCATGGTGATGGGAATTACAATTTTCCACGTTATTATGGCCCGTTCATAAAATTCCAGAGATTCATTCAGTTATCAGAGGGTGGAAACTCATTCTAGTCATTGAAAACAGAGAGGAACAAAATGGTTTCATGATCACTGCTGCAGCTACAAAGTCCAATGCAAGGCCAGCAACAATATGTGCTGCTCTTGGTTTTATAAAGAAAATTATGTTAGGTTTACTTTAAGTAGGCAAAGCTTGCAGATCTATTTGGGTCGATCGCAGAACATCGAGCACTGGCGCACCTCAGGGCTGTGTGCTCAGCCCGCTCCTGTTAATGCTACTGACCGATGACTGCATCACCAGATCCAGCTCCAACAGTGTCATTAAGTTTGCAGATGACACACTAGTAGTCGGCCTCATCAGCAATGACAATGAGCTGCACTGCAGAGAAGAGGCGGAAAATCTTGTGATGTGGTATGAGAGTAACAACCTGAGTCTCGATGTGAACAAGACGAAGGAGATGATCACGGACTTCAGGAGGATTAGGAATGACCACACTCCACTAGACATCAATAAATCTGTGGAGAGAGAGTGGAGAGCACCAAGTTCCTTGGAATTCACCGAACTTGTGACCTATTGTGGACATAACATCTCCTCACTTGTCAGGAGGGTGCAACTGTGACTGCACTTCCTGAGAAGACGCAAGTGGGCAAGGCTATTGTGGTGAATGTCTGCCAAGCTGCCTGTCTCTCCACTGCTGAGCCTTGCTGTACTAACATTGGCTGTGCATTATCTCTACTGTTAAGGACACTCCCCTTAGATACAACTGTATATGCATCAATTGTCTTTCATTATTGTACCATGAGTTTCTGGTAATAAAAGCCATGATTATTGTTTAACCACATCGTCTTTGTCTACTTCATCAACTGGCATTTCAGCTATTGGCAACCATTACATCAACCTTCTACAAGAGCTCAGTCCAGAGCACCTTGGCCCGCTGCATCATAGTGTGGTACACTTACTGCAGAGAAATGGATCAGAGGTCAATCTACAAGATCATGAGTGGCAGAAGGGTCACTAGAGTTTCCCTTCCCATTTCCCCCCCCCCCCCCCCACAGGGATTATTGTCTGATTGTTGTCAGGTATATTAAGAGCAAAAGGATAGTAAGGGTTAAAATTGTTCCCTTGAAGATCAGAGTGGTCAGCTTTGTATGGAGCCAAAAGAGATGGGGAGATCTTTAAATGGGCATAGAGTGGTGGAAAGTAAGGAAAAAAGTGAGGTCATGGAACATATAAAGATTAAAGACGAGGAAGTACTGGTTGTCTTAAATCAAATAAGGGTGGATAAATCTCCAGGGCTTGACAAAATATTCCTTCAGACCTTGAGAGAGGCTAATGTAGAAATCACAGGGACTCTGACAGAAATATTTAAAATTTCCTTAGCCACAGGTGAGGTGCCGGAGGATTGGAGGGTAGTTCACATTGTTCCATTGTTTAAAAAAATGAGGGGAGATTTAATAGAGGTATTCAGGGAAGAATAGATAATAAATGTTATATGTAGCGGCAGCTACGATGAAGGAGACTCACAACCACCACATTGGAGGTTCTTAACGACCATTTATTTCAAATTCCGCCCCCGCACAGGCGGTGACGTCATCACACCTGCCTGAGTAAACCTAGAAATTATAGGCTGGTGATCTGATGTCGATGGTAGGTATATTATTGGAAGGTGTTTTAGGAGATCAGATATACAATTATTTGGATAACCAGGGACTGATTAGGAATAATCAACATGGCTTTGTGTATGCAAATTGTGTTAAGTCAATCTTATAGTGTTGTTCAAGGAGGTTACCAGGAAAACTGGCGAAAGATAGACTGCGGATTTTGTCCACATGGACTTTAAGGCCTTTGACAAAGTCTTGAATTAGTCAGGAAGGTTCAAACGCTTGGTATTCGACAATGGATGGATGGGAGAAGCCAGAGTGTGGTGGTGGATGATTGGTTATCGGGTTGGAGGCCTGTGACCAGTGGTGTGCCTCAAGATCTGGATGGTAATGTGGTAAATTGGATTAGTAAATTTGCAGATGACACTAAGATTGAATGTGTTGTGGACAGTTTCAAAGCTTACAGAGAGATATGGACCAGCTGGTAGTGTGGCTAAAAAACAGCAGATGGAATTTAATGCAGACAAGTGTGACGTGTTGCATTTTGGAAGGAGAAACCAAGAAAGGACATACACGGTAAATGGTAGGGAACTGAAGAGTGTGGTAGAAAAGAGGGATCTCTAAACAATTTCCTGAAAGTGGCATCACATATGGATAGGATTGTAAAGAAAGCTTTTGACATATTGGCCTTCATAAATTGAGTATTGAGTTGGGATGTTATGTTAAATGTATAAGACATTGGTAAGGCCAATTTTGGAAAATTGTGTTCAGTTTTGGTCACCGAACTACAGGAATGATATCAATAAGAGAGAAAGAATGCAGAGAAGATTGACTTGGATGTTGCCCGGATTTCAGAAACTGAGTTACAGTTTAAACAGATTATGACTTTATTCCCTGGAGGAAATGTATAAGAATGAGGGGAGATTTAATAGAGGTATTCAGGGAAGAATAGATAATAAATGTAGATAGGCATTTTTCATTGAGGGTGGGTGAGATTTAAACAAGAGGACATGGGTTGAGGATGAAAGCGGAAAAGTTTAGGGGGGAACATGAGGGGATGTTCTTCACTCAGAGAGTGGTGGGAATGTGAAACGAGCTTCCATCTGAAGCGGTAGATGCAGGCTCGATTTTAACATTTAAGGGCAATTTGGACGGGTATACGGATGGGAGAGGTATGGAGGGCTATGGCTGAGAGCAGGTCAGTTGGACTAGGCAAGAAAAGGTGGTTTGGCACAGCCTAGAAGGGCTGAAGTGACCTGTTTCTCTGCTGTAGTTGCTCTATGGTTCTATGAGGTAAAACGATCCTTTCCATCCTGCACACAGCATCTTTCAGCTGCTCCTGTCAGGAAAGAGATACAGGAGTATCAGACCCAACAGGCTGGGAAATAGCTTCTTTCTGGGGCAAGGAGAATGCTAGATAACCAAACAAACTGCTCAAACAAACCATCGAAGGTTCTCCTACTCATGGAACAATATTTATTTGTATATATGAATACTTGTCCTGCATATGTATTGTTTGTCTGTTTGTGTGTTATGTCTGGTTGCGCGTCTGTGTGTTCTGCATTGAGAACCGGAGAACACTGTTTCATCAGGTTGTGCAATCAGATGACAATAAAATTGACGACACATTTTACTCTGAAAACCCGAGAACACGCTACAGCCAATGGAGCAGAGTCAAGCAGAGTTGCCAGTGTAAAGCTTGAATATTACTAAGCATATACAGAGCCGTTGTCATACCCACACTCCTGTTCGGCTCCGAATCATGGGTCCTCTACCGGCATCACCTACGGCTCCTAGAACGCTTCCACCAGCGTTGTCTCTGCCCCATCCTCAACATCCATTGGAGCGCTTTCATCCCTAACGTCGAAGTACTCGAAATGGCAGAGGTCGACAGCATCGAGTCCACGCTGCTGAAGATCCAGCTGCGCTGGGTGGGTCACGTCTCCAGAATGGAGGACCATCGCCTTCCCAAGATCGTGTTATATGGCGAGCTCTCCACTGGCCACCGTGACAGAGGTGCACCAAAGAAAAGGTACAAGGACTGCCTAAAGAAATCTCTTGGTGCCTGCCACATTGACCACCGCCAGTGGGCTGATCTCGCCTCAAACCGTGCATCTTGGCGCCTCACAGTTTGGCGGGCAGCAACCTCCTTTGAAGAAGACCGCAGAGCCCACCTCACTGACAAAAGGCAAAGGAGGAAAAACCCAACACCCAACCCCAACCCACCAATTTTCCCCTGCAGCCGCTGCAACCGTGTCTGCCTGTCCCGCATCGGACTTGTCAGCCACAAATGAGCCTGCAGCTGACGTGGACTTTTACCCCCTCCATAAATCTTCGTCCGCGAAGCCAAGCCAAAGAATTACCACTGATATACTCAGCCCTGGATGTTGCTCCATATGGTTGAGGACCTGCTTCATGATCAGTGGAAGATAGCAGTCAGCAGGTTCAAAATGTTCAAATGTATGGACATCCCAAATGTCCAGTTTTACAATGACTGTGAATGCCTTTAGCTTCACTCTCATTATTACTAACAAGTCCAGATAATTTACAAAGATGTGACTTTTTTATTGCGTTAAAAAACCATGCTGTATTTTGGTCTTTGCTTTCCTTTTTGGTTTTGTTGCACTCACATTCTTCCCCCGTTATAGTGACATAATTACTCAGAAACAGCCAAATGCAATCTTGTGTTGCTCTGGGTGACTGTGCTAATGTGATCTTTGTGGCCAAGCCTCAAGGTAACGAGTCCAGCAGATTCTGACTCATTGGTCCTTCATCATAATTTTGGACATCAGTCAAATCTCCATGAAATTGCTGTTTGGAACCTCTCAAACTGGAATCTGTACCTATTGAAAATGGCCAAGGATTTTTTTTCTGGGTTAGTGATGGGAGGTTGCATGGGCTTGAAGTTTGTTATGATTTAATGTTTCCATGGAAATAATTCAACCAATGACTCCCTCGTGAATTTAAACAATGTGCCACACATCAGCCACATGCAGAAATAGAAAAAAAATGAAAACACAAAACAAAAATCATTTTTACTGACAAAGGTATCATGTTGAAACATTTTTTTTTGCAATCATTGACCTTTCACCCATCAAATTTAATAAAATCTTACTTTCAAAGTTTATCCTGAAAAGAAAAAGAAATAACTTTCCAATAACAATTGTTAACCAGAATTAACATGTACCCAAGTAAAGATCTGGATCCACTACAATTTGCCTATTGTAACAATCACTCTACAGCGGATGCAATTTCACTGGTTCTCCATTCAGTTCTAGATCACCTCGGAAACACACACACACACACACATATTGGCTGCTGTTCATGGACTCCAGCTTGGCCTTCAATACCATTATTCCCTCAATGCTGGTCAAGAAGCTTCAAACTCTGGGCCTCTGTACCCCACTCTGCAACTGGATCCTTGACTTGCTCATCGGAAGACCATAGTCAGTACAAATTGGAAGCAATGTCGCCTCCTCACTGATTATCAACGCAGACGCACCCCAAGGATGCGTGCATTGCCCATTGTTCTACTCGTTATGCATCAATGACTGTGAGGCCAGGCACAATACCAAAGCTATCTACACATTTGCTGATGACACCACAGTTGTCGGCAGAATCACAAAGAGCAATGAGGAAGCGTATAGGAGGGGATAGATCAGCTTGTCGAGTGGTATCACATCAACAACCTTGTGCTCTACCTTAGCAAAACCAAGGAGATGATTGTGGACTTCAGAAGGAGTCAGGGTCAGAGTCAGATCATGCACCATCCAATTGTCTCAGGAAAAGAAGGATTTGAAGGAAGTCAAGTTTATTGTCATCGGATTGTACAAGTACAACCTGACAAAAAAGTGTTCTCCGGTCCTCAACGGAAAACATGCAGCCACACAACCAGACATAACACACACATAGACAAACAAAACATATGCAGGGAATGCATTTTATGTATAAAAAATAAATAGATATTTTTTTGTACACAAGAGTCTTTGATAATTAATGTGAGCAGTTCCTTTAGTCGTTCTACTTTCTCACTGTCCGTGGGGAATTAACATCAGTTTTTAAAAAAACCAGAAACATGAACCAAAAGTCTGTTATATATATGTCCTCATAGCATTCATCTCAGAGTACTTAAAGATGTTTCCTTGTAAATAGTGGAGTCATTAGCTGTAACTTTCCAAAATTCCTTAGATTACACTGGACATCGAAGATTTTTCTTCCTGAACAGTTTTGAGTATATTTTATGGATTTTGGCCTGCTGATCAAGAAAATCACTAAAATTTTCCCATCGTGTAGTGTTTTTCAGCTATAACCTATTTTTGGTGATTTGTTGTCATATTTCAAACATGTTTCAAGTCTACAAAATCTTGAAATGCAACATATCACTGAAAATTGATTTCCTGCATTTGCACTTGGACATCTTCCCTGCTGATCTTGGTGCAAGTCAGTGATGAACACAGTGAAAGGTTTCGCCAGGACATTGTGACCATGGAAAAGTGGTATCAGGCAACTGAAATTCACCAGTGTTGGAGACTCACACGAAAGGCTTCAGATACAGAGTACAAACAAAACTCAGGTGGCAAAACATTTTTATGTCCCAGTCTGAGAAGCTATTGTCCACGGCCACTCACTGGCTTCTCCCACACAGCCAATGTTTTTGAACATTTTAATTTGAGATTTCACATCCAAAGTACAGAGTACCTATGGATAGATGTTAAAATTCTCAAAGATACACACTTAAAATCACCAATGCCTGAAGAGGGCGCACAAAATCAGTGAACCGGTGTGGACTTGAAAGGCCAACATGGCCTGTTTCCGCTCCGTAAATGGTTATATGGTTATATGTCACTTGAATGAATGCAATGTTTCAGCATTATCATGTGTGCTACATTCAATACAAGTTAATTTAATGTTTCTCCAACTTCCTATATGATACAGCAAATCTAAAATGATCTTGCATTCAACTCGAGATTGTCTATCATAATCTCCATCTTTTTTTCAAAAAACCTTTTGAAAAAAAATGTGGGAACTGACTGAAGTGAAGCTAATATTAACCCCATTGTTTCAAAAAGAGAAACAGGAAACAAGGAAAAATGACTGGTCAGCCTGGCAATAGTACACGCAGCCTCCAGGTACAATGTAGTGCTATTCCTACGAACTGTGGAGAAGAAATAAATGAACACCAACAGCATGGAGGAGAGGATCTCACAAACAGCGGTGATGGGAAAACAAGGAGATTCAGGAAGAGTAGCCACAGTTGACCCAGTGAATCAGCCTGCCAAGTGCTCTAATTTTGCTCAGCTTGACCTAGCCCCCCCTCCCCCCCCCCCCAGAAGACTATCAGCCACAATTATGTCAACCTTCTACAGAAGCTCTATTGAGAGCATCTGACCAGCTGCATCAGTTGCTGTAGTGCACTGGATCAGAGCTCAATCAACATGACCATAAGAGAGGCAGAGAGGATCACTGGGGTGTCCCTCTCTTCCCATCCTCCACCACAATCAACGTGATCGACTGGGATCATTGTCTGAAGAGACCTTGCAAAATCATTAAGAGCCATCCCACACACAGCATCTTCCAGCTACTCCCATTGTGAAAGAGACAAAGAAGTATCGGAGGCCGAACCACCAGGATGAGAAACAGTTTCTTCTCACAACAGTGAGTCTGCTGAAGAACTGATGAAATGCTCACATAATCCCTCCAAAGTTCTACTATTTATTCAATATGTATTTTTACATATATTCTGCATACAAATCGCTTGTAAATGGTATGTCAATCTGTGTGTTTGCACTTTTTTTACACCAAAGAACACTGTTTCGTACAGTTGTACTTACACAATTGGTTTATAAAGTTGAATTTATGGCCTGGGACTGCAGAGAGAAGGCAAGCTGCAATAACCCATTCCTCCCCAGCAGAAGATGCTTGCAGCCAATCAGCACTCATCTACCCTGCTGGTCTCCCAAACACTCACTTGTATGCGAGGATGGTCCATAAGTCGGGGGATTCGTTACAAAGAAAGAACCTGTAGTGCGAAAATGCGGCAGTCCATGATAAAAGATGTGAAAACCTCAACAGGATTAGACATGGTCTACCAGGATCACTGTCTGAAGAGGTAAAATCATGAAGGACCCCTTCTACCCTGCACACAGCATTCTTTAGCTGCCCCCATCAGGAAAGAGGTACAGGTGTGTCAGAGCCAGGTTGAGAAACAGCTTCTTCCCACAAGCAGTGAGAACGACCAAAGAAACTGCTCACACTAACCATCTGAGACTCTCAACTTGTGAAACAAAAATGATTTATAAACTGTATATAATACTTGTTCTGCATATGTGTGTTATTTCTAGTTGTGTGTTTCGTACCGAGGACCGGAGAACGCTATTTCATTGGGTTGTACTTGTACAAATAAACTTGTCTTAACTATGAAATTCCTTTCCATGAAAGATTCCAGAGATCTATTTACTAAATATAGGTATGATGAAGAAATTATGCCTTGCTGAAATTTCCCAGCTGGACAGAAGGAAACAGCGATTTAAGACAGTAAACCTGTTGAAAATAGTACATTAATAGTCATGGCACAGAAAATGCCATGCTCAGTGGACTTCAATAAATAAACAGGTGTAAAAACTGTACAAGCATACAATATGTTTCAACAAAATACTCCCATCAATTAATTACAAATATGATCATTTAGTTCACCAAGAAAAGCAATGAATTGTATTTATCCCTGAAGTCCTTGCATTTATCAAATACAAGTATTACGTTTATTTGAACTCCACAGGTGTAACATCAAGAAAAAAAAACGGCACTACCGGAGCTGCTGTAACGGCATTGACGCCAATAGTGCGGATCTAGGGAGAGTGGGGAGTGCAAACCCTGCATTTCCTTGCGGGGTCCTATTGCCGATGGCTCTGTTCAGGCTTTAAATGGACTGTTACAGGAGCTGAGGGTGTTGCTCTCGTTGGATGAGGGTTCCAAGTAGTTTGAATTTGGGGAAGGCGGCTGGGCTTTGCACCAGGCACCGTGCTTTGCTGCAGCCATTTTGGACCGGCAGACTTATGCGAAGTGACCGTTCTTTTCTGCATAGGGATTGACTGTGTTTCTCCATCCCGCAGATGTGAAACTTCGGGGCCACGTCAGGTAGTGTGGCAGTGGCGAGGCCATTGACGGGGTGTGGGGAGGCCAGATTAAAAGCAGGCATTCTACTCACATCGTAACAATGGGCCCAGTCCTGTGTGTAGGCATCCATGCTTAGGGCTGCAGCCTCCATCGTTTCAGCGATCTGTACAGTCTCCACGAGACCGTCTCCCCATGCTCCAACAGTCATTGCTTCACTTTGTTAGATCGAATCCCAGCCACATAAGCATCCCATATGAGATCATTAGTGATCCTGGCTGCAGTTTTATTAGTACATGCACATGCTTGGCCCAGTAATTTAGTGCCTGGAGGTAGGTTCTGTAGGACTCATCTGGCTGCTGGCCCCTGGTCACCAGCATTTGCCTGGCATGTACCTTATTCACAGGTTGATCATAGAGTCCTTGCAGTACATTCATGGCTGCTGTAGGGGGTCGCATCCTGGATGTTTTTGTGGACACCATGAACATTAGAACCAACAGTTTATCAGCGTCTTCCTCCACAATGGTGTCTGAGCGCTGCTGGTATGCCTCAAAACACCTTACCCAATGCCTGAAATCACTCTGAGCAGTAGCTGACTGCGGGTCGATGCTGAGGCATTCTGATCATCGTATTCGCTCCATCCATTGAAAATTTTGTTAATAAAATTATAATGCATCGAATGACTAAAAGACTTGTTGACTCAAACCAAGGCTTTTATTAAAAAAGAATAGAGCGTAGTACATCAAGGTTGACCAGTCCAGACTGACCTGGATCTGATTAGGTGCAGCTCTTTATGACATGGCCAGAAGGTGTGGCTACAGCTCTCAGTCAATCACTATCACTTTATGCAAATATATACAAATATATACAGTGGAGATAGGATCCCATACTATCACATCCGGGTCTGGGCCCAAGAAATCTTTGTGCAGGGGAGCAATGAACTGGTGTAGGGGCAGTAACAGGGAGAACACCACCCCTCTCCCCCCCCCCCCATTGAAAAGGAGAAGCAGAGGAGACAACACCAAGGATGGTGACCATGGCAGCAGAACAGCGAAGGATACGCAGGCAGTGAGCTATTAGCAACTTGCGGGCGAAGAGCCCACACAGGTTGCTGGACGCTCATGGGAGCCGAGCATCAGGGCTGAAATTCGAGAGATTGCTGAGGGCAAGGAGGGCTCCCAAAGGATACTGGGCACTAAAGGCTTCCTCATCATGTCGGATCTTCGGATCGGAGTTCGGGCTGCCGATAGTTTGAACTGACCAGAGTCTTGTGTGGCTGCAGAAGCTGTGGAAGCACAGGACACTTGGTGACTTTGGTGGGGTGGGGAAAGAACTTTCTTTTGTTTCTGTGACCGATGGGGTGCTGGGAAATACTAATCGCAAATCTTTGTCTCCCTTATGGAAGTCTAAAGGCAATTTCATGTAATATTACATTTGTTTTATTACATGACAATAAATGGTATCTAATCATTGAGGTATTGCAATAAAAATCTGAAACAGCTGTTTCATACTTCAATTGCGTGTATTCTATCAATTTTTTAAAAAACTATCACCGCTTTACTCTATCAGGTGGATTGTGATGCATTAATATTGTGCACAGAGTTATGGAATACTTGAGTGACATGAAATTGTATCACCCTGTATCAAATCATTATTTGGATTAAAGCAGCATGTCATTGTTTTGAGAAGATAAAATATGATAAATTACGTGCTCATTAGAATAGCTGGAGGACTGAACAGGAAAAGAGGCAAGGTCATCATGTGCAATGACAAGAAAAGTACCTTCTGCAGGACAGCGATAAAATGCTTGAAAAGTTAAATGGAAGTTACAAACAAGAAATTGATCATACTAAATGAAGCTTACTGACTCAAAGCTAGGGATCATCATACAGTTGTACTCTCATGAAGGGCAACACAGATTTCAACGTGAAAGAAAAACACAGGAATAACGTTTAAAGTTGATCTGTAAGCACATGATAAAGGAGTGAAACACAAAAGTGTGCAGATGTGGTGATTGTAGTGAAAACACTGACATGCTGGAGGAACTCAGATGATCATATCTCAAAGAAGGGCTCAGGCCCGAAATGCCGGTTATATATCTTTACCTCCTATGGATGCTGCGAGACTGGCTCAGTTCCTCCATCATGTCTGTGTTTTCCGCCGATGAGAAAGTACTCCGTTTCAATAATACATGGTCAAATTAGAAGATGACAGATGCAAGGAATCTACAGGAGACCAAATTAAGTTTCAGAAAGGAATATACTAATCGAAAGTCCCCTTCCTTGTTGATGAACATTTTGGCAAATGGAGGACAGAGCATTTACAATAACATGGGGAACAAAAGCGTTTGAAGATGATGACACCAAACACAGCGGCAAAAGAAAACAAACAAAATGCTGGAGGGTTTCAGCAGGTCGAGCATCATCTGAGGGAAAGAAATTGTTGACGTTTCAGGTTTATTCCCTTACGGCTAGGACTGATACTGAAGAGGGAAGATAGCTGGCACAAAGAAGGGTGGGGGGGGAGGTGAAGGAGGTACAGGAGCATGAAGTCGAACACCCCATGGCACAAGGACAGCTTCTTCCTCTTTGTTATCAGATTTCTGAGTGGACAATGAATCACAGACACTACCTCACTTTCTCTTTTTTTTGCACTTATTTATTTTTAAACATGATTTTGTAGCAATATTTGCGCTGCAATGCTGCCACAAAACAATGAATTCTGTGACACGTTCATGACAATAACTCTGGATTCTGACAGGAGCTAGTGTCCTGTTTATCACTCACCACAGCTGTCCCACCCTCACCCTCTTCTCCTCCTCCATTTGGTTCCATATGCTTTTTTTTCCTTCTTGTCCACCTCCACCTCTTACTTACCTTCTTCTTGTCCACCTCCACCTCTTACTTACCTTCCTCTATCCCCCATTTCCACCCTACTTCTGGTCTCCACTTGCCTATCATACCTCACCTCTCTTTAGTCCACTCGCCACCTAATAGTTCATCTCATACCTCCATTTCACCCTTTTATACTGGCAAATTTCCTTCTCCACGTTCAGACCTGATGCAAGGTTCTGATCTGAAGCATTGTAAAGTCCTTCCCCGCCCCACACCACCCCCCCCATCCCATAAATTTTGCTCTACTTGCAATTTGTTTTATGCTCTAAATTATAGATGACGTTATTCATCGCTCAGCAAGTAGAATCATCTCTCCTTTGTAGAACTATTTTAAAAAACAGGACAATAATGCAAACAGATTTTGGAATTTTGTATGTAATTTTTCATTTCGAAGAGGCAGTCATTTAAAGAAAATGAGGAAATGTTGTCCAAGAATTTTAGTGATTGAAGCTGCAAGAGTGCACATAATCAGCAAATCTTATTATGCATGTAATTTGTCAAATTTTAAATTAATCTTTCAAAAACGATAACATTGTCCCAGTCCCACAGGTCGTCATGTTTCACAGGCAATGCAATCAGAACAGGAAGAACAGAGGGCCAGGATTAAAAATCACAGAAGTCCTGGATAGTTCCTGGAAGTTAAGAAAAGGGCAGCCAAGCACTCACAAAAACAAGTCCCAAAAGAAGACTGGGTCCTGCAACTCATTCTTTCTCTGGGCATTATGCACATGGTATAAGGAGCCATGCACAAACCACCAAATTCATCCCTCTACCCCTTCCCAGACACAGGAATATTCAGGGATGGAGGGACAGGAATTATGTTCAGGCAGAAAAGGTTTCATTTAATTTGGCATCATGTTTGAACCCAGACAACATTGGCCAAAGGATCTAATTTTGTGCTGCACCTCTCCGCTTTCTGTGATCTAATGTGTGCCAAGCACCTGACACATTCACCTCTTATTATGCAATTAAAGCATCTAGTAAAAGTGGTGAAATCGTTAATTTTTTTTTGCCTGCAGCTCAAGCATTTTTTTTTAGAGTATTGCCAGCATGATTTATTTCGCACATGGCTGGTGTTATGCTTTTGTGGTGTTGTTTGCTGTGATTACTGGAAGCAGCTCAGGCACATGTGGCTATCTGCTATAGGGAGTTTCCAGAATAGGAATGGGCCTTCGATGGCATGGTTCGGAGATCCATATAGTTTTACACTTTTGTTGTCTGAAGGTTTACAAAGTTCACAAGGCCTGTAAAAAAAAAAAAAAAAAATCCCATAATGCTACAGAAAATGCAAAGAGTTTATATATAAATATATAATGACATAGTCTTTTGTCCATGTAAATATAGGGTATATACATGTGGATCCACTCAGTCACAAATCTGATATCAATTACAACTCAATGATGACATTTGCCAAATCATTGTTAGTAAAATATTCCTTGGTCTCTGATAGAACTTTTGCCAATGTTACATTTCATTTGCTTTCTTGATATTGACTTAGTTTTAATGACTGTTATGTCCAGGTTGCTAGACAATAGAACTTCTGACCATATCACGCTACTTCACACCAGCACTTTTTTTTTTTTTTTTTTTTTTAAATACAGGTTCCATTTGTTGGGTTACATGCTCATAAGGACATGGCAGAAGTAGGTGACTGAGCCCATGAAGCCTGCCCAACCATTCAATGTGACCATGGATGAAATGACGAAGGCCTCATCGCCTCTTCTGTGCCAGTTCCCTATAGCCGTCAATTCCGCAATCTTTCAATAATTTAGATTTTGATTCAACTTTATAGTCATCGTGCCAAGAACAGATACAAAGCCAATGAAATGCAATTAGCATCTAACCAGAAGTACAAAAATAGTGTTATTTACAAGTAACCGAATAAAAACAAGCGCTCCAGCAAATAAACGCATATAAAAGTATTGACAGTAAAATATGGGTGCAATACTGCTCAGTGCTGTGATGCAAGGTTCAGGAGGGTCACAGCTTCAGGAAAGAAGATCTTCCTGAACCTTCTGGTTCAGGAATGGAAGCTCCTGTAGTGCCTACCGGATGGAAGGAGAGTAAAAATCCATAGTTAGGGTGAGATAATATCCTTGATAATGCTTCTCTCCCTGCCCAGGCAGTGTTTTTGATAGATGTTCTCAATGGTAGGCAATTGGGTGCTGATAATCTGTTGGGCGGTTTTCACCACCTGCTGAAGTGCTTTCTGATCTGATTCAGGACAATTGTCGTACCACACTGAGATGCAGTAGGTGAGTATGCTCTCAATGGTACAGCGGTAAAAATCCATCAGTATCCTGAAACAGACGCAAGAAATAAAAGCACTGTTTCTTTTAATACCTCCAATGACCTAGTCCCTTCAATCTCTGGGGTACAGAATTCCATAGATTTACTACTGGAACTTCCTGCATTCTCCTGTTTTCTCGGAAAAATGTCCCTTTGTTCAAGCTTCCTAAATTAATATAGATATCGTAATATCCCACAAAACCCCCTGGGATCAGGTTGTTTCAAAAATGTTGAATACTTCTATCAAATATTTGTGCGATAGGCATTTTAAATAATTAATACTTGCAAATAATGGAAATAGACAAAGTAAAACTATAATCATGAACTTTAACTGTCAACCAATGTATCAAAGAAAAATAATAATTTGAATGCCATCAAATCATTAACAGAAAAATCCTGGCCACCTTTTCCATATTTGCCCCTTTCATTAAATTTAATAAGTTGCATTTTCTGGAAGATGATTCCCTGAAACATAAATTTCACAGAGAGAAAGGGTAATTAAGGATCAAGTTAATCATGATCTTTTTCACCGTCTTTCCACCATTCTTATTTTGCTCTCTTTCCAGCCATTTATGCATCCTTGGTTTCAGGCACTCCAACGAGGTTAGTGTGTCTTCAGATTTATTGTCAGAGTACATACATGACATCACATACAACCCTAAGATTTTTTTTTCCTAGCGGCTGAGGCAGAATTAGCACTTACTGGTAGTGCAACAAAAGACCTGGACACAGTGTATAAATGTAAATAAATTGCCAAGATCATCAGTCTGGAGTTCTCTCCTCTAACTCCCCTGCCTCCCAATATTAATTGATCACTTCATTCATCTTATGACAGATAACACAAAGCTTAAAAGGTAAGAGGCATCCAACCAGCACCTTTATTTACATTAAAACTACTCCACTGGTTTTATGACATGTTAATGTTCAGTCACAATAATAATGGCTGAAATTTGATAGCCAATTACATGGCCGGCACCGGGGGGGGGGGGGCATTCATGGGCATTCCCCCCAAAAATTAATTATTACCCCCACCTGCAGTATTAGTGTTCTTAGCTTCATTAATCTCCATGTCTGTTTGCCTGTTACGTCGGAGGGAGGAGGAAGTGCGACAGCGGCGCAAGGAGGAGGTTCATGGCAGAAATGGCATCACCTCCCCACCCCACTCTGAGTAAGTTCTAGAACATCAGATTATGCCCCCCCCCCCCGCCCACTGCAGTTAACCTAATGCCTCCAATTAGACTTGTTCTGATGCCCCTGGCCAACTGGCATGTAGTAACCAGTAGTGGTAAAGAAAATTGTTTTATGTTGAAAGACATTACAGAAACTTTGCATTTCCATGTGCAGTAAAAGATATCACATCAACATTGCAATACTTTGAGTGCAACATGGAATGGACAGCATTGATTCAGTGGATAAGTGTTTGAAATAGGGCAAGAACCTTTGATTCAAATCAAAATACTACTCACAAGATGCAATAATCAAGTCTTTAACTGGTTAAATGTGTTCAAACCCAGGTTTAGCCATAGCACTGTCATTAATACTGGAGCAATTAAGACGGGGTAATGTGCAAACAAGTTAATACTAGAATGGTTAAAATTGGTGCAAGCATGTAGAACTGGAGAATCAGAAAAATTTTGGCATTGTAGCCTGTAAAGATGAAAAAGATTTGAAATCACTGATGAGTATTTTTAAACATGTTATCTTTGTTTTCTCATCTTTCCAGGACCTTGAACTTCCTATTTCTGCAATTTCTCCAACTTGGCAACACATTTAAAAGTATGTACAGCAACAATTCTGGCCATGTGCTTTTCAACGCAGAGGTTCTTGGCTCTCTCAATCTTTCGCTTCTTTTAAGAGGCTCCTTAATGATATAAATTTATCCATTTAAGTATGTGTAACTTTTGCTTCATTACAAGACACCTGGATTTCATAAATACGTATTTGAAGAATTCAGAAAACATCAGAGACAATGGAGAAGATCATAGAACATGAGGAAAATGTAGGTGGGCCTCACTCTGTCCTGAGTAGCCTGGATACTGACATCACTCAGTCCACTTTGCAGCAGAGACTATATGAACTGTTGGACACCGTCATTGAGAGCTTTGACCCAAACCCTGTCTAAATAAGAGATGGATTGGGATTTCCTATCTAATAGCAAAAGCATAAAATTTCACTGAAAATGTTGGTGTATTTCTTTTGCTAATTAAATAAAGAAATGATCAAAAGTAAAAACACACAAACAGACCTATTTAATCTCATTTCAAAAATAGAAATAACATTTGGAGTTGCAGAGAAATCTGTGCTTAACCAAATTTTTACGGCGCAATAGTATAAGACCGGACAACAAATGTTTCAAAAGGTTTGCTTCCTGAAAAAAAATTGAGGATTACAATAGACAATTTCAAGCTGAACACAAATATGATTTGAGATTTGCTGTATCACGTATGAAGTTGGGAGAAATAGTAAATTAACAATGATTGAATTCAGCATGCTTAATTGCATTAAGATACTGACACGTTGCATTCATTCAACTGACCTGAAAAAGTTTTGCCACTAATTTTGACTTGTACTCAGCATCTGATGCCTCTCATGTCAGTGTCCAACAATAGTCAGCCAGCACTGATGGATTCCTAACTGCTTTCCCATGGTCACAATATCCTGATGAAAGCTTTCACCATGTTTTTCACTGACTGCACCAAAATCCGTAGAGAAGTAGTCCAAGTGCCAATGCAGAAAATGAATTTTCAATGACATATTCCACTTCATGGTTTTATATGCTTGAAGTAGACTTACAATATGACAGGAAATCACAAAAATAGGTTATATCTAAAAATGGTAACTGATAAGAAAATGTGAAGGTGATTTTCATGATCAGCAGTCCAAAGTCCATAAAATACTCCCAAAAGTGTTCACAAAGGAAAATCTTCGTTGTCCAGTGTTATCGTTGCTTTCCATTGCAATTTGATTCCTATATCTTTTCCAAATATAATGAAGTTATTTCCACAAACCATTTCTCACTTTTCCTGTCCATTAGATGATTGAATAAATCTACAAATCATTACACTTGGCATCAAGCTACATCACCTGACAGGCATATCAGCAAATTCCAAGAATACACCTCACAATTTTCCATCTATCCTATAATATCTTGATACATATTCCCAACAACTCAGGCTCCAAGCCAAGATCCTGCATTGACTAAAGAAAACATCCACTTTTCCTGAAACAGTTAACCCGCCGATATCCGGCACCGATGGGATTGTTAGATGCCGGATGAGTGATTTTTTTTTCCGGATGCTTGAGATTGCGTGGTGTGTGGATTAGTAAAGTAGGTGGGGGGTGGGAGACAATGTTAAATTTTTGTATTTTTTTTTTTATAAACTTAATTTATTTTCTGCAATCTCTTTTTGCCTGTTCCTTGAATTCCGCATAACGGGGATTTAACTGTAACATTATATTGAGAGAATTTTGAAACTATTTGTTCCAGAACAAAACAATCTAACTGGACTATTGATCTTCAAAATTACAATTACATTTAATTTATTCAATTAATGACACTTAATTTTCAAAGAATTAGCTAAAATGAAATAGAATACGTACAACTTGATTCACATTCCAGGTAAAGCATCAAATGCAAGTCAATCACAATAGCCAGCTCTAAATAATAAACCATATTGTTGTTGCTCTTGGTTACATCCTCCACATACGTCCCTAGCCACCAAGCATCTTGTATTTTTCATGCAAGTTAGTTCATTAAGAATTTATAAATTATGTTTGGACATGTTCATTTGGACTTACATCAACTCCCTCTGTTAGCAGCTGTTTAAATGAGGATAGTTTTGGATGAATCACTGACCAGAGAGAAAGTTAGTCACCAATCTTCAACTTCCAGCAATACCAAAATGGCATAATGCAACAACTAATATACAAAAGAAATTCAGCAGGTCCCGGAGTGTCCATAGGAGGTAAAGGAACATAACCAGCATTTGGAGCCTGAGGCTTTCATCAAGCTATGATCAAAAAGCAGGCAGGGTCCTGAATAAAGAGGCAGAGAGAGAAGGGAAGAAGGGGGAGGGGGGGAGGAGCACAGGCCAACAACCAAGAGGCCATTGGCTGATAGGAGAGAAGGAGAGGAAAGCTGAGAATTGATTGGGGAGGGGGGAATGCAGAGCTGGGGAAAGGAGATGTGAGAGAGTGAGAGAGTGAGAGAGTGAGAGAGTGAGAGAGTGAGAGAGTGAGAGAGTGAGAGAGTGAGAGAGTGAGAGAGTGAGAGAGTGAGAGAGAGAGAGAGAGAGAGTGAGAGAGTGAGAGAGTGAGAGAGAGAGAGAGTGAGAGAGTGAGAGAGTGAGAGAGTGAGAGAGAGAGAGAGAGAGTGAGAGAGAGAGAGAGAGAAGAAAAGAAACACAGTCCTTTTTGAAGGGCTCGGGCCCAAAACGTTGGTTATTTTGCCTTTTCTGGGCACTGGGGGACTTGTTGAGTTTCTCCAGCTCTTCTGTGTATTATCTATAATCCCAGCATCCAAAGACTTTGTTTTGCATAATACAACAGCTATGAAGATTAGTCAAGGAAAGGAGTAATAAAAGGAGAAAAACTTAACTAATAAGTTTATATTAGTTATGCTTTAGTTTTGAAGGTAGCTTTAATTTTGTATTGTGAAGGAAATAAAAATACAAAATAAGAAAATATGCAAAAAAAAATAGATGTACTCTGGGTCAACAAAATAACAAAAATATTTACTATGTAAATATTTACTATGTAAATATATTAAACTATTCATCATTCACAGACTCAGATGTGATCATCATATCTACTGTAAATACATCAGTTTTAAAATTTAGAAGGAAGAATAACTTTCAGCAACTTTTAAAATCTCCGTTTTCAATGTCTTCAGCCTGACATTTCAAAAGGAGGAATACTGAGGAAGAAAATAATGGAAAATCAATGCAGTCAGTAAAAAAAAATATGGCATGCATCTTAAAAAAAAATTCTGAAATCCTGCCAAACATCTGAAAACAGGTAACGAATTATGGACTGGTTACAAGAACACACCCAGAGCTCAACACCTGGTTTTCTCTTCACTGATGATAACTGGCCTGATGCCTGTACTATCCTTTTTCTTTTAAAAACCCCTTCATTTAAATGCATTAAGGACTTATTTGATGTCTTTTATCTGCTTTCTGTAACAGTTTATGCAAATATTTAAATGTTGCTAGATTTGAAGTCCACATCTTCACCAAAATATGATATTACAGGCCATGACAGAGAAAGAATGCAATCAGAAAATAATAAAAACCTTTCGGTCTCTCAACAGATGTGTTAATTTTGGTATTTTCTTTGTATTTGTTTTTATGAATCTGGGGGCCAAGGTCCAGAGATCCTTGAAAGTGGCCACGCAGAAGGAGGCTGCAGAAGCCTTGGACATTCAGTGACTCTGGGTGAGGGTGGGGACATTCTTTTGCTTCCCTTTCTCTGGCTGTAAGGGGCACTTGGCAATTTCTGCTGACAGTGAATCTTTGTCTGCCTCGTCTACAGTTGACTAAAATAAATTCTGTGTAATATCACATTTTTGTTTTATTACATGACAATAAAAATAATCTTGAAGTAGATATGGTGGTAAGGAAGGTTGGGTTATTGAGTACAAGAATAAGGAAGTCACATTGTAGCTGCAGTAAATTTTAGTTAGGTTTATTTTTAAATAATTTTTTTAGATATACAGCAGAGTAGCAGGCCTTTTGGTGCTCGAGCCCGTGTCACCAATTACACCCAAATGACCTACAACCCCGGTACGGTTTGAACAGTGGGAGGAAACCAAAGACCCTGGGGAAAACCCACGCAGACACAGGGATAACACACAAACTCCTTACAGTCAGTGTGGGATTCAAAACCCTGTCCCAATCACCGGAGCTGTAACAGCGTTGTGCTAGCTGATATGCTAAACGTGTTGGTCAAACTTGAGCTCTTTTCTCTGAAGCCTCAGAAGCTGATTATGAGAGGCATGGTTGGGTAAACAGCGAATCTTTCTTTCCCCAGGGTAAATTGTCACATGCTGGTGAATACGAGACTAAGATGAGCGAAGTCAGGGGATGGGGTTGCTTAAAGCAAATATAGGGACAATTTCTTTATATATATATATAAATATATAAGAGAGAGAGAGAGAGAGAGAGAGAGAGAGATGACAAGTGCCTGGAACAAGCTGCCAAGAGTAATCATGGAAGCAGATACAACAGGAGCATTTAAGAGGCTTCTGAACAAATCCATCAATGTGCAGGGAATATGCATCATGTGCGAGCAACACAGTTATTAGGACATCAGGTTCAGTGAAAACATCATGAGTTGAAGGACCTATTCCTTGTTTTATGTAAGCTCCAGGCCTAAAAAAAGCTAATATAAAGCAATGGAAACAGTGACTATTGCTTAACAGAGCCATGCTCAGCAAAAGTCACATGAATGCTTTGGCATGGCCAACTGTTTGCAATAAAAGATTCTGCAAACTGTCTCATCATGTTGACTCTCCCGTGGAGTGCCAAGACTCGTAGCTGAAAAAACAAACCAGTTTTTCTTTGGCATTGTGGGGAGATCTCCATTGTTAACAATGCTTTTTGAGACTGCAGTCTAAACAGTGGTAGCATTCCTGGTTTGTGATGGAATTATATAATTGAACTCGTTAAATGCGCTTTTCAAGAAATTATTGATGGCATAAACAACAAGGAGGACTGGGAATTATCTCATGTAACATGCAGACGACATGACTGGATAAACCTTGATCTGAACCATTGGCTGCATTTGTACCCCTCTCACTTACCCAAACATTTCCCATAGCTGCAGTCTTTGTGGGTCCGATCAAGCAGAAAGCTGGTTCCCCAGGCCAGAGCAGGCTACGAACAGTTGTTTTAAAGCAATTTTTTTTTTAAACTCTCTATAATTTTACTGGTTATTTGAGCACATTTTCACCCAATTCCATATTCGACAAATTTATTCACTCAATAGGATCTCAACAAAAGTCTTCATGCTTTGTACTCTACTAGATTAATCCATTAAGTACAATGGATTAATAGAGCAATGGAAAACTCCATTTTTCTTTCACAAATCTATGATGGCTTTGGTTAATTGTAATTTTATTTGCTAAATAGCTTGATATCACATTTTCTTCTCAGAGCTACCAGCATTTTCCAAACTACTGTTATTGGTTAATAGATCAGGAGAATAAAACAAACGCCATTTTTCACTCTTCTCCATTCCAGATTCTTTTACACATTCTTCTCATGTGACGTTGAAAAGCCGTGGGAGGTGGGTAGATGGATGATGATTCATGAAAGCCACTCCTGCCCAGCTCATATGTGCATGCACTTGGGTAATAAGGAAAGCTGATGGTGGCTGGAGCGGAAATCTCCAGTTATTTTCCTCATTCGAAAATCAGTCTATTTGTCACTCTCTTAATGGCCTTCACATTGGGATGAATTAAAAAAACTGGATTGCAAATTATAGAAAGTCTGTGATCAATCACACTGGCAAAGGAAGATTATGGCATTTGAACAGTCACAAAGTTCAAATTTATTGTCAGATTGCATACATGGCATCAAATAAAACTCAGATTTTTTTTCTATGAGCAAAGAAGAATTTCTAAATTCCAATAACTGTAAACTGTACTCAACGATAGAAAGAACTATAAACAAACTGACTACGCAAATACAGAAGTATAAACATTCAGCAATAAATAATGAACAAAGTACGAATCTTTAAATGTCACTAAATGAGTCTCCTGTTCAGGAGTCTGATAGTTGAGGGATAGCAATTATTCCAGAACCTCCAGATTCGAGCCCAATGGCAGCAGCGAGGATAGTGCATATTTTGGGAGGTGTGGATTCTTGACAATTGCTGCTGCTCTCTGATGGAACAGTCCATGTAAATGTTCTCGATGGCGGTGAGAGTTTTGCCCGTGATGTACTGGGCTGTGTCCACTACATTTTGCAGGGTTTTCCGTTCACAAGTCTGTCTATATGGACTTCAGGCAAGGAGGTTCTTAATTGGCCAAGCTACTAATTTCTTGCAGTAAGTGAGATAGAAAATACAATATTGGCAGAAATATTAGCTGCCTGCTGGCCAAGTCATTTTATCAGCCCATGAGGGACAGGATTGGCGGCAGGAGTATATGTTGCTTGGCCAAATTGCTGTTCTTTGACAACTGGTGAGATCGAGTCAGGAGTACTGGCAGTAAGAATATCTGCTCATTTGTAAAGGTACTTTTCTGTCAGCTGAAAATAATTTAAAACGGTCTCCATCTTATCTGTCGCCTGTATTCTTTGTTAGCCGATCCTGGGCTGGAACCCATTGTGATATGAGCAAACTTCCAAAACATGGACAAGAATCAGTTAAAGATACAAATGGCAATAAATAGTTGCAACATCCACTGACTGACTGTTTGGCCCAACAATGTGTGAATGAAAGTAATGCAGTGTTTGCAAGTTTAAATGGATGTTAGAAATTGTTGGCTGAGATTGTGTTATTATCTATGGATAATGATTAAACACATTAAAAAAAATAGCAAATAAACAGAATTAAATTTGTCAGGTGCTTTTCATAACACACTCAAGTCTGAACTCGGTTTTAAAATGCCACATGGAACAGAAGGAATTGCAATGATTTTCTGTTGATCTGCAAAGCAAATCTGACAGCCTCTGTGCAAAATTACACTCGACTGTACTGTAACCATTTATATGAGACAATTACACTTTGGAGTGGCTTGAGGAAGTGTACACCCACCAATACAACAGCTGTGCCAAATGACCAATTTTTAATGTCGTTAAACAAGGAAGTCTGCAGATGCTGGGGTGGAGTGCAATGCACAAACATGCTGGAGCAGGTCACACACCATCGATAAGAAGTTCAGGGAAAATGACGTCTCAGGCCTGGGCCCTTCCCAAGCCCAAAATGTTGGCTGCAATCAATGCCTCATGATCTGCTGAGTTTTTCCAACATTCTTGTCTATTGTACATATTAGTGTAGTTGGCTGTATTAGTTAGCTCCAATAACACTCGAAATGTTATACCACTATAGACAAGTCAACCCACTTGTCTGGCACTCCATTGTTCACTGCCTATCATTGCACAAATAGCTACAGGGAGCACCATCTAAAAATGCACCCTAGCTACTTGAAAACCTGTCACCTCTATTTCTAAGAAGGTGAAGGGCAGCAGTTGCATTAAAAAAAAGCACCAATCCTCTGTCACCCAACATCCTAAATTGGATGTATATCCCTACATATTCATCGTTGGTGGGTTTCACTCCCACAACACCTCTCTCAATAATATTGCAGAAGGTAGTTCATTACCATTTTCCCCAAGGCCAATTATTGGTGGTGAACTACAAATTCTGGCCTTTTCAGGAATGGCCACATTCAGTAAATGAATAACAAACCCCCCCCCCCCCCCATTTACTGATTATTTCTTCCTGCCCCCCAAAATTGCAAGGAACTAAATCTGCATTCTGTCTCCGACCAGCCATCAAGAGACTACAACTGGAGGCTGTAGTACTGAGCTGCAAATTTGATGTGATAGCACTCGTCTGATCATCGGGTTAAGTGCCAGGATAAAATAGAAACCACATGATTGCAGCATCAAAAGTTAGTATCTGAACTCTCTCAAAAGGTTTGATTTGCAGTATTTTCAGATCCACCAAAAGACAGTGTAACATTCACCGTGTCAGGAGATCCATTAACTGAGGTCACATCAAAATTGAGACCTTAATTCATCCCATTTCTACAGTCATTTAGTTTACATCTTGGTAAAGTCGGAACCATTTTGGATTGGATAAGCATTATATAAATTCTGCCAAAATTATGAAAAAGTTGCACCAATTTATTTGAATAGTCACATTACTTAAAATCTGTCAATAAATACTTGTGATTTTCTGAATAAAAATATATTGTGTATTATTGTTTTTAATGAAGCTATTCCAATTTCTCTAATCTGATGATAAATCAAATATACTTATGGTAATGGATAAAAATAATTTTTCCAATATTTTTACACTCAGCACCCTCAAATATCTTTTCACTTTCCAGAGTCTTATTTATATTAAATAACTTAACGTTTTTTTATTGACAGTTTGTAGAATGTCATCTCCTATTCTCCTTTGATATTGCCATCAGTGAATTCTGCCAAAATCTCCTTGGAGCATCTAAAATAATCCAATGACACACTGAAGTGTAAAATCACATTGAAAGGCAAGGGCTCTTGTCTGCTAAAAATACTGGAATTTGCTTCAAAATGTGAAGTTTAACCTGGATTTAATCAGCTTCCTCCCACAATCCCATACATCAACATTAATTCATTCTCCAGAAGTAATGAATATCATGGTGTTGATTTTGAACTCCATCTCTGCTGGATTTTGGCTGAAGTTTCTTTCCCTACCTCTAATTTTTGCATACAAAATCAAAATGAAAATAAAGTGATCTCCCAATTCCATGTAATATTGATCTCTACACTAAAATTATAGCAAAGAAAAAAAATCTCAAATTACAGAACCAAATCTCATCTTAAATTCCAGAGTCAAACTGAACCATCAACTCAAGACAAATGTGAACTCCTATTAAAGCAAACTCTCCTTGTTCAAATTCACAATATTATTAGTACTAATTTAGTGGCTTCTGGTGCCGTAAAACTAACTTTACAATAATATTTTGATATGGCAACCATTATCCCATGACAAGTGGATTCCATTACAGCATAAATATAGAGTATTGGGAAGTGATAATAAAACACAGAAGAGCCAAAACAGGCTGAACGCATTATTGAATATTTTACCATATATAGCATTAGTAATTTCTAGAGAGAAGTCCAACTCTTGCATTTAATTATAATACTTTGTGAGAATGGAAGTAATTACATAATGTAAATTCAGGTAAATTAACCCTAGCACTTAACTTTATGAGCACTTAAACTTCAAAAGAGATATCCATTTTTTTAAAAAAAAGATAATGACCCTACCATCTGTTGGTGGATATTCAAATATTAGACATCCCACGACACTGAAAAGAACATTGAGATGATGGGGAGCAGTTTTCCCCTTTCAACTCCTTCCTTAATCCCACTTCTGTTGAACCCCTCATTGATGTCTTCATCTCTGGATACAAATGCTCCAACATGTTCTTCAGCATCTAGCACAAAGTCTAACATGTGCCTGCTACCCATTTATACTACTTCCTACACACTAGACATCAATATCCTCTTCTCCAGGTATAGAGCCACTCCATGGGTGTGCTCAACTCTCTTATCCTGTAGCCAGACCTATTCAGTCATTAGAAAGAGGATCTTCGTTCGTCACTTAACTCTCCAGAATTTCAGTAGTCTGCCTTCAACATTGTCGCATGCCAAAAGTTTCTTCACCCCCATCCTATATCGACACCTGAAATGAGTATTCTCTTCCTAAATGAAGAACAGTAAAGCCCCTGTTATCCCAATTTCAAGCAACCAGAAAAAAGATGTAATAGGTAAAAAATTAAATAACTTTAAAATTGACGCGCCATGCTGTTAGTTTGCGATTCACGCAACGTGCAATCTCAAACAACTGGAAAATATACCATTTCCTATAGATACCGGATTCCACTGGTTTTACTCCATATACTATCATTTAATATGAAAAAATGCAACTGGTTACCTCTGACATACAAGCCCATTTTCTACCCTTGTATCTTACACTGTAACACGTAAGGGCAAACAGTCCTGGAAGATTAACTTTCTCCTCTGGTATCCAATTGTTATTTGCAATAGAATTGCTAATGCAAAGTTTATATTCCAACCCTCAAAAGCTATTGAATGTACTAGTCAAAGATTATCCAAGATGAAAACACCAATGGGATGAGACCAAAATAATGGCTTTCTTAAGTCAGAAAATTAATGCTATGCCCTGAGAATGCACATGCAAGTAAAGAAACTGGTTTGTTATAAATAAATAGTCACTAATATTACTTTGCCTCTACTTGAATTAATTTGATTTTGTTTTCCTCCAAAATGGACAATGGAAAGAAAATATTCTTGTAGAAGCAAAAGTGACCATCTATTGAGAAGTCGGAATTGTTGGCAAGTCATTATAAGTTGCTGGGATTGTGCAATCTTCACCATTGTGCATTTTGTTCATGACATCCTGCTGAACCCCAGGAAACCCAAAAACATATTGCACACTCAAAAAACAAAATGCAACTCCATTATTAAATCTGCTGGATGAACTCAGAGGTTCAAACAGCATCAGAGAAGATGGTCCACAATGCGGGTCAAGGCTCAGTCCTGATGCAAGGTCTTTACCTGAAACATTGACCATCCCTTTTTTCTGCTTGGATTACTGGGCTTCTTCCTCAGTTTGTTTAGCTTTGCTTTAGATTTCAGCATCTCTAATCTCTTTTGACTCCATGCTATTTTAAACATGGACATAAATGCCATTGTATTTATAGGTTATTAAATACCACATTGGATTAAGTTTGAAATATTGTGGTATGTTTGATTATATTCAATGTCATCTAACTACAGATGAATGTAAATAAAACAAGCTATGCACACAAACTGAATTAAAACAACACACCTGAAAGAAAAAAGGATAGACATTTACATTTGAAGTAATGCAAAAATATGTTGCGAGTCAATAGTGAAGACAGATCTTTACTAGCATTGGAGGAGTGTTCAATGCCACATTAGGCCAAGGCTACTCCTGGTTACTATACAATTGATTGTATATGCCCAAAATTTACAATAAGCAGCAAGTTGAGTGGTGTCACAACAGCATCAACAACAACAACCACCTTTCACTCAACTTTAGCAAAACCAAGGAGCTGATTGTGGCCATTAGGAAGAGGAAATCAGGATAATATGAACCAGTCCTCATTGAAGGGTCAGCAGTTGAAAGGGTCAACAACTTCAAGGTCCTGGGTGTCAACATCTCAGAGGATCTGTCCTGGGGCCTCCATGTTGATGCAATCATAAAGGCGGCTTACCAGCGGTTATACTTCATGAGGAGTTTGAGAAGATTTGGTACGTCAGCAAGGGCTCCTGCAAATTTCCAGAGTTTTACCATTGAGAGCATTCGGACTGATTCCCTCACTGCCTGGTATGGAAGTGACAATGCACAAAACAGAAAGAAAACTACAGAGAGTTGTCAACTCTACCATCATATCAGTCTCCACCATCGAGAACACCTACAAGAGATGGTGTCTTAAGAAAGGAGCCTCTATTCTCAAGGACCCTTTTTACATTGCTACCATCGGGAAGGAGGTACAGGAATTGCACACAATGACAGCTTCTTTCCTTCTACTATCCGATTTATGAATGGGCAATGAACAACAGACACTAACTCGCTTTCTCTTATTTTCGAACTAATTATTTTTAATGTCATTTAATTGCAAAATTTGCACTGTCATGTTGCTACAAAACAACAGATTTTAATGACAATAATTTCTGGTTCCAAAATAGAGTGATCAAAATTACGATAGAGCAAATATGACAGCAATTTTTGGACATTTTAGTGGCCCGGTGTGATTATCCAAAGGTTAGTTTTGCTCTCTTGCACAAAAAAACATTTTTTTTTGTTGTCTCTGCCTGCTGTGTGCAAGGTTGGGACTAGATCCTTCAAGTCCAACTTGCTTGCCAGTAACTTGTCTGTCACACACAGCCACCTGCCCATCATCAATCACTCCAACTACCATTCAAGCTCTATCAGCACCTTCCACCATCTCCAAGTACAACCCAATGAAACAGTTTCTCCGGTCCTCAGTAAAAAACATGCAGACGTACAACCAGACATAACGCACATACAGGTGAACAACACATTTGCTGGACAAGTAAAATAAATATACACATAAATAAATAAATATTGTTTTGCATATATGAGAATCTTGGATGGAAGTGGGGACAGTTCATTTTTTAAAAATCTGTATTTTCATTGCGCGTGGGAAGAAACAGTTCATCAGCCTGGTGGTGCTGGCTCTAATACTTCTGTATCTCTTCCTTGACAGGGAGCAGCTGAAAGATGCTGTGCACAGGATGGAAGGGGTCCTCAATAATTTTGCCCTCTTCAGAAAATAGCATTTTTAGATAATCATCCTCAAGGATCATAAAAAGATCTGGAGGAACATGGATAAAGTAAATGCTCATAGTCTTTTTCCAGGATGAACAGTTCTGGAATTAGAGGGCACAGGTGTAAGGCAAAAGGGGAAAGGGTTAAAAGGGACCTGAGGGGTGGATACAAATACAATGTTCAAAAGACAAATGGACAGATAGATGAACTGGAAGGTTTTCTATGGATATGGATCTAATGCAGGCATATGTGACTAAACCAGAATGCCAACTTGGGCAGCATGAGTGAGTTGGGCTGAAGGGCCTGTTCCATGTGGAATGACTCCTGATTAAAAAAAGACAAAGGTAAATGGAAGATCAAGCAGTGGAGTTATTCAAGTTTGAAAATGTCAGTTCTTTCCTTTTACGATTTGCATCTGCTCCAAATATTTTTTTTTTAACGTTAAAACACAATGTTGAAAATGTCTCCAGGTCAAACAGTGTACTTTATATAGCAAATAAAACATAACCAATGTTTTAGGCTTGAGTTTTTCATCAAGGTTTTACTCCCAATATTTTTTCATTCTAATTAGGACCAAGGACATCATAGAGAGAACATTTCAACTTCAATGCACTGAAACGTGAACTATTATCCATAAATGTTGTCATTCATGTACCATCAGAACACATTTTTTCAATAAGAAAAATGTTCATTGGTGGGAAGCCTTCCATCCTGCCCAGGTATCAATGGATGTTGCAGCTGAGTCATTACCCAATATGTGTCGTCCATGGCAAGACTCTCATTGATAATGTGCAATTGAAGTGTGACAAATAACATTGTAATATTCTGTTTACAATATGGGTCATTACTATAAATAATAACAAGCTTGTCCTTCAATGTTTAGATATAAAATCAAATTCTATTTAGCTTTAATTATCAATGGATTATTCCCAAACACACCAACACAAAGCAGTGTCTGACTGCAATAAGCCGTTGAACAGAGACTGCAACAGAGCACGGACTTTTGAAGGAAAACAACATGAAAGAAAGAACTGTGAACAGAGATCGATTTGTATATGGGGGCATTCTGAGTAAACTCTGGAAAAGAGGCTGGCAAATATGTTCACACTTTCACAATATACTGTATTTAGTTCTGTTTTAGATTTCCTGTAGAAAAATCTTTATATCACGCAGCACAACAGGATGAAGTTGTCAAGAGTAGCAAAAAAAATTCAAATACTCATCCTTAAGTTAAACTCTATCTATAAACTTTATCCTCTTTTTCCACACACTTTCTGAGACCTCTTACATTTTCCAACCATAGACTTTAATTCATTTTATCATTTTCCACTCTATCTTTGGTAACCATATTTTCTCCATCATTACCTTTATACCTTTCCATCTCTCAACCCCTTTCTCCTCCTCTACAAGAGAATAGCCTACCTCTTTGACAAAGCTTCTGGACAGCTATCCAAACATTTCCATGTGGCTTGCTGGGAATTCTTCTGAACAATGTATACACTGTATATAGCAACAAGGAATGTTTTACTATGCTAGATGAATTACACAAGTGTAAGGTTGATAATAATTATAAGTTTATTATTATATAGATTGTACAATCTACATAGCCACTGAAAACCTTACTTGTTGCAGCCAAACAGCGACTTTGTAAAAGTATTAATAATTGAACTAAAAACAGACAATCTTTTCATTGTCATGTAATAAAACAGAAAATGACAAGCAAAGCCCTTCACCTTTTTCTTAATTGTTTGCTTTTTCCTTAATTTTATTGTGAGCCAAGTGTCAGTTACCTGCCCCTTTGAAAACACCTCATGCTGAACAGCTAATTGCATGCAAGGGTATTGATTCTACTTCTTAACAAAAGAATATTTCGAATTGACCTATGCGACTGAAGTTCAAACCTTGACAACCAATTCTTGTCTGTTTTAGAGTTGAAACTGAATTTTTTCCCACATCATTGCACCGTCAGATTCATCATTCTGTTCATTTTTTTTTTAAATCACTTTCTATTTCCATTTACATGAGAAAATTATTTTTCTTTCCCACACCCAATGAGGCCCTCCCATGCTATCTTTCTTCAGTTAATTTCAACCAGTAGGGATCAAATTAACATATTTGCCAATCCAAATAAAGAATGGAATGTTTCTTTGCTCCAAGTTAAGTACTTGTCAAGAATTTTTCCAGTTATTAACAGAGAAGGGAAATACTTCTGTCAAATCTAATATATTTATTGGTATCTTTAACAATTATGGATAGTGATGAACTAACTCCACCCATTTTTATGTGTATTTTTGTTTAGTGGAAAAATTACCCATTAAAAAAAAAATGACAGGAATGCGTTTCTTATTATAATGTTCCTTCTTTGAAATTAGATTGAAAAATATCATTTCCATTTCTGGAAGTTTAGAATTCCCACTCTTTGGTGGAATACCCCTAATGTGGAATTGGACTTTGAGTGGCCAGACCTGCTGCAATTTTTGCTCTTTCTTGCCAGTCATTGAATGATCAGGAATGGTTCACTTCACATCATTTAGCTCTCAATCTTTTGTTGAACTTCAGAGAAAGTGATAGACTAGTTATCACCTAACAACAGGTTGGATTTTGCCAGTGTCTTTCACAGGCAGATCAACTGACTGAAAATAGAGAATAGATAATCTTGAGACCAACCAAACATTTCAGCTCCGGTCCATTGAATTTCCTCAACAGCAAAAGCCATCTGTTTTACAGATGTACCTCCCTTCATCCAGTGACAGATATATTAGAATAAACACAAAGTCATTTTTTTAAAATTAATTAAGGGGTCATTTAAATATTTTCACCTTCAGAAGCTTTGGCAATCTAGATCATGAAAATTAAACAAATGTACATCTCTAGATCAATGAATCAATACCCTATATTTTGGTGGTAAAGGCCAACAACACTGCACTTGCACAAATGGTAGTAAGTTGAAGGACTCAGATGACATTCAGGACTTCCATGCACGTGGTCAAAACAGAAGTCCTTAATTTTCTGATGAAGAGCCAATTTCATATTTGTTTTTCTTTTTCTTTGGCTTGGCTTTGCGGACGAAGATTTATGGAGGGGTATGTCCACATCTGCTGCAGCCTCGTTGGTGACTGACAAGTCCGATGCGGGACAGGCAGGCACGGTTGCAGCGGTTGCAAGGGAAAATTGGTGGGTTGGGGTTGGGTGTTGGGTTTTTCCTCCTTTGCCTTTTGTCAGTGAGGTGGGCTCTGCGGTCTTCTTCAAAGGAGGTTGCTGCCCGCCAAACTGTGAGGCGCCAAGATGCACAGTTGGAGGCGATATCAGCCCACTGGCGGTGGGCAATGGGGCCGGCACCAAGAGATTTCTTTAAGCAGTCCTTGTACCTCTTCTTTGGTGCACCTCTGTCTCGGTGGCCAGTGGAGAGCTCGCCATAGAACACGATCTTGGGAAGGCAATGGTCCTCCATTCTGGAGACGTGACCCACCCAGCGCAGTTGGGTCTTCAGCAGCATGGATTCGATGCTTGTGGACTCTGCCAGCTCAAGTACTTTGATGTTGGTGATGAAGTCATTCCAATGAATGTTGAGGATAGAGCGGAGACAGCACTGATGGAAGCGTTCTAGGAGCCGTAGGTGATGCCAGTAGAGGACCCATGATTTGGAGCCAAACAGGAGCATGGATATGACAACAGCTCTGTACACGCTGATCTTTGTGTGTTTCTTCAGGTGGTTGTTTTACCAGACTCTTTTGTGTAGTCTTCCAAAGGCGCTATTTGCCTTGGCAAGTCTGTTGTCTATCTCTTTGTCGATCCTTGCATTAGATGAAATGGTGCAGCTGAGGTAGGTAAACTGGTTGACCGTTTTGAGTTCTGTGTGCCCGATGGAGATGTGGGGGGTCTGGTGGTCATGGTGGGGAGCTGGCTGATGGAGGACCTCAGTTTTCTTCAGGCTGACTTCCAGGCCAAACATTTTGGCAGTTTCCGCAAAACAGGACATCATGCGCCGGAGAGCTGGCTCTGAATAGGCAACTAAAGCGGCATCGTCTGCAAAGAGTAGTTCATGGACAAGTTGTTCTTGTGTCTTGGTGTGAGCTCCATTACTAAATGGTTCACAGAATCTAGTGATGGAGTGACACATCAGAATCAGAATTTACGGTCATGAAATTCTGTTTTGCAGCAGTATCAAAAAGCAAAATTCATATTATAACCATCTTACAACATTACTACAAATTTTTTTAAAAGTAGCACACGAAAAGTAAGGCCGTGTCTTTGGTTCATTGATTATCCAGGAATCTGATGGCAATGGGGAAGAAGCTGTCCTTGTGCCACTGAGTGCTTGTCTTCAGGCTCCAGTACCCTTTTTCTCCCAATGGTAGCAGAATGGCCTTGGTGGTGGGAGTCTTTGAGGATATAGGCTGCTTTTTATTCCCTCATGTAGATGCCCTTGATGGAGTGAAGTCTGGTGCCTGTGATGTCGCAGGTCAAGTTAGCAACCCTCTGGGATTTATTCTTGTGCCTCCATACCAAGCGACATAACGAATCTCCTCAAGACACCTCACAAAAATATAGCTGCTGATGAGCGTTCTTTGTGATTGCATCAACCTGGAGGCTCCAGGACAGATTCTCAGAGATGTTGGCACCAAAGTATTTGAAGTTCTTGATCCTCTCCACTACTGAGCTCTCGATGAGGACTGGATCATGTTTCCCTGACTTCCTTCTGAAGTGTACCATCATCCTCTTGGTTTTGCTAATGTTAAGCTCAAGGTTACTGTCAAGCCTATCGATCTCCCTCCTGAATGCTTCCTCATTGCCATTTGTGATTCTGCCAACAACTGTGATGTCATCGGCCAACTTGTAGATCGCATTGGAATTGTACACAGCCATGGGTGTATAACGAATAGAGCAGTGGGCTAAGCAGCATGACTGAATGTGCCTGTGTTGATAATCAGTGAGGAGACTACCTTGTTTGCAAATCATACTGACTGTCGTCTTCCAATAAGAAAGTCAAGGATCCAGTTGCAGAGGGGGGTATAGAGGCCTAAAGTTTGTAGCTTCTTGACCTGCACTGAGGGAATAATGGTATTGAAGGCTGAGCTGTAGTCATTGAAGAGCAGCCGTATGTATGAATTGCTATTTTCGAGGTGATCCAGAGCTGAGTGGAGAGCCAGCAATATTGCATCCACTGTGGAGTGATTGTAACAATAGACGAATTGCAGTGGGTCCAGATCTTTGCTTAGGTACATGTTAATTCTGTCCATGACAAACTTCTCAAAGCATTTAATCTCAGTAGAAGTTAGTGCTACTGGGCGGTCGTCGTTGAGGCAGCTCATACTACTCCTTTTGTGTACCTGGATGATTGATGCCCTCTTGAAGCAGGTGGGAACCTCTGACTGGAGCGATGAGAGGTTAAAATGTCCAGCTAGTTGGTTGGAGCAGATTTTCAGTACCCTGCCAGGTACGTCACCAGGGCCTGATGCCTTGTGAAGGTTCATCCTCTTGAATGAGGTTCTGACGTCGGCCTCAGAGACAGATATCACAGGGTCCTCAGCCTTTTCAGGGATTCTAGTTGTTTTAGGGATCATTAAAGCAAAGAAATTGATCACCTGTCTTTCAACTGTGTGCAAGGTAGGAGACAACATAGTGAGACAAAAAACTGTAGCCTCTGTGATTGTTGTTAAAACAGAAGTTCTGGAAGAACTCGGTCTCACAGTGTCCATAAAAACTGATGTTTCAGGCCTGAACCCTTTTTCATACCTTGAAAAAGGGCTCAGACCCAAAACGTCATTAATAAATCTTTACCTCCCGTGGAAGCTGCGAGACCAACCGAGTTCCTCCAGCATTTCTGTGTTGTTACTCCGAGAGAACAAAGGTAAGAAACACATCTGTGTTGGATATAGACTTGACAGGATGTTTTTGCTTGGGATTTCCCCCGTTTTAATGGTGGCTAGATTTTTGCTTTCTGCTTCAAAGCTTCGCCTTCTTCAAAAATAGTTAATCATTTCCCACCAATATCAGTTAACAACTTTGCTTAACTAGATCCCATTTGTATGCATTCACTGTCATCTTTTTACCTGTGATCATGGAGACTCACCTTTAAGCCAAGGTAAACAATGACTGCTTTCATTATTGTCACAAGAGCTAATGGGCATGCTCAGAATGATATGCAGTCTTAACCCTTTGGACTCCACCCACTTTTAACCTTTCATAATATATACTCCAGACTGGGTCCATGGGTATCTACGATAGGAACACCAGTATGAACTAGCTGGTGGTTACACGTAAAACCAGTCCCGGAAAACAGGGACACGGAGGGTATATGCTTGCTGGTAGTCCCCAAAAGTTGGGACATGGAATCCAAACAATAAGAGTGCAGCATTCTTGAAAAGAATATGTACTAAACAAGCATCAAAATAAAAATAACACAGGAAAACTATACCAGCAATTATGGTGAATAGTTTATTCACTTCAATTTATAATGTTCCTATTTTGGACGGTGGGATGTCTGACACCGTTCCTTAACTCGGTCTTGTTTTTGATATTGGGCCATGCACTGCTGAAGACTTCGCCATGTAGTTTCAAAGTTACAGCAAGATTGGCCTTCGGCATCTGGCACAAGGCACTGAAGAATGCAAGTGGGGGACCCAAGGCAGCAAAATCTGGCCCCGTAATAAAGTGCCTCCCCATTAAATTAAAAATGGACAGATGTTTCACTTTTAACTGGCACTTTAGAAAACAATTAGATTTATCTTAGGTCAATAAAGTCAAATTACCTCCAATTTAGAACCACTAGATAATGTAAAAACACAATGCTGGAGAAACTCATCAGGTTAACAGTGTACTTTTTCATTTAGCAAAGATAAAGATACATAAACAATGTTTAGGCTTGAGCGCCCTTGATGAAAGACTCAAGCCCAAAATGTTGGTTATGTGTCTTTATCTTTGCCATATAAAGTATTCTGCTGAGTTTCTCCAGAAATGTGCTTTTACTTCAACTGTAGACTTTTGTGTTTTACATCAATTTGGAGAACAATTTGTCTTAAGGCTACCTTTTAAAAATACCCAGTGATAACCTTAAATCTTAAATGAAAAACAAAAATGGATAACTAATTGTATTATGCAGATAAATCTTGAAGGGGAAACCATGGGTCAGACTGAAATTAACCACTCATAATTTTCTAAAGCTTAATGATGTCAATGCTGACCTATTCCTGTCAGCTAAAGTATTTTGATGGAATCAGCAATTACTTCCTTATCACGCTTATTTTGCATGGGACTATCAAACCTGATAAACTACCCTAACAATTTGAAAATAAACTCCAATGCCTCAGATTTTCTTATAATCCAAGAGCGGCCACATCAGTCACAACATGTTTTAAAATGTGCCATAGTCCCTATGTCACTCATCATAATCTTAGAAGTGCATTTAAATAGCCATAATTCTTGATCGTACACCCGCATTGAGGGCAATCAAAAGTGCCCCCAAACCCAAGGCTTGCACCTCCAATGTTAGGCCAATATCTAATACTTTAAGATTCACGTGCTCGTTGACTAATCAACGACGCAATCTGGAGTGGAATCAATGAAGCAGCAGCAATCATCAAGACCCCACACCACCCAGCGCATACGCTGTCTTCCTGCTACCATCAGGAAAGAGGTACAGGTGCTACAAGGCTCGCACAACCTCCCGAACAACTGCTACTCCTCCACAACAAACTCAATCAGGGATATATTTAAGGATCTTACTTTTTACACTTCCAATAAATGGCCATTCTGCCCATCCACAGGAAAAAGAATCAAAGAGTTCTACTGGATATTATATACGCACTCTGACAATAAATCTGAACTTTGAAATTTGAACTATGAGTCGCAGTTTCTCGTTTGGTAAGAATTTATTTAACTCTATCCTCGATTAAGAAAACAATTTTCTTTGAGTTTTTAAACCAAGGAAGCTATTGAAACAGAATTGATCATGTTTCATTCATTCTTTTTTTTTGCTGATGGTGAGGAGGAAGGAAAGAAATTAGATAATTGACCACTTAACAGTATATAAATTGCAGCGTGCACACCGAGAGCTGCAAGGATGCAAAAAGGGAACAAGACTTCAAACATTGACATGGCACAACCAGTCCATGACCTGAAATAGGCAAATACACAACAGGACAAAAAAAAACCTTTACATGTGTACTGCAGTATACTCAGATAAAAATGATAGATAAAGTTAAGCAATCAGTGTAAATTGAGTTCATTGTCTTTTGTCTTCCGGTATGGCTCATAAGGGAACAAAATAATAACATTTCATAGGATGTTGATGGACCTGATTATATCTCTAATCATTCAGACCAGAACACACTTCTCTGCAGGGTTTCATCCTCCATATCCATTTCCTACACAGTATGAAATCATTTCAATTATAGCCTCTATAAAATGTGCCTCTTAAACTTTCCGCCAACTTTCCCACAGGTTTCCATAATACCAAGCGCTTTTCCGAAAGACAGAAAGATGAAAGCTAAAATCAACAAGATAAAAATCAGACAGATGCCAATTGTAATGTTGGCCAAAAAAGTTATAAAAGCAGGAATTTGTTTGATGGGATAGATGACAACTCTATCCGTGTTTATCCAGGAAGAAAAATGGACTCAACATTTTCCATCAAAACAGATTTGGTTTTATAATCACAACTGAAATACTTTCTCTGACCCATGAGATGGCATTAAATTTTTAGCCCATAATCCCAGTTGTAATAAAGAATTTAGTCTTCAAATTTTCTTTGCCAAATACTATACGCCCTTTATGAATATCCAGTACATACACTGTTTACTTTACATTGGATCTGCAATTAGCAGAAGAAAGTATTTACATAGAAATAATTAGTAGAAATTCAGAAGTTAATCATTTTACAGTTGAAAAGAACATTACAGGAGATTTAGATTCCGATTCAAAAGTTGCAGCTTATTCTGGACTCAAATTGTCATTTCAGATAAAACCTTTACTTCATGCCAGATACTTGGATATACAATACCATTAAATTGTAAGCAATTAGATTAATAAACTACCCGCCAAGTAAGCCGCCAAGCATTAGACACAAACTCAAGCAAGCATCATAATGCATTGAAACACAAAACTAAGCCAAAAAAAGGTCACACTATTCGTTATTTCTTGACATGAACACCACCTTATATGACTGCAATTATTTCAATTGTGCATCACCAACTGAAAATAAAAAGGCAGATGCTAGAATTTTGAAATTAAAATAAAGACAAAGCTTGAAGTCAAACAACACCTATGGAAAGGGAAGCAGTTAAAATTTTAGGTTGAAGATCATTTATTTAAACTGAGGTTTGGACTCAGGCTATCCAGACAGTGCAGTACAGGCCCTTTGGCCCTCAATGTGGTGCTGACCCATATATTTCTTTCTTAAAATTAAGTACTAAACCCTCCCTACCCCATAACCCTTTATTTTTCTTTCATCTATGTGTCTCTTAAATGCCCTCAATGTTTCAGCTTCTATCATGATCCCCAACAAGGCATTCCAGGCACCCACAACTCTGAGTATAAAAAGAAACTTACCCCTAATATCTCCCCTAAACATCCTCTGGTGTTTGCTGCTTCTGCTGTAGGAAACAGGTGCTGGCTGTCCACCCTATCTATGCCTCTCAAAATCTAATCGACCTCTAGCAAGTCTCCTCTCATCCTTCTCCGCTCCAAAGTAAAAGTCCCAGCTCTGCTCACCTTGCCTCATAGGACTTATTTTCCAATCCTGGTAAATCTCCTCTGCACCCTCTCCATAGCTTCCACATCCTTCCTAAAATGAGGTCTTACCCAAGATCTGTCGAGTTGTAATATGGCCATTCACCCTATTAATAAATTCCCCATAGGCCTTCTTAACGATCCTGTCAACCTGTGCAGCGATCTTGAGGGATATATGGATTTGGACCCCCAAGGTCCCAGTGTTCATCTACACTCTTAAGTAACTGACCATTAACCTGTTCTCAGCCTCCTGGTTAGTCCTTTCAAAAAGCATAATCTCACACTTATCTGGATTCAAATCCATCTACCACTTTTCCACTTTAAACATGTCAAATTAAATTCTGATTCCTTCCCTGAAGAGTAAATTTAATGTTAAAACATGAAGCTTCACACAATTTCCAACTATCTGAGTTTTCCATGAGCCTGAAATAAATAGAGTGCACTGGAAATATTCAGCAATTCAAACTACAACTGTCGAAAGAGAATTTCAGGCTCATGACCTTTCATTTTTTCTGTTTCTTTCTGAGAAAGATTAGCTCTGCTTGAAACCTTTCAGAGTTCATTAACATCTGATTCAAGATTCCTTCATTGTAATGTAATGAAAGGAGCGTAATATTACACAAAATTACCTTTAGTCTGCCATAATCGGTCTGCAGACCGATTTGCCATCAGCAGAAATTGCCGGGGAGGCAGAGAAAGAGAAGCAAAAGTCCCCTCAGAGTTACTCAGGGTCCGTGGATTTGCCTCCACAGCCGCACAGACTCCAGACCAAACTATTGGCAACTTGAGCTCCAAAACCATGATTAGGAACCCTTCAGTCCTTTCAGCAACCTCTTGCATCCTGGTTCAGATACCTGGTACACCTTCAGCCAGTCTCCAGCATTCCCCAGCCTGGTGTGAATCCTTTGATCACAGTCTCCAGCAGCCTGCGTGAGTTCATCACATACAGTCACCAACAGACTGCCCGCCTGTGTGTACTTAAGCCTCAGAGACCCTCACTGGTGTGCTGCCATGATGCAAGATCAAACTGTAATACTAACTGTTTCTCTCTTCACAAATATTGACTGATCTTCTGACAATTACCAGCAGTTTCTGCTTTTACTTCAGTTTTCCAGCAGCTACAGTTTTTTTTAAATAAATAAAATTCTGTTCACGAACCAATTCTTCAAGTTCATTTTTAAGCAGCTTTGAATATATGATTACAGAAACAATGATAATAAAAAGATTCATAACAAACGTGGACATCAAGCTGCAAGTGAAGGAAAATGATGAAATAAGCTATAAACTCAAACAAAAGTGGGAAAAAGATTTAAACATAAAGATAAAAAAATGAAACATGGGAAAAGTTATGCTCTGGAAATATGAGAAATAAACATGAGGTTATGCATGATACAATATAATTGGTTAGACAGGCTATATATCACGCCCTAAAGTTAAATAAATGGGATCCAACATTATCAGATAGATGTTTTCGCTGTAAGAAGGAAACAGGAACCACAGTACATGCAATTTGGGCATGTGAGAAAGTGGAAAAGCTTTGGGAAGATCTAAATCAGGTATTAAATAAAATCACAAAAAGCAACATACCAAAAAATCCAGAGATCTTTCTTCTAAGTAATATAAGTAAAGAATTAGGCCTCAAACTGGATGAAGCGCAAAAAAGATTTATTATGATAGCCTTAGCTGTAGCAAAAAAATGTTTAATGTCAACTTGGAAATCGGAAGGGAGCCTGAGAATACAGCAATGGTACATGGAAATGAATAAATGTATTCCATTGGAAAAAAATAACATATTATTTAAAAAATAAAGTCACATTATTTGAACAAATTTGGGAACCGTACATAGAACATAACAGAGAGGGCTTGCCTCGGACCTCCACCCCCTAAAATGATAAAATAATAAGACAAAATGACTTGATCCAGTGTGCAAAAGTAGAACACACAATTTTCTTGTTTATTTTCATCGTGTGATGACATTGTTTAATGGGTTTATTGTATTGTATATGTTGAAAGTTTAATGGGTTTGGAGGGGGTGGGAAGGTAGGGGGGAAAAAGGGGGAGAAACTGCCACTGTGTATATTCAAGAGGGAAATGTTTGTGTGTATTTTGATTGATATGGTTCATAGTGTGAAAAATAATTTTTAAATAAAAGTTCATTTTTAACTGATTGCACAAGTACAACCTAATGAAACAGCATTCTGCAGTCTTCAGTACAAAATATGCTGACACATACCCAGACATATGGACAAACAATTCATAGGCAAGACAAGTACTCATAAATACAAATAAATAAACAAAGTTTCATAAATATGAGAATCTCAGATGGTTACTGTGAGCAGCTCCTTTGGTCGTTGGATAGGAATCAAATCTAATCACGATTGGTCAATATGTAGACTTCAGTTACATCACTAACAGACCACATGTCATCGTCTAATTGCAGTTTATAGGTGTTTGTTGTGCAAATCCTCATTTCCGTGTTTCTTGTATTGCAAGATCAACTCTACTTAAAAAACATCAATTAGAAGGGCATGTTCTTCTTTCTGTGGGGAAAATGGTTTATTTATTCAGAGACCTGTTGACAAAGGTGGTTCAAGTTCAATTCCTTGGTTCACTAACCCTCACCTCAAATTGAGTTATAACAGCACAAACAGAAGAAAACATTGTGATATAACAGCTTAATGGTGATGCCTATGCAATGGACATTGATAGGCCTACACTGTTGTTCCTTGACATTGTGTTTTGCTGCATTATCACTCCCAACGCCACCACAGAGATCAGAATGTGACATGAACATCTCACTAAATTCGCTGTTTGGCGGCAGCATCACAGGTGCAAAATTGCTGTAAATTATTATTTTTTTAAAAATAATTAAATGAATGCAAAAGCAGAGAAAATGAGGCAGTTTGTCTGTGGTTAATCATCCATTCAGAAAGCTTCCGTCAGAGGGAAATAATTTGTTTATGTAGCATCGGTTGCTTATCTTCAGACTCCTGTACCTCCTTCCTGATGGAAGCAGTGAGAAGAGGGCATGGCCTGGGTGGTGAGTGTTCTTGAGAATAGAGGCTGCTTTCTTGAGACCCCATCTCTTGTAGATGCCCTTAATGAAGGGAAGACTGGTTTCCATGATGGTGCTGGTAGAATTCACAGCTCTCGGTTGTCTTTTCCTGTCCTGTGCATTGTAGCCTCTGTACTAGATAGTGATGCCACCAGTCAGAATGCTCCCCAAGGTACACCTGTTAAAATTTGCAAGAGACTTTGGTGACATACCAAATCGACCCAAACTCCTAATGAAGTGTAGCTGCAGGTCTGCCTTCTTCATGATTTCATTAACATGGAGGCTCCAGGATAGATCTTCAAAGATGTTGACACTCAGGAATTTGAAGATCTTACTCCTTTCCACTGTTGACCCCTTGATGAGGACTGGTTTGAGTTCTCCTGAGTTCTACTTCCTGAAATCCACAATCAGTTTTGCTAATGTTAAGTGCAAGTTGTGGTTGAGGCACACTCCTGTACACTTCCTCATCGACAAATCAAATTATGTGATAGTGGTCAGAAGAAAACACTGCTGCAATATCATCTACAACATGCCAATTGGGAGTCCATAATGATCTTCAATACTCTAAAGTAAAAATCTCTTCACTGGCATCAATTTGTAATTTGTTTCAAATGCGTTGAGACTGAGCACATGGATCTACTCGTGTCAAGATTGGTTCAAACTGCATGTTCCAGATTGCCTGCAAAATTGTCACAATTTTGAGAAACAACCATATTGGATGAATTTGCTGTCCATATGGATTACAACACAAAGAGAAAATACATATTCCATGCGCAGAGTTAAGGTCCTGACTGTTTGCTCACCTGGAGCGTTGAGATCTCTTGGGAGGAACAAAAGAAAGAAAATAAAATCTGAATAAATCCAAGTTAATTGAAGAAAAAAAGTTTTGTTAAATCCCACTCTGACCTCCCAATGGTTAAGAGAAATGAATTGCACAAGATGAAAATGACAAAAATATTGTTACATGCCTTTCCTCTTTTTGAGGGTACAGTGAAACCCCTGGTAACTCTTACCTATAGGATTGGTAGATGCCAGATAAGTGTATTTTCAAGGTGCTTGAGACTTATAATGCCGAACTAAAACCAATCTGTTGCCTCAGGATCATAATTACTGCACACCAGACAAGTCTAATATACGGATACCTTGACGAATCTTGAATATGCAAAGCCAGCCATTTGAAAAAGAACACTGTGCCTCAACATTTATCTTCTCGTGGAACTCCTTTCCTTTTATTTGCAACATGGGTCCTAATATGCAACCACCTTTTCAAAATAATCATTCAAAAAGAGCCTGGTTGAGGCAATCTATCTTGGAGGTGTGAAGAATGTGGCATCCCTCAACACTTTTATCATTATTTGATTTCATATAAAACTGTTTCAATTTTCTAAGACTGGGCCTTCATGTCGTAGATGGTGGTTGAGCCAAAATTAAATTCCCCCATATGCACTGTACCACTTTCACTGGGTTTTCCCCATTCTCTTCTGTATCTCCATCTTCTGCTAAAGAGGATTGGCAGATGAACAGTGAGGTGCGCCAGATTTAAACTTCCATATTAGGGGAAATATTTCAATCACTACTAAATATTTAAAATTATTTTTAATTGGTTTTAGTCTTTGGTCATTGGCAAAATGAGAAACAAATGAAATAGTGCAAACTCACAGCTGTGTGCAGATAAACTTTCAGGAAACAAAACCTCTCTCTGACTGGCTGTATCACTGTCAGGTATGGTGACACCAATACCCCTGAGTGGAAAGCTCTACAGACAGTAATGGGCTCAGCTCAGGGCATCACAGACAAAACCCTCACCATCATCGAGACATCTATAGAATTTCTGCCATCGGAGAGCTGTAGCCATCATCAAGGATCCACACCACCCAGCACACTCTCTGTTCTCACTGCTACCATCAGGAAAGAGGTGTACGAGCCACAAGACTCTCACCACCAGGTTCAGGAACACCTGCTACCCTTCACCATCAGTCTCCATAACAAACTCAATCAGAGGCTTACTTAAAGACTCGTAGTTTTGCATTCTATTAATTTTTTTTCTCTCCCCACAGTTTGTTTACAATTGTTTGTGTAAATGTATATGTACTTTCTTGAGTACAGTTTTTTTTACACTACTGGCCTTGCCCACCAGAAAAGGTACCTCAGGTTTGTAGGTGATGTCACCTATTTATTCTGACAATCAATCTGAAATCTCTCTGGAGAGTGCTAAATCAACAACCATCTATCAATTCTGATACAGTCATTGACGTGAAATAACCAGCTTTTCTCTCTTGATGCTGCCTAACCTATTGAGTATTTCGAGCATTTTCTCCTTTTATTTTGGACATTTAATACCTACTATCTTTTGCTGTTGCATTGTGTGAAGTAGTTACTCTTGTAAAGATTTGTTCAGCATTGCACTTAAAAGTAAAAGCTAACTTCCATTAATTCTGTGCCATTTTGCCAATGTTTACGGATTATTCTTCAAATGTTGTTGTAAGCAGCGGTGAATCATTCCTCAAACCATTCCAACATCTACTGTTGTTATACTGTTTTGTTGTGAGGCAACGATTTGAATTTAGCCCAAGCACAAAGTTATACAAAGTTATGTTTAGACGATATCAATGGTATACAGTGTACCATGGCAAAATAATGTTCCAGTGACCTTATCCAATGTCAGTACAATCAATCATGAATTCTGTTACCCAAAGGCCCACTTAAACCATGTTAGACAAATTTTCTGACCACATGCAGAGTAATTCATATCTGTATTTTCTAAAGCACTATGTGATCCATTTCCTGTCCTGGCAGCAGCTTATATGGTCCTTCATCTCAAGAGACACAAGTTTGACAGCAGGCTGTGGAAAGGAGATGAAGGACTGATACCAGCTTTTATTAGAAGTTAAGAGTGAACTGAGCTTTCAGACTTCTTTTCAGTAAGGAAAGAGTTCAGAGCATAAAACCTCTTCATATTTGGTATAACATATTTCTCCAGGAATTGAGGATATGGTTTCCATATGTCAAATGCAAGAACCTACATGTTGCATATCAAGCCCAGGAAAATGAGGGATTTGTTATGCTATAGTTTTTAAATGGTGGATATCTCACAAAAGCCAAAGAATAGTCAGGGAGAAGTTGTTCTCGGCTCATTTCCAGGTGATATAGGATAGAAAAAGGTCTGTCAGCTCACCAAGTTTACACCTGCTGCACACACCTCAGTATGTTGGGCTTTGGTTTTGGTTCCAATGCTGAGACAACATTGAAATGTGCATTTCACTTATAATTTTTGCTTCCATTGAGAGCTCACGCAAGGGGGTGCACAAGTATTATGGTTCATTTGCACCATTCAAAGCATTCTGCATCTTTTGATGGGGAAATGTACTTTGGCTGTGTTCATCAGTTTCCCCTCTCCTCAGAAATGCTGCAAGGAATGGGAAAGGAATTTTTCAGGAAACTTGAAGAGGAAGGTATTGATCCTCTTTGAGACTGAACCAAATATTTAGCATCGACTATTGAAGGAGCATGTGTGTCTTTCTAAATCTTTCACAGGTTCCCCAGAGAAGAAAAATACCTTGCAACATATGGGCAGGGGTCAGTCAAATCCCCAGCCACTCCATTCCAAAACCAATTTATACTCCCAGTAGAGCTGCCTTCAGCAGTCTCTCTTCTATTTAACTGGCCCTTGCTTGTATCTCAACTCCCAATATCTGAGGCCCAACCGCACCTGGTAATAGAACTGTGCAGCACAGAATTAGGCATTTCTGATTAACTAGATCAACTTATCTATGCCAGCCAAGGTACCTATCTAAACTCATTGCATTTACCTGTCTTTGGCCCCTCTCCCTCTGAACCTTTGCTCTCTATCTATCCAAATACATTTCAACATTCTAATTGAACCTGCTTCTACCAGTTCATTTTGCAGCTCACTCCATTTAGCTCCATCCTGTGTAGTTCAACTTGTCCCTCAGATTCCCTTTAAATCTTTCCCACCTCATCTTGTCTGCTGGTTTTCAGCACCCTTACCCCAGGAAAAAGACTTGGGTTATGTGCAACCTTCATGATTTCATAGGTCTCTCAAAGTTTACCCCCTCAGCTTCCTCTGCTCCAGGGTTAACATCCCCAGCCTATCCTGACCCTCTTTACAATCCCTCTAGTATTTGTAATATCCTTGTGAACCTTTTCTGTACCTTCTCTAGCTTCATCGCATTCTCCCCATGGAGTGGTGATCTGCAGAGAATACACCAAGTGCGGTCTCCCCAGTGTCTTGTACTGTGATATCATTTTGACCCTGGTCCTGAACTCCTTGCCCAATCTGATGAAGTTAACATGCAAAATGACTTCCTCATCATTCTGTTGACACGTGTCGCCACTGTCAAGGAATTATATACCTTGTACCTTGAGGTTTCTTTGTTCAACAACATTCTCCAGGGCCCCACCATTGATGTCTTGCCTTAGTTTATCTTCCCAAAATGCATCACTTCATGCTTACCTGAATTAAATTCCATCAGCTCTGGCTTGGCCTACTTTCACAGTGGTTCTAAATCCTGTTGTGACTTTACACAATCTTCTTCATTGTCCACTATGTCACGGATGTTGGTGTTATCAGCAAACTTGCAATTTACAGAGGATAATAGGGACATATTTCATCATCATTATTATGGCCCATCCCTTCGCAAACGAAATTGAACACAGACATATTTAAAAAGGCAAAATTCAACCAATTCAAAGAGAATCTTATGTCATACAGATGGTAGACTCCACAGAATGATATACAACTAGTGACTAGTGGTGTGCCTCAGAGATCTATATTGGGACCATTGTTGTTATTAGGTTGAGTAGGCTTAGCTTGGAAGGGACCTTGGGTTCCCAGGAAGGAGCGGGGACCTCAGGCTCTGCAATTCTTTCGTCCCCAAAAGTTCAATTGACACCCCAGCATTTATTGATCCCCTGGCACTTTTCGATCCCTTGGATAGGCCCATCGACCCACAGAGTTTGATATCAACAACCTTGTAGATCCCTATTATCAGTTATTTATCGTCACTTTATTCTATTCAATGAAGGGTAGGGCGGGGGGGGGGGGGGGCAAGATCAGGGGGAGCCTTACTAAAGCTCATCCTAGGGGTCCTGGTGATGGTTAATCCACCACTGATTGCTGTTTGTTTTCTATATAAATGATCTGGATGATAATGTGGTAAATTGGATCAGCAATTATGCTGATGACACAAAGATATGAGGTGTGGACAGCGAGGAAGATTTTCAAAGCTTGCAGAGGGATCTGAACCAACTGGGAGAATGGACCAAAAAAATGGCAGATGGAGTTTAATGCAGACAAATGTAGGATGATGCATTTTGGAAAGGCAAACCAAGGTAGGACATGCACAGTAAATGGTAGGACACTAAGGAATGCAAAGGGTTGAATAGAGATACATTGTTCCCTGAAGGTGATGTCACAGGTGAGCAGGGTTGTAAAGATAGCTTTTGGGATCTTAGCTTTTATAAATCAAAGTATTGAGTATTGGAGTTGGGATGTAATATTGAAGTTGATTAAGACATTTGGTGAGGCCAAAATTGGAATATTTGGAGTTCTGGTCACTTAACTGCAGGAAGGATATCAACAAATTTGAAAGAGTGCAGAGAAGATTTAATAGGATGTTGCTGGGTCATCAGGAGTTGAGTTACAGGGGAAGATTAAACAGGTTAGGACTTTAATCCTTGGAATGAAGAAAAATGAGGAGAGATCTGATAGAGATTTACAAAATTATGAAAGGCTTTAGACAGAGTGGATGCGAGTAGGCTTTTTTCACTTAGATTGGGAGAGATAAATATGAGAGATTTTAAGATGAAAGGGGAAAGGTTTCAGGGGAACATTAGAAGAAAGTTCTTCACTCAGAGAGTGGAATAAGCTGGCATCTGATGCGGTGAATGCGGGCTTGATCTTGAATTTTAAGAATAGATTTGATGGATACATGGATGGGAGAGGCCTGGAGGGTTATGGAATGGGAGCAGGTCAATGGGACGAGTGGAGCTGTGGACAATAGGGGTGAATGGTCTGTTTTCTGTGCCGTAGCATTCTATGTTTCTAAGTATAGGCAGATGAATGAGTTACATTGAAACTTTTCACTGGGAGAGTTTGAATTCAATTTCAATGGCAAGGGGGACAGAATAGGATCTTGACTGCCCAACAAATGGAAGATTGGTGCCTAATACCAAGAGTATCCAAATATATGATATTACTTGTCAATGGATCTTTGCAAAACATATTCAATTACATACAAGTGCAATGCTGACTTTGAAGGCTCACACAGCAAGGCTTGCCAGGGTGATGGGGAAAAATGCTGCGATGAGTTGTTGAATTGGAGTACGAGTAGAGACAATTAATACAAAGTAGTCTCTAGTGACAGCTTTATTGCTAATCTGTCTCTGGATGACAAGCTATGGAAAATGTAATCAAGAGCTTTTAATTCACTGGACATTCCAAAGCATGTTCCGCAATTGGATCCTTGACTTCATCAGAAGATTGACTGTAAAATGACTCCAAGATTTTGAAATCCAGTTGGCCCCATACTGATAATCAACACAAGAACACCTCAAGGGTGCGTGCTTAGCCCATTGCTCTACTGGCTATATACTATGAGTGCGTGTGAGGAGTAGGCACAATTCAAATGGCATCTACGACTTTGCCGATGACACCACAGTTGTCAGCAGAATCACAAATGCCAATGAGCAAGCAACAGGAATGAGATAGATCAGCTGGTTTAGTGGTGTCACAACAACAACCTTGCACTCAATGCTAGCAAAACTAAATCACTGATTGTAGACTTCAGGAGAGGGAAATCAGGAGAACAAACCAGTCCTCAGAGGGGTCAGCTGTGGATAGGGTTAAGCATATCAAATTCCTGGGTGTCAACATCTCCCAGGATCTATCCTGGGGCCTCCATGTCAATGCAATCACCAAGGCTGCTCACCAGCGGCTCTACTTCATGAGGAGTTTGAGGAGATTTGGTATGCCACCAAAGACTCTTGCAAATTTTTAATGGTGTACTGTGGAGAGAATTCTGATTGGTTGCATCACTGTCTGGAATGGACGTGCCAATGCACAGGACAGGAAAATTCAAGTGAGAGTTATAAACTAAGCCAGTGCCATTGTGGGGATCTGTTTTCACTCCATTGAGGACATGTACAAGAGGCAGTGTCTCAAAAAAAGCAGCTTCTATCCTCAAAGACCCTCACCAAGCAGGCCATGCTCTTACTGTTATCATCAGGAAGGAGGTACCTGAAGACGACACCCAATGGTAGAAAAACAGCTTCTTCCCCTCTGCCATCAGATTTCTGAATGGACAATGAACCACATACACCACCTTACTTTTCCTTTCTTTTGCATTTATTTATTTATTTACATTTAAAATTTAATTTATATAGCAATTTTGCATCTGTATTGCTGTCACAAAAGAACACATTTTGTGTCACACGTTGATAATAATAATTTCTGATTCCACATTCTTTGATGCATTAGGTCATCTCAGATGGAACAATAACTGGGAATTCTAATGCCAGTAGTCCTTATTTAAGAAGCGAGATGATAAATATCTAAGGTTCTTTTTCCCGTTAATTTCTGCAGGAAACATTTACATGACACCTCAGATTCAAGATTCAATTTATTATCTTGTAATAAAAGTGTCACATTACATGAAATTGCTATTGTCAGCTGTAAAGCAGACATATTTGCTATCAGCAGAATTTACCTGAAGCACTTCTTACAGTCAGAGCAAGTGAAGGAAAAGCTAGTTCTCCCAGAGGCACCGAGTGTCTGTGGATTCACCCCAGTGCTCCCGCAACCTCCGCATCCACGTAGCGTCCAAACCATCAGCAGCCTGAGCTCCAGATCCAAACCTCCGACATGACTAGGGAACTTTCAGTGCCTTCGGCACCCTCTCACGTCCTGCCTCCATTACCTGCCTTGAGCCAATCTCCAGCAGTCTGGTGTGAGTCCCTCAGCTGCAGTCTCTCTCCAGCATGAATTTGTGCTTCTCTGCCATTCTCCATGCAAAGTCATCGAGGACCTCTTCCACCCTCCACACAGCATCAATTAGCAGCTCCCATCGGGGAAGAGATGCAGGAGGATCAGAGCCAGCACCCACCAGGCTGAGGATCAACATTTCCCCTCCCCCAACTTGGGCAGCGAGAATGCTAAATGACCAAAGGAACTGCTCACACTAACCATCTTAGACCCTCGTATTAACAAAACAATATTTTAAAATTTATTTGTATATATGAATACTTGTCCTGCATATGCATTGTTTGTCTATGTGGGTTCTGTTTGGTTGTGTGTCTGCATGCTTTGCCCCGAGAACTGGAGAATGCTGTTTCATCAAGTTGCACTTGTGCAATTGGATGATAATAAACTTGACTTGTCAAACCTGAAAATAAATCAAAGATTTCAGAACTGGGGAGAAATTATAGAAAATAGAAGAAATGATTATTGTAGTTAGGAATGGCCTGGGGAGTACTTTTTGCAGTCATTTCAATGGCAGAAAAGGAAATCAACAAGATTGACTGTAAAATGACACCAAAATTTTGGAATCCAGCTGGACTTTATTTTGTTTTCTAAAAATCTGCACCTGGTTCTCACATTCCAAGCAAATTTTAGAGAAAAAAGGTCAGGGCCCATCTTAAAGCAGCCCAGATGACAACTCAACACACATCTGCAATATTGAATAGCTATTGTTGGTGTGCATGTTAAGACAGAAGTGGACTTAAACAGAAAATGAAGTCAAGCATGGGATAAAATGGGGTCCCGATACACTCTATTCTACGCACAGAGAAGAACAGGCTGACACCAAAGATAGCTCCTTCTCCCCCAGAAGAACTGGCCCCTTGTGTAGCTGTAGGTAAGGTGAGGAGAATTCTATCCAGGGTGAACCCACACAAGGTAGCAGGACCAGACAACAGACCTGACCAAGTACTAAAGGACTATGCTGACCAACTGATGGAGATCTTTATGGAAATCTTCAACATTTCATTGCAGCAGTCCATTGTCCTCATGGGTTTTAAGGCAGCCACCATCATTTCTGTACCAAAGAGGGTAACATTAATTGGCCTCACTGACTTCTGCCCAGTGGCACTGACCTCCATTGTTATGAAATGCTTCGAGTATCTGGTAATGAAACATATTAAAGTGAACCTCCCAGAGAAACTCGACCCATTTGAATTCGTCTAAAGATGGAATTCTTTCACAAAAAATGCTACAGGTTGATCCTCCGCTGCGTCATGACCCACCTGGAGAACGACATCTCCTGGTTGCTGTTCATCGACTTCAGTTTGACATTTAATACAATTATACCCCAGAGGTTGGTGGGGAAGCTGTCCTTGCTGGGACTATCTCTGCAACTTGATTATGGACTTTTTAAACCGAAAGACCAGTTTGTCTAGGTCAGCAGCAGAACGTCGAGCACTGTCAAGCTGAGCACTGGCACACCTCAGGGCTGTGTGCTCAGCCCACTCTTGTTCACACTATTGACTCATGACTGCATCGCTAGATCCAGCTCCTACGGAGTTATAATGTTTGCAGATTACTCAGCAGTAGTTGGCCTCATCAGCAGCATAGATGTTAAAATACAAAGAGAAGGAACATCTCGTGAAATGGTCCGAGAATAACAACCCGAGTTTCAACGTGGATAATACAAAGGAGATAATTGTGGACTTCAAGAGGACCAGAAATGACCATCCTCCATTATTAGCTCAATAATGGAGGGAGTGGAGTGCAGAATCCACTTAAGAAGTGATATACCTTGGACACATAACATCTTCTCACTTGTCAGGAAGGCACAACAGCGAAATTTGACCTTTTATGTCTTATTTTCATTTGACGCAAGTGTTTCTAATTTGATTAGATGTACTGGTACTCGCTCTTCCAAATGAGATATAGCCGTTCCCTTGTTTTTTGATTCATGGAATGAATCAAAAGCTACAAAATATACGTAACCCTCAGGATAAGCTGCTCAGAATTTTTTTGTGGTCAGTTGTCTTTTTTTTTAAAAAAAAGAGTAGGTTAGGTGTGTTTTCATGTCTTTTCTGCCTTCATCCAGTGCAGTGGAGGGGGGCCAAATTTATACTGTTTGAAGTTTTATCTTTTTTTGGAAATTTTATTTAAAAAATGTTCATACAATTAATTACAGCCAAAGACAAAAATAAAATATTAATAGAGTCCAGTATACATGATAGTGTAAAACACCAACTCCCTCCCCCTTAACAAGAAGAAAAAGAAAGAAATTAAAAAAGCATAGAAAAAAGAAATAAGGGAAAGTAGGAAAAACAAGAATAGAAACCTGGTTGCCAAAGGACCCCCCTCACCACATGGCTCTGACCATTTATATACTTTAATACTTCAAGAAGGTTAATGAAATTTTGAAGTTTAGGTAAAACATCAATAAATTAATTCATGCAATTTATAAATACAGCCACAAAATTTTCAAAAATACGTCATGGTTATTTCTCAGATTATTTCCTCTCAAGAGGAAAGTAGCTATGCATTTCTGTGTTCCATCATTCCAGATCTAAATGGGTGCCTGATTTCTATGTTACTGCTCCATATTTTCTTGCTACTGCCAAGGCCATCTTTACAAATTATTTTTGATATATAGATCATTTCAACTTTGGTTTTATCCCTTCAATATTACCTGATATTGTGGGAATTTAACTCCTGTAACCTGTTCTAAAAAAGTTGACAAATTTATCCAAAAGATTCTCACTTTAGGGCAGGACCAAGTAGAATGTTAAAAAAAAACCTACCTCCTGGCCACATCTAAATCACTGGCCTGATAAATCTGATTTCAATCTATATAACTTCTGTGGCGTGAGATATAATTGATGTAAAAATTATATTGAACTAATATATATCAAACATCTAAAATGTTTGTCATACAATCTCGACATAATTCTGACCAAATTTGTTCATCAATATTAATATCAATTTCCCATCGCTATCTGGACCTATGTATCCCCTGTTTGAGAGTTCCTTTCTGCAATAAAGTGTACATTGCTGAATTAAAAAAAAGGTCTATTGCAAATCAGCATTTCTACATCACCACATTTTGTTAATGGCATTGTTGGACGCAGTTTATCTCTTAAATAAGCCCTTAATTGATAAACAAAAAAGTATATTATTTTGTTTTCCATATTTACTTTTTTAAATGGTTCATATATCATTAAATTTCTTCCTTCAAAACAATCTTCTATATATCAAATTCCTTTCCGAGACCAAATTTTTAAAAATTGATTATCCATTGAAAATGGAATAAGCCGATTTTGTATCAAAGGCATTTCAGGCAGGACAAACCCCCCTCGTTGCAATTTTGTTGTTTACCTTACTCAAGGAATTAATAAAATGTTTCAACAAAAGTGCTTCCCTCTCCCCAGATATTAATTTTCTTTCCATGAAGTTTTATCTCTGTCTCTCTCTAATTATATATACTTTTGTATAGATATATACATATGATATTGTGTTTTCTTCATTGTTCTGTATTTATTATAAAAAAATCAATAAAAGAAAATTGAAAAATAAATATCAGAACCAGAACCAACAGGTTGAAGAATAGTTTCTTCCCGCAGACAGCAATTCTGCTGAATAACTGATAAAACAACTCTGTATAACTCTACTATTTATTAAGAATATTTATTTGAATATATGGATATCTGTAGCATGTATATGTGTCATTTGTCTGTACATGTATTATATCTATACATATGTTTTCCACTGTACTGCACGGTGGACCAGAGAACACTATTTCATTGACTGATACCGATACAATCAGATGATAAATAAACTTGAACTAACATTCAAGATGATTTTCAATTACACATAACTAATTTCACATTATTAATGAGCAGGCATGTTACACTATTTGATCTATAGGTTTCACTGAAGACTTTTTTGTGTTGTATGAATATATTGTTGAGAAAATTAACCTACCTTAGTCGCATTAAACATTAAATTGTTGAATTAAATCTTACCTGAAAATTCAAGGTGGTTTGATGTCCACATAATTTTTTTTTCTCATTGTCTTGTTCCTGGATACAGTGTTTATTCAATGATTAAACAGCAGACAAAATGCTTTTTTTTTTGCTTTTCACATTAATTGTGTCTTTCTCCATCCCTCAATGGTTCTTTGTTCACACTTCAGTTTTGTTTGTAATTTTAGACATTAAAAGAATTGTCAGTTAAACAAACTAGACTGATTCTACTGTTACAAGGCCCATTGATGGGTAAGTATTGGGGGAAAATGAGGCTTTGTTTGCTGTATTAGAATAAAGAATAAGTTCAGGCCAATTGATCACCTTCAGCCAGTCATCTGATTCCTTTCAAGTGAAGCATAAACAGTCACCTGTTTCACAGATAGCCAAACACTCATTTCCCCTGTTATGGAAAACTGTCTTGCAGTGCTGTCTCCAGATTGTATTGGCCACTTGATAGCTACACCTGACCCCCTTTAAAGCTACATAAAGTGTTAATATTGGAACAAATCCAGCTATGGATGTCAACAGTACAATTAATTGCACAGCATATCTAATTACTAAAACAGATGTAGTTCATGCAGAACCACAATTTTTTCTTTTGATACAGACTGTCATTAAAAACATTCTCAGTAAAAGAGACTTGGATTATCCACCTGTCCTCACTATTTGTTAACTAATTAATAAACATTAATTGACTAATTTATTTAGTCAAAGGACCATGAGTTTGTGGAACTTGTTGCCACAGGTGGGTGTGGAAGCAAGGTCATTGGGTATATTTAAGGCAGAGATTGTCAGGCATTTGATTAGTCAGGGTATTAAGAATTAGAGGGAGAAAGCCAGGGAGTGGGAGGATGGATTAGCTTGTGACTAGAATGGCAGAGCAGTTTTGATGGGCCAATAGTCTCACTTCTGATTGTATATCTTGCAATCTTGTTATTATTTTACTTAAACCTTATTAAGTAAGTTGATCATTTTAGTACTTCAAGTAAATACTTAAAGTGTGATGACTTGGTCTTCAGCCTTTACAGGAAGCTATCAGTCACATCTCCTTCTTTCAGCAAAAGTACAACCTGTTAAAACTGTGTTCTCTGGTCCTTGGTTCAAAACATACAAGCACACAACCAGATATACCACACATGCAGAGAAGCAATCCATATGCAGGACAAATCTATGTATTAATTAAAAATAAATCAATATTGTTTTAATAAACAGCAAAGTCTCGGATGTGGAATGTGAGCAGTTCATTTAGTTGTTTGAACTCTTACAGCCTGTGGGAAGGACCTGTCACTGCTCTCTGAACCTTGAGTTTCATTCACCTTTGTAATGTTGAAAAGTAACCAGAATTGTTCAGATCCCTTTTACCCCAATGAACACTCCAGATATGAACAAAGCAAAATGATTCAACCCCACAAAATGTGTCTGTAGTCAGCAATGCATTCTACAAACATAATCAAAAACATCTGAGATCTGAAACAAATTTAAGCTAAAGAATGAGATGCCATATTTCTAATAGTATTTTTTTTGTGCCAAGGATGTTGATTTGACCTTTTCTTCTTGTTGAGAGGACACTTCATGCTTTTAATTATAAAACATCTCCAGAAGGTTTAGTTTGCAAAGACAGAGCAACTTTCTGAATTTCAATGGTATCACAGGCATTTTCCTCTTTGATTAGTTCATACTGGGCAGCAATATTTTTGATATTGACATTTAAGTTGTCCATCAAGTCAAAATATACATAAATAATTGTTCACAGATAACTACAAGCATATGATAGTTGGACAGCAAAATTTAATGTTCTCTTTCAGAAGAGGAAATAACAAAAATAAAGGCAAAGAATTTATAAAATGTGCATGAGCTTAAAATGTCAGTTAAGTAATAGTTGAAATTTATACAAGTTTTGAAAAATCATATTTGTGCATGATTGGCCTTTACTTTCTGGGAAACCTATCATTAGCCCCTTTTCCAATGGCACCCTGTCCCAAGAGTTAACTGGGAATTTACTGGAACAGGGTCCAGTGGAAAAGGAACACTGTCCAAATGCCAGTGTCAGATGATGTCATTTCACACTGGGGATTAACTGCCTCTTCTCCTACTGATATCCATGGCATTTGCTGATGCCAGCATGCTGAGAAAACCAGTGGAAAAGGGGCAGCAAAAAGACACCTGTTTCCATTTGAAGGTAGAACACTCTGATCCCCAGGGATGAGTTGTGTTCAGTGGAAAAAGGACAGCAAAAAGTTGCCCATTTCCATTTGAAGGTTGAACACTCCCATCCCTGGGGATGAGTTGTGTTCAGTGGAAAAACAATTAGTGCCCCAGTTAAGGGTGGCCCAGTGGAAACGGCACAAATGGCTTCCTATCCTGCGACACTGCACAACCAATTAACTGGGATGCCTGTGGAAAAGGGGCTATTCTTACAGTAAGATTCTGCCAGCACTTAAATAAGATCAGGAATTTGTTACATTGTCAATCTTAAGCTAAAGCTCAAGACATCTGAGGCCAATAGTTAGATAAGATGGAATCAAAAGCAATGATCAAGCCATGCATTTTGTACAGCTGTGTCAGTAACAAGGTCAATTAATACGTGTAATTTGAATGAGCAGTTAATCGCCAATTATTACTTTAAGTTTTGGATTTTCCTGTATTGTTTCATGTGATCTTTGATCCAAACACTTTATCTACTTAGAAGTTCTTTCCCCAAATTGTTGCTTTATATTTATTTTTCTTCGCACTTCATACTGGCAAAATATTTAGGAATAGAAGGGTTTGGTTGATAACTCATGGCAATTTTCTTTGAGCAATTGCTCTGCTTCTTTCAATGCCTTGTGTCAAATGAACTAATATTTATAAATGAAAATTTAGCAATATATTAAACAAATAATTATGAACAAAAACTACATACTTCTCAATTTTTCTCCTTTATATCTCCATTTTCCCTTGTCAAAAGTGAGTCAGAAAGTTGTCGGTTCAGACCCCATTCCAGAGGTTTGACTTCAATATCTGGGCTGACATTTCAGTGCCTGCATTGTCAGAGATGATATTTTTAAAAATATTTAATTAAACCATACTCCCATCTGTCCATGCTACAGTTTTGAGGAAGAGAAAAATAATCTGTAGTTTTGTCCAGGATTTATCCCTTGCTCAATGTTATTAAAAAGATAATTCAGTCATTATCGCATTGTTGATTATATGAGCCTGCTGTTTGCAAATTAGCCTCAGGATTTATTATACATTATATTAACAGTAGATATGCTAAAATGTTTCATTAAATTTAAGGTAGGCTTTGACAGATCTTGAAATGCCCTTGAACTGAACCATATAAATCCAAGACAGTTGCTTCTGATGTATTTTAATTCATATGAAGTACATTCACACAGTTACATTGCATCTCTCACTATCCTGTTGCCCTGGAGCATAACCAGACATAAAAAGTTATTCGTGGTTCATTCCAAATCAGAGCCAAATTGTAACTTGTAAACATGTGATCATCAGGGCAAAGTCATTCACCTAACGATTGTGAGAATAGACATCCTCATGCCTGTTGACAGTCTATTCACTATATTTTATAGTTATTATTTGCCTGCAATAAACATATTAAGTCTGTCATCTCAGTTATGTCTGCTTTATTGTTAGTGCGCAAAAATCATTCATCCTATCCATTCAGGTCCTGATTGAATCACGTGGACCTCTGTGATTCAAAAGTAGGCAAATTTGAAAGGAACAAGTAAAGGTATTTTTCTAAGTCCAGATCCTGGAACCTTCTGCCCAACCACATTGTGGGAGCCAGAGTTCAAGAATATGGCTCACCCCCACTTTCTCATGGACAATGACATCAACGATAAATACTGGCCTTTCGATTGATGTTCGGATCTTGAAAAATGAATAAGTAGGTCAGCGTGGTATTGTCTTTTTTTTTTCTTTTGATCCACAAGTCTTCACAAATGATTACTGAGTAAAGTGGAGTCAACTGTTGAAAACCCTATTCAGAGATATTCACAATTTCTCTCCATTTCTGCGATCCTTGTTTTCTGTTCTGAACTCATAAACTCTGACTTTACAACCGTGTCACCTTTTTTAAAACCATACTAGTCATAGACAACATTCTTATTCTCAAATGGTTAACATTTCAATTCTTAAATGATTATTACTGAGTTTCTGCATATCTTTTACAAACCACAATTCTCCACTCATGAAATTTCAATAGAGGTCCCTTGTTCTGTTTATGGTTTGATCCATGCAAGGTACTTGCTAAGGGATTATGTTACCTGCCAGTTAAACTGTTTGCCCACATCCTTCCATTATACATAGTTATTATATAAGCAATTTACTACACATCCGTTTTGTTCGATACAAAACTTCCATGAAACTGCACGTTTCTTGAGTTGACCCCACTATCCATCCAATGGATATGTCAATCAGAAAATTATATCTTAATTTTTCAGACCTTGTACGTGAAGTTGGCAGTCTAATTGATAAGAAAAATGTGCAGAGGTTGTGGACATCTGAAAATCTGAACTCGTGCAATAGGCAGTGTTGAGGGCAAAGAAACGACAGAAATCCTTTTCAAATTTGGATCTGATTTCCAGATTGAAATAATTAAAGCAAGTTTGTAATTTAGAGCAGTGTACATTCATTTGGATGAGAATAGAACATGGAACATTAAAGCACAGGTCAGGCCCTTCTGCCCATGATGTGTGACCTATATGAATGCAGGAGATACGACTATGATGCTTGCAAATTATATGCAAATTGGTGGAATTGCCAATAGCTAAAAAGGTTGTCTCTGAATACAGGGCACATAGATGGGAGATCAGCCGGAAAGCTGGAAAGAGCAATCACAGCTGGAAATCAATTTCAGATAAGTGTGAAGTATTGCATTTTGGGAAGTAAAATTGCAGTGGAGTAAATGACAATGATTTTTCCATTGTTGATGCACTGAGAGACCTGGGGTGCAAGTCTGAAAATAGTAACACAGATGGATAAGCTTTTGAAAGGGGTATTTGGAATGCTTGCCTTCATAAGCTGAGGCATTGATTAGAAGAGTTGGGATGTCATGTTGCTGATTTCATATTGGCCACAGATAGACATTTCCATTCTCAATAAAGTAACCTCCTATTGGAGAAGAAGAGTACTGCAGCGAAGTCCATCATCAAGTCATTCACTTCATAGCTGGAGAATCAATAGAGTCATGGTTTGAACACATGTCCTCTGGTGTTTACTGATCCTGCCCTGGGAAACAGGTGCTGGCTGTCTCTCATAATCTTATAGACCTCTATCAAGTTTCCTCTCATCCTTTTACGCTCCAAAATGAAAAGCCTCAGCTCTGCTAACCTTACCTCATAAGACTTGTTTTCCAATCCAGGCAACATCCTGGCAAATCTCCTCCACACCCTCTCCATAGCTTTTATATCCTTCCTATAATGAGGTGACCAGAACTGAACACAATACTCTAAGTGTGGTCTTACCAGAGATTTATAGAGTTGCAACATGCCCTCTCTACTCCTGAACTCAATCCCCCTATTAATGAAGTCCAGCATCCCATAGGCCTTCTTAACTATTCCATTGGTGACCTTGAGGGATGTTTGGCTTTGAACCCCAAGGTCCTCCTGTTCATCCATACTCTTAAGTAACTGACCGTTAACATTGTAAAAAGCCTTCTGGTTTGTCCTTCCCAATTGCATTACCTCACACATTTCCGGATTGAACTCCATCTGCTGCTTTTCTGCCCAACTTTGCATCCTGTAATCTTTGATAACCTTCAGCTCCATCCACAACTCCTCCAACCTTCATGTCATCCACAAACTTACTGGCCCATCTTTCCGCCTCTTCATCCAGGTCATATATAAAAATCGCAATAAGCAAGGGTCCCAGAACAGATCCTTGCGGCACTCCACTAGTCACCAACCTCCAGGCAGAATACTTTCCTTCCTCTACTACTCCCTGCTTTATTCCCACAAGCCAATTTTTTTATCCAGACAACCAATGTTCCACTGATCCCATGCCTCATGACTTTCTGGATTAGTCACTCATGGAGGATCATGTCAAATGCCTTACTAAAATCTATGTAGACCACATTTTCTGCACTACCCTCATCAATTTATTTTGTTACCTCCTCAAAAAACTCAGTTAGGCTTGTGAGGCATGACCTTTCCTTCACAAAGCCATGCTGACTATCCTTAAGTAGTCTGGACTTCTTCAAAAGCCAATAGATCCTATCCTTATGAATCCTCTCCAATAGTTTGCACGCCACTGACATAAGACTCACTGGTCTATAATTCCCAGGATTCTCCCTATTACCCTTTTTAAACAAGAGGACTACATTTGCCATTCTCCAATCCTCTGGGACCTCCTTAGCAGCCAGAGAGTATTCAAAGATCATAGCTACTGACCGAGCTATCTCTTCTCTCACTTCCCACAGCAGCTTAGGATATATCACATCTGGTCCCAGGGACTTATCAATCTTGAAGTTAAAAAAAAAACTTTCGATTCCTTAATCTCCATATTGTCCAAGTTTGACCTCACTATTATCAAGGTCCTTTTCTCTTGTGAATACTGATGCAAAGTATTCATTTAGGACCTCCCCAACCTCCTCTGCCTCCAGGCACATTTCCTCCTTTATCCATTAGTGGCCCCACCTTCATTCTCATCTTCCTTCTGATCTTCACGTATGCACAGAACACCTTGGGGTTCTCCTTAATCCTACGTGCCAAGGCCTTCTCATATCCCCTTCAAGCTCTCCTAAGTCCTTTCTTAAGCTCCATCATGGCTGCCATATACTTCTCATGAGTCATTCCTGGATTTTGCTTCCTATATCTAACATCTGCTCCCTTCTTCCTCTTAACTACTTGTCTGACCTGTTTCGTCAGCCATGGCTCCCTTTTCCTACCATCTTTTCCTTGTCCCATTGAGACAAACCTATCCTGAACCCTGCACAAGTGGTCCCTAAACTTCCTCTATATTACTTCTATGCCTTCATCCTGAAACATCCGTTTTAAATTTATTCTTGCTAGTTCCTGCCTCACCCCCCTTCATAATTAACCCTTTTCAGGTTAAGCACTTTCCCATTTTGACTGTTTTTATCCTTTTCCATAGCTATGATGAAGCTAAGAGAATGGTGGTCCCCTACTGAGAGGTCTGCCACCTGACCAGGTTCATTACCTGATCCAGTATGGCCTCTCCTCTCATCGGCCAGTCCACATATTGTATCAGGAATCCTTCTTGGACACATCTGACAAATTCAGCCCAATCTATCCTTCTTGCAGTCAGGAGGTGTCAGTCAATATTAGGGATGTTGGAATCATCTATTCTACCTTAAGTAGTCCCTTACTAAGCACTCTGTGGTTAGTAAGGGATTACTTCAGGTGGTATGTGAATGGGAAAAAAAGGTTGAGGACCATTGCAATAGAGTGTCAAAGGTTCATGAAATCAAAAGGCCTATAGTTCAAACACTGAATACACATATCTCATTCATATGATAGGTCAAATCCAGGTCATATTTATTCATTTTTTAAAAACTGGCTCCTTGACATTGTTTACATTGTATCTTGTGTTGAAGTTGTCCCTTCTTTAGTTAATAGGTTAGGAATGACCAGAGGGATGATGTGTTGCTGAGACATTAAATTGTTCTGAGTTAGTTAAAAATGACAGCATTTAAATTGATTCTTATCTTGATGTATGAGTTACAGGCATGTGTTACAAGCCCAGAGGGCTCCAAAACACAGCAGCAATAGAAATTCACCAAGACAATGGTTACTTAAACAAAAGTTGCTTTTAATTTTCTTTAAACATAATAACAGGATCAATCTTTAACTTATTACTACTTAACCTCCTTCTAATTCTAAGCGCATGTGTATGTAATGTGTATGCGTTCAGGAAAGTTCTCTGTTTCATTCTCCAGTCATTCACTTTTCACTTCTCCAAGTTCACCGGTATCAGGCAATTCATATACTGTGCACAAAATTTAACATTTATGAAACTTCACCAAGCTCTGGTGCTTAAAGTTAAATGGTTACCACTCAGGAAGTTTCTTGTTTTCAGAGAGAAATTTGTTGATCATTGGAAACACACAAACTGATTTCCTCCAGTCACTTCAGTGTCTTGCCAAAGAAACTTGCCCAATCATGGGTTTCCCAAATGATGACCCTTCTTCCAGGTCACCACAGAGTTTCCCTTATTTCAGGAGAAACGCTCTAGCCGGTCATTTTCTCTTGTAAGGACTATAAGGGTTTTCAACAGGCTGAACTCAGAACTCACAACTCATCTCCAAAATGGGGTTTTCAACAAGCCTGCCAGCTTGCCATGTTGCAGCCTTAACTGCTACTGTAGAACTGACTTCTTTCTCTCTCTCTCTCTCTCTCCCAAAAGAGAAATCATCTGTTGGATATTTCCTCTCTCTGCTGGTAAAAAACCATACGACTTCTTACAGGGCTCCAAACCCAATCTTTGAAAGATCTTATCAGTACTTCTGAGCTTGGACTTCATTGCCCATACACAATAGATCAGCATTCTTCATTGCTTCTGCAAAGCCAACCAGAGGCTCAACGTCTAACATCAGAAAAAGCTCTTGCATTTTAAATGAGATGTATTTTCTGAAATGTTACTCTGTGGTATAACCTAAACTAACCCCTCACAATCTATCTCTTTTAAAAATATATTTTACCCATAATTATTCTAACGTACCCCATAACACATGAAATTCCCTAAATTGCACCAAACTGAATGAAGTTCTACCTCCAAATCAAGTAAACACACAGAAATGTTGAGGAACTCAGCTGGTTTCACAGCCACCAAAGGATGTCGAGATATATTACTAATGTTTGGGGCCTGAGCCCTTCCTTGAGGTATTGAAAAAGCAGGCAGTGTCTGAATGAAAGAAATAGTAAGGGGTGGAGTACAGACCAACTGACAAAAAATAATAATTGGATATGGAAGAGAGGCCCGGAGAAAGGAAAGGTGAAAATTGATGGGGGGATGCGGGAGTGGGGGGAGTTTGGTTCTATGAATGCATTGTTGAGGAAAAGGAGACAAAAGTAAAAGGGAAGTGGGAGGTGCAGAAAATAAGATGTGGGGGGTGGGAGGGGGAGGGGTGGCTAATGGAAACTGAAGTCAATATTAATGTCATCCAGGTGGAGGGTGCCCAGGCGAAATATGAGGTGCGGTTCCTCCAATTGGTGGGTGGTCTCAGTCTGGCATTGCATGAGACCATGGACAGTCATTCCAACAAGGGGAATGGCTGCATGCTTTTCCATGCATTGAAGAAGGGCTCACGCCAAAAAAGGTCAGTATAATATCTTCACCTCCTACAAGACCTGCTGAGTTCCTCCAACATTTGTTTGTTTTTACTACAATCTGAGCATCTGCAGACTTTTTATGTTTTACTACTACCCAATCAAGAACCAGGACATTTTCTTTTTTTCCCAAGTTGTACCTTGAGGATTTATAATTTAAGCTTAAAAATTCCCTTTCTCCGTGATTAAGGAACTTCCATTTTTGCCTGCCATATAACGTTTTCCAGTGACAAACTTCCATTAAACAAAGGGACTAAATTCAGAATATCCACTATCAATGGAATAAAAGGTGTAATGTATATTTAAAATTATTCTTGCTTCACTTTCTCAGGAGGATGAGTGTGTGAAGTACCATCATTTCAGCTCATTCATGTTCAGATCCCACATTAGTACCTCGTGTTATCACTCAGTGGGAGCTCTTGCTTCTAAATCAGAAGGTTGACGATTCAATCTTTACTACAGAGAATAGAACACTAATGTTTTGGCTGATGCAATGTTCTCGAAGGATGTTCTTTGTAATGAGTTGTTAAGGATCTGGCTGATTCAAGATCCTGGGTGTCAACATCTCTGAGGATCTCCATGTTGATGCAATCAAGAAGAAGGCTTGCCAGAGGCTGCACTTTGTGAAGAGTTTGAGGAGATTGAAAACCAAGCCGAATCTAACATCATTTCCTGTGTTGCTGTCCTGCAGCCAGGAAAAAAAAGACTTCACCTTTCCACAGAATCATTTTCATTAAAGTACTTTTAGCTGAGGTTCTGGAAATAATGCCCTACTTAAATCCAGAGTGACTTGAAAAGTAAAGGTAAGAATTTTAAAATCAATTCACCTCTAAAAGGGTTGCCAAAGCAACAGTGGTAATCAGTGATTTGGTGTGAATCGTGGTGGAAAAAGCGGTTCATCAACATGAATGACCAAGTCACGTTTATTGTCATCTGATTGTACAAGTACAATCCAATGAAATAGCGTTCTCCGGTCCTCAGTGCAAAACATGCAGACACACAACCAGACATAACACATGTATGGACAAACAGTGCATATGCAGGACAAGTATAAATAAATATTGTTTCGTAAATATGAGAGCCTTGGATGGTTAGTATGAGCAGTTCCTTTGACTCTCAGCATTCTCACTGATGTTGTACAGGTTTCCAGGAAGGATATAGGCACTTTGAGAAAATGGACCATGGGTTCCCATACCACACCTCTGCAGTACAGCTTAAGATCTGCCATGTTATCATGCCATTGCTTTAGTTATTAATGAAGGATATTGGGCTTAATGATTCAGTATTCAAGACTGTTTGTATTGATCTTCGCACAGGCTCTTCAGACCATGTGTCTGTGCCTAACATGATGCCCACATTTCTGAATGAAATAGAGAAGGCAGAGTTTCAGTGAAATGCCGAGATCTTAGTGTGTCAGATGTTCTTCGCTCTTCATGACCTGTTTCTTTAGAAGCATTGCCTGTGACCTTCTCTTCTGTACCACATGAGGACCCTCATTGATTTTCGTCACTTTGCAGTCCCAATTCTTTCTGTAATGAAACTGGACCGCATGTCAAAATGAGGCTCCCAATCGAGAGCAATGTCAAAAGCATCATATCAGTTTAAATCCGAGCTTGCAAATACTCAGTTCATTTAATGATGCATCTTCTCATGGTGTACCCATTGTTATATCATGTTCTCTTCTTGCTGAGTTAATATTGAGACCTCATTGCCACAGTTAGCATGGTTTTCACTTCGAACCATACAACATTATTGCACAGAAGCAGGTATTTTATCTCATCTAGTCTGTGCTGAGCTGTTATTCTGCCTGGTCTCATTGACGTGTACCCTCAGAACATAGCCCTCCATACCTCTCCCATCCATGTACTTATTCAAATTTTCCTTAAATGTCAAGATCAAGATCACATTCACGACTTCAGCTGAAAACTCATACCCCAATCTCATCACTTAGCGTGAAGAAGCTCTCCCCCCGCCCCCATTGTTCCCTTTAAACAGTTCACCTTTCATCCTCAACCCTTTTCCTCTAGCTTTTGTCTCTGTTTTCACCTTAACTTTATAAAATGGTGAAGGAAAGGGTCTGTGGGGGCATCTGATCTGGAAGATGAAATGACACCAAGCTCATTCTAGTTTCCATTGATACATGGTGTTGAAATGAATAATCAGTTCCTATTACAGATTACAAAACTGTAAATTAAATTAAATCATCTTACTGCATTACTTCACCAATTCTACAGTATATGCCAAGCAATAAAGTTTTTTTTTGAAATGAGGCCAACAAATCCATCAGTTTCAGATTATTTTTGGATAGCCAGACCATGAACTAGAAATTGGATCACGTTCAAACTGAGTGTGTTCTATTTTGCAAGACCACAGCAAATTAACCTACTGGCCTTTTAATTTGCTATCAGTGACCTGCAGCCACAGTCTTTCCCACAGAGCAGTGCAATGGTCCCAGAAAGAATCTATCAGCCCAGCAATGAAGTCAAGGTGTTAGTCAAGGAGTAGTCTCTCGTGGCAGTGAGAACACTCGAACTGGATTGGGCTATTCAGTCCTTCTATTTGCTCGAATGTCATCATCATCTTTGATGACCGGCTCCTTAACATTTTATTCCGATTGGTTCTTCTGCGAAAAAAAAGGAAACCTTTTTAGTTGATAGTCTCAACTACCTTTTGGGAAAGAGAGTTCTGGATTTCCAATAACTTTTGTCTGAAGATGTGTTTGAGACATATCTGAGATTATTAAAATTGTTAGTTTTAAATTACTTGTCACACAATCCCTTGTACAATGAGAAGAGTTCTGCTGTGAACAGTGTTAAACATGCTAAGCCCACTGTTCTACTCTTTCCTCACCCATAACTGTGTGGCTGAGCACAATTCAAACGCCTCTACAAATCTGCTGATGCAGATGCAGATGGTTGCCGGAAGAATTACAGATGGCAACAAGGGTACATTCAGGAGGGAGATAGATTGAGTGGTGTCTCAACAACCTTGCACTCAATGTTATCAAAACCAACGAGTTGATTGTGAGAAAATCAGGAGAACACAGACCAATCCTCATGGAGTGGTTGGGAGTGGAAAGGCTTAAGAACTTAAAATTCTCATGTTTTAATATCTTTGAGGATCTGTCCTGGAGCCTCCATGTCAATGCAGTCATGAAGAAGGCTCACCAGCAGCTATACTTTGTGAGGTGTTTGAGGAGATTTGGTAAGTCTCCGAAGATTGTCAAAGATTTCTACCGGTGTACCTTGGAGAGCATTCTGGCTGGTTGCGTCACTGTCTGGTACGGAGGTGCCAATGCTCAGGACAAGAAAAAAACTCCAGAGATTTGTTAACTCAGCCAGCGATGTCACGGGCACCATTCTTCACTCCATTGAGGGCATCTGTAAGGGGTGGTGTTTTAACAAAGCAGCCTCTATCCTCAAGGACCCCCATCAGCCACAATCGGCTACAATCAGGTAGAATCAGGTAGGAGGTACAGGATCCTTCCCCTCTGCCATTAGATTTCTGAATGGACAATAAACCACAGACACCACCTCTCTTTCTCCTTTTTTTATATTTATTTATTTTGAAATGTAATTTATAGCAATATTTGCACTGCAAAGCTACCACAAAACAATGAATTTCATGACATGTTCATGGCAATAAATGTCAAACATTCATGCAACCAGATAAAGTAGAAAGCACAATTTACAAAGTATTAAGGTTATTATGAGAAGAAGGCAAACCCATACCTTTTGGAAATTAAATTCAGGTTCCTTATTTATTTTGAACATTTTGAACTTGAAGGTTGTTGTGAGAATGAAAAACTTGGTGGCTGGTTTCCAACGTTTACTCAACTTAAGTGTGCAGTTACACTTAGAGTTAGAATTAAAAAGAAAGGTGAGTTCTAAATTCTAAATTCCTAAAGAGCGGAGAAGAACAATAAAAAATAACTTTGCAATATTACAATCTTCCCTCCTAAAAGAAAAATAAACACTAGCAGTAACAAGCAACAGTTTACGGGACTACTCCCATCCATGTTGATTGGGAGGTTTTAGGACACGACCAGATCTCTTAGTTCTTGTGGAGCTACTGTTTCATCATCCTCCACATTGTGGCATGTCATATCTTCCTCCCCCTCCAGTGTTGGCACTGCCAGATTTCTTCCATCTTGTTCCACAATAGAGATGTGGAGATTGCCTGGGCTTCTGGACAAGGTGCCAAGTCATGATAAGACACAATAGGCTTTCCCATTCATTTGGGTACCTGATGTTTGCATATGTTAGATTATTGTCAAGAAGTTCAACTTGATCTACAAGTGGTCCATTCTTGTTTCTCCTCACAAACCATCTTAGTAATATGGGTCCAGGGGTCATTAGCCAAGAGGGCAGTGCATTTCCATGTGATGAGCAGTGTTGGAATGCAAAATAAAATGGTAATGGGGTGTATTATTTGTTGCTGTACACAACAGCAATGTTTGGGAGTGTAGTACCTCAGTTCCCAATGCTTCTCAGGCAGGTTACGTGATTTAAGGGCCAAACAGACTGCCTTCTAAATGATACCATTGAACCTCTCGGCCTGTCCATTCCTGATTGGGTGGAATGGGGTAGTATGACTTGTGGCAACTCCATTCTGGGAGTGATAATCTTTCAGATCATTAGACAATCAGAGTGTATGTAAATTGGCATTCTGCATAGGCTAAATAGCAGATCCAGGCATCTGGTCACTGTTGTTGTAGGCATATTGGGACATGGAAAGGCAAAGGGGAAACACAAGTATTTATCAACTACTCTAAGTAGATATAATACGCAAAGCTGGAGGCAAGAGTCCATTGAAATCAATACTAAGCCGTTCCATAAGTTTTGTTGCTTTGATAAGAGTTCATCCTGGTGGGTGGTAGAACTGAGGCTTTAGTTCAGCACAGACCCTGCATGAAGCATAGTCTTCTTGACATTTTCTGTAGAAAAAGGGAAATTCTTTGCTCTAATAAAATGCAGCAGCCAAGTTATTCCTGGATGACAAAGTCCATTATGAATGTCAGTGAGTGTGGAGGTTGTAAAGGCTGAACAAGTGTACGTCCGACTAAGGGACCACATTCTCTTTCCCAGGACAGTACTTTAGAGTGGAACTAAATGCTGCAAGTTCCAACCTCCATTCTTGAATCTTTGTGTTCTTTATCTTTGTACACTTTTTACTGTCAAACATAAAAGCCACTGACCTCTGATCAGTAACCAAGCTAAAGTGGTGCTGTGCCAGGTAGTGGCTCCATTTGCCCACTGCCTCAGTGATGGCAGTTGCTTCTTTCTCTACAATGTGGTCATCCAATTCACTTTCTTGTAGTGTCCCTGGCATGAATGTAACAGGTCGTCCTCCTTGGTTGAGGACAGCAGAAATAGCTCCATCAGATGCGTCACACTCTACCTCAAAGGGTACGTTTTCATTCATCGAGTGCAGGGTGGCTTCCTCCAACTCTCTTTTCAGTAAATTAAAGACATTTAGGGCCTTTTCTTCCATTGGAAACTTCTCTGTATTTTCCATGGGTTGAATCTTGTTAGAAAACCCATGAATCCATTTGGCGTCATAAGTGAACATCCCGGGGGCCCTTTTTAAAGATCACAAGTTTTCTGGTGGAGGAGGTTCTTGCAGTGGGTGAAGTCTCTCAGGATTTGGCTTAACGATCTCCTTCTCCACTCAGTATCTTTAAATCATTAAGTGTTATGTGCTTCTGACTGATGGTCTTCAGGAATTTCTTTACATTTTAAACACATCCCTCTTGTGTACGTCCAACAATAGTGATATTATCATGGTAAGAAAAAGTACTTTGCAGTTCTTCTTCTCTAACTTGTCCATAGCTCGCTGGAAGGCGGCTACCCATTTTGTGACTCCAAGTCGAATCCTACATAATTGATATACAAAGCCGTATCTGACTTCTTCAGTGACACTTGGTGGTAGACACTTTTCAGGTCAAAGGTAGAAAACACACTATATTTTGCAAGTTTGTTCACTATTTTGTCAAATCTTGGTAAGGGCTAAGTATCCAATTCCGTGTATTGATTGTGAATAATCCACACGTTATTTGCTCCTTGTGTCAGTGGGTAGCATCCTTCACCACTACCACTTAGGCTCGCCACGGTGATATGTACATCTCAATTATGCCTTCTGAAATAATTGGCGAATTTCCTCTGCAATGAGCTCCTGATCCTCGTTGATAAAGTGTCTTTATTTGGCAGCAATTGGTTTACAGCTTGGTAATAAGTTTGGAAAAAAGGGAAGGCTCTTCTATTTTTTTGCTGCTGTCAGTGCCCTGCAATGATCAGCACCATTCACAATTGGCTCAGACAAGGGGCCTCCGTATACAAATTTCACACTCAGATGCTGACGCTGGAAATCCTGGTCAAGTATTAAATCTGAACATAGGTCACGTGGCAGCGTATGACTGGCTAAGAAGACTAAGAGTTAGGTCAACTTGGGAACTAGTGTTTAAAGTTTTCTGAGCCACAATAATGTTTTTACTGGATGGGGAACCTTTAGTTTTAGTTCCGGCATGATTTTCTTGCTAATATAATTATCACAGTCACAAAAGTTGTGGCTTGAGCGAGTCCTTGTGGTACATTAGTAAGTGTAGCCAGTACCTAAAAATTAACCACTGTTGTCACTGAGCTTGATGAGGCCTTGGATTTGCACACCTGAGCATAATATCCCTTCTTGGCACATTTATGACAAGTAACCTCGTGTGCTGGAGAGTTATCCCGTAAATGGTAAGAGAAACCACAGAAGAAACATTTCTGTTTCGTTTCTCAAGAGTAACTGGAAGGATATCAGGCAGTCCTGCTAAAGAATCCTTTTCACATACCTGCGGTACCTGTGATGGTTCAGGGTTCTCTGCTACAGTTGTATGGACCGCATCATTATTCTAACGCAGTAGCTTGGTTATAAGCAGTCTGTAAGTCCTGTGATTTGTTTTCTCAGAGACCCTGGCGTATTGCAAGTGAGGCAATGCCAGCGATTAAAAGCATCATGCATTACCTCGTTTCCATACTCCTCTGCACTATAATTTTGAAAATTACATTTTCTCTTCAAATCATCTAATGAGCCTCCTTGCTTCTTCTGCCTGGTAGCCAATAAATGTCTGAGAGAAACCTCATTGGGAGTCTTCTCATAAAAACCGCCCAACTTAGAGATAACTGAGTCAAAATTCAACATCCTTCTATTTATTCTAAAATGTTGCAACTCCACAGCTCAATATCTTGTCACCATAGTCGTTAATGTAGTTCATGAAAATTGTACACCAGTGTCGCCAATCCTTGGCAGCTGTCAAGGAGCTGGGGTCGATGTCTAAGTACTTGGGCCTCCACACCGTCTCAAAGCTTGTCAATTAAGTTGTGTAAATTGTTGTGAGAATGAAAAACTTGGTGGCTGCTTTCCAAGCTTTACTCAACTTAATTGTACAACAACAGTTAGAATTCAAAAGAAAGGTGCTTTCTAAATTCCAAAAGAGGAGTGGAGCAGAACAATTAAGAATAATTTTGTAATATTACAAAGCTCATAACTGTAAAATTAAAAATAGGAAAATGTTGAATTTTGAAATCTAATAATCTAAAATGATAATTTCAACCACTTGGTTTGTCTCCCCAAGTCCTTTAATACACTTGTTTGAGCCGGTGAAGGATGTGATAATGAACCTTCTTGCCGTCCCTCAGTATGTGTGACAATAAACTTGAATGTGCAATGAAACTTATAAACACGGACATAATTCTGCTTACCTGGTGCTCTGTGCCGGGGGCTTGAATTTTGTTTAGCTCTCTAGAAAAAATAATCTGAGTTGACGACTGATTTAGCAATGTTAACAAATTTGACAAGAGCTGACAAAAATCAGTATAGCCAGATGCTTTTGTTATATTTTTTAAAGGGACTCTACCTTAAATTTCTGGTGTTCTGGGCCTCAATATTGGCTGTTTGCCCATTCATTTCTGCCAGTGCTAGGATTTATAAAGGAACTATGGCAAGATATAGTTTTCATGTGATGTTTCCTCACACAATGAAGACAGTCAATAGTACCAGATGAAAAATGGTCATCTCGCATGCAAGGGGTATGGAACTTAAACAACATACGTAAGATAACAACAGTCAGTAATTAAGTTAGTTTTGCTGCTGGCAGTTGGGATACAATTAAGTAACAAGTCCTGGCTGGGACTAGGACAAATTCTATCAAAAAAGATCAAAAGCACAAACTGTCTTCCACCAGACAAAATAATAATTGAATGTTTGAATGCTTGCTTTGAAAGAAAGAACCACCTTTTATATTTGCCATTAACTGCACACTAGCAAGCCAATCCTTTTTTATTAATCTTCATGAAAGTTCCACTATACATAAACAGCAAATTAAAATTAAACCTTTTTTTTTTAAATCCAGCTTGATCTTAATGAATTAAACCTGGTAAGTAATTCAATAATCTATTTGCTAGAACCCTAGTTACAATTTTATAATCAACATTTAATAAAGAGATAGGTTGACATGATCCAGTATTTAAAGGAGCCCTATTTTTCTTGAGAATAACAGTTATAATTGCCTGAGAAAATGAATCCGGTAAAGAATGACCTCCATTGCTTGTTTCAATACATCCATTAATAGAAGCATTAATAAGTCTTGAATTTTTTATAAAATACAGATGTAAATCCATCTTCACTAGGGGATTTTCCATTAGGCATTGATTTAAGTCCTTCTATAACTCTATACGTAAAGGGAGCATCTAAGTCATTACGTTCTTGAATACTCAAAAAAGGTAAATGAAGGTCAGCTAAAAATTTATCAATTTTCACCTGATCTTTTTCAGATTCAGATGTATATAATTTCATATAAAGTTCTTTAACCCCATTTATATCTTGGGGTTTATATGTAATTTTTTAATCTTTCCTAATGGCATTAATAGTTCTAGAGGTTTGCTCTGTCTTTAATTGCCATGCCAATACTTTATGGGTTCTCTCCCTTAATTTATAATATTTTTGTATAGTTCTTTGTAATAATTTCTCCATTTTATGTCCTTAATGAATTAAATTGCAATTTTTAATTTGACAATTGTATCTTTTTAGCTTCTGTTGAATTCTGCTGTAAATCTTTCTATCTCCTTTTCCAATTTATGTACCTTGCTAGAATAATTTCTTAACTTTAGTCAAAAAGCTAATAATTTGTCCTCTTAAATATGCTTTTAAAGCGTACCCACAAAACAAATTTACTATTAACTGAATCTGTATTTGATTGTAAATATTGTTGTATTTGATCTCATAAAATAAGCAAACTTACATTTCTTAATCTTTCTTTGGCTTGGCTTCGCGGACGAAGATTTATGGAGGGGGTAAAAAGTCCACGTCAGCTGCAGGCTCGTTTGTGGCTGACAAGTCCGATGCGGGACAGGCAGACACGATTGCAGCGGTTGCAAGGGAAAATTGGTTGGTTGGGGTTGGGTGTTGGGTTTTTCCTCCTTTGCCTTTTGTCAGTGAGGCGGGCTCTGCGGTCTTCTTCAAAGGAGGTTGCTGCCCGCCAAACTGTGAGGCGCCAAGTTGCACGGTTTGAGGCGTTATCAGCCCACTGGCGGTGGTCAATGTGGCAGGCACCAAGAGATTTCTTTAGGCAGTCCTTGTACCTTTTCTTTGGTGCACCTCTGTCACGGTGGCCAGTGGAGAGCTCGCCATATAATACGATCTTGGGAAGGCGATGGTCCTCCATTCTGGAGACGTGACCCATCCAGCGCAGCTGGATCTTCAGCAGCGTGGACTCGATGCTGTCGACCTCTGCCATCTCGAGTACTTCGACGTTAGGGGTGTAAGCGCTCCAATGGATGTTGAGGATGGAGCGGAGACAACGCTGGTGGAAGCGTTCTAGGAGCCGTAGTAGGTGCCGGTAGAGGACCCATGATTCGGAGCCGAACAGGAGTGTGGGTATGACAACGGCTCTGTATACGCTTATCTTTGTGAGGTTTTTCAGTTGGTTGTTTTTCCAGACTCTTTTGTGTAGTCTTCCAAAGGCGCTATTTGCCTTGGCGAGTCTGTTGTCTATCTCATTGTCGATCCTTGCATCTGATGAAATGGTGCAGCCGAGATAGGTAAACTGGTTGACCGTTTTGAGTTTTGTGTGCCCGATGGAGATGTGGGGGGGCTGGTAGTCATGGTGGGGAGCTGGCTGATGGAGGACCTCAGTTTTCTTCAGGCTGACTTCCAGGCCAAACATTTTGGCAGTTTCTGCAAAGCAGGACGTCAAGCGCTGAAGAGCTGGCTCTGAATGGGCAACTAAAGCGGCATCATCTGCAAAGAGTAGTTCACGGACAAGTTTCTCTTGTGTCTTGGTGTGAGCTTGCAGGCGCCTCAGATTGAAGAGACTGCCATCCGTGCGGTACCGGATGTAAACAGCGTCTTCATTGTTGGGGTCTTTCATGGCTTGGTTCAGCATCATGCTGAAGAAGATTGAAAAGAGGGTTGGTGCGAGAACACAGCCTTGCTTCACGCCATTGTTAATGGAGAAGGGTTCAGAGAGCTCATTGCTGTATCTGACCCGACCTTGTTGATTTTCGTGCAGTTGGATAATCATGTTGAGGAACTTTGGGGGACATCCGATGCGCTCTAGTATTTGCCAAAGCCCTTTCCTGCTCACGGTGTCGAAGGCTTTAGTGAGGTCAACAAAGGTGATGTAGAGTCCTTTGTTTTGTTCTCTGCATTTTTCTTGGAGCTGTCTGAGGGCAAAGACCATGTCAGTGGTTCCTCTGTTTGCGCGAAAGCCGCACTGTGATTCTGGGAGAATATTCTCGGTGACACTAGGTATTATTCTATTTAGTAGAATCCTAGCGAAGATTTTGCCTGCAATGGAGAGCAATGTGATTCCCCTGTAGTTTGAGCAGTCTGATTTCTCGCCTTTGTTTTTGTACAGGGTGATGATGGTGGCATCACGAAGATCCCGTGGCAGTTTACCTTGGTCCCAACAAAGCTTGAAAAACTCATGCAGTTTGGCATGCAGAGTTTTGCCGCCAGCCTTCCAGACTTCTGGGGGGATTCCATCCATACCTGCTGCTTTGCCACTTTTCAGTTGTTCGATTGCCTTATATGTCTCATCCAGGGTGGGAACCTCATCCAGCTCTAGCCTTAGGGGCTGTTGAGGGAGCTGGAGCAGGGCGGAATCTTGGACTGAGCGGTTGGCACTGAAAAGAGATTGGAAGTGTTCTGACCATCGGTTGAGGATGGAGATCTTGTCGCTGAGGAGGACTTTGCCGTCTGAGCTGCGCAGCGGGCTTTGGACTTGGGTTGAGGGGCCGTACATAGTCTTTAGAGCCTCGTAGAAACCCCTGAAGTCGCCAATGTCCGCACTGAGCTGGGTTCGCTTGGCGAGGCTAGTTCACCACTCATTTTGGATCTCCCGGAGTTTGCGCTGAAGATGGCTGCATGCGCGACGGAAGGCTTGTTTCTTCTCTGGACAGGACGGCTTTGTAAGGTGAGCCTGGTGGGCAGCTCGCTTCTCTGCCAGCAGCTCCTGGATTTCCTGGTTGTTTTCGTCGAACCAGTCCTTGTTTTTCCTGGAGGAGAAGCCCAGTACCTCTTCAGTGGATTGCAGTATGGTAGTCTTCAACTGATCCCAGAGGGTTTCAGGGGACGGGTCCGTGAGGCGGATTGCAACGTCGAGCTTTGCTTTGATAATTTCTTAATTATTTCTTAATAATAAAGAATTAAATCTCCATCTATATGTAGTTTCTATTTTTTCTGAACTGCACAGGTTAATAACAAAAGAGAATGATCTGACAATATTCTACTTTTATCTTCAGTGGATACTACACATCCTTGCAAATGAGCTGATCATAAAAAAATTATTCAAGAATAAGAATCATATCGGGAAGAATAAAATGAAAAATCTTTTTCCTTAGGATTCAACCTTCTCCAAATATCAACTAAATTCATTTCCTTCATTAATAATACCTTATTCTCCTCAAAATTATCAGCTGCGGAACAATCCAAGAACAAAATTCCAAATCCAGAGTGGAACAATTAGTGCAACAGTATTATGGTGCCAGTGACTCAGGTTCAAATCTGAGTCCATCCATAAGGTGTTTGTATGTTCTCCTTGTTTCTGCATGGGATTCCTCTAGATGCTCTGGTTTCCTTCTTTATTCCAAAGATTTAAGGAGTTAGAAGGCTACAATCACATGGGTATATTTGGGAGGCATGAGTTCATGGGTTGGAAGGGATACCATGCTGTATCTCAAAATTAAAATGAAATTAAATCATGTAAATATGTTTTAGGGTGTTCAGCAAGAACTGTAATAGAGATGAGAAAGTTGACTTCAGCGAGATTTAAATAACAGGTTTGTTTTAGAAACACTCTAATTCCAATTTTTCCACAGTTACTAAAAAAAATACAGGAGAAAATGTCTAAAAATTCAGGACATCAAATGATCTCAGAAGTATATTCTCATTATGCAATAATGAAGGCAATGAAAATAAGCAGGCAATTATTTTTTATTGTTAGTCATTGAATACTCTTGGCTATATCTATGGTATTTCTGGCTCATTCACGTTGAAGAAATCAGTTCCAGGGTTACTGACCAGCCTCACATCTAACATAAGAATCGGTTACAAGCACTGAGGCTGTGGCAGTCCTTTACCAAAGTATTAAAAGGGGGAAAGATGAGGAGGAGTTGGGAATTGTCCATTCTGAATAAAAAATAAATCCTTATGGAATACAGGTAACCAAACCCAGCATGTGCAAAGTTATCCTCTCACATAGAACCAGAGAACATTACAGGACAGAAAACAGGCCCTTTGGGCCTTCTTGTCTGTACAGAATGATTATTCTCAATAATGCTGGAGGAACTCTACCAGTCTTGCAGTGTCGGTAGGAGGTCAAATATATTAGTGATGCTTTGGGCTTGCACCCTTCCTCAAGGTTTAAGGCTCAGGCCCAAAATATCAGTCATATATCTTTACCTCTTATGGATGCTGCAAGACCAGTTGAATTCCTGCAGCATTGCTGTGGTTTGACTACAATCTGCAGACTTTTGTGTTTCATTCCAGAACTATTATTCTGTCTCGTCCCACTGACCTGCACCCAGTGCATATCCATCCATATGCCTCTCATTTATGTACCTGTCCAAACATTTCTTAAATTATAAAATTGAGCCTGGAATCACCAATTCAGCTGGCAGCTCAATCCATAAACCCACCTCTCTCTGTGTGAAGAAATTCCCCTCTTTTCCTCTTTCACACTTAACCCATGTTCATTGGTTTGTATCTCACCTAAATTCAATGGAAAAAGCCTACATGCATTTACTTCATCTATACCTACCATAATTTTGTATGATGAGCCATGGAAATTGCTTCACTTTCATTGGAATTCAGTGTTTCCTTGGTGTGGTGTGCTGTTAGCCAGAATCAGACACACACAAGGAAAAGACTGTACAACAGGCTTTAATCCACAAAGACTTCCACAGAGCCAGGCTGGCTGTAGATGCAGCAACTCTGAGTGAGTCCTTGGGAGGCTGGCGCAGGCTTATATCCCGGAGGGTGATTGACACCCGACCGGGTGGGGCTTGATCCATTCAGGCCGACTGATTGACAGCCGGCCAGGTGTTGTCCTGTCCCCTTACACTCCTGCAGGTACAGAGGTTTCCCCCTGCAGTAGGCCACTGGTGTATCACCACATTCACCCACTTCTTTAAAACTGACCCGGGGTGGGGGGGGGCAGTAACAAGGAATCGTACCCGCTATACACATACAATATTTACAGGTTGAGATGGTCCGGTGGTCTCTGTGACTGTCGTAGGACTGGCTCCTGATCACTGATCGAAGGGGAACTGGTGGGGCTGGCGGCAGAGGTCTGTGTGACTGGTGTGGGGCCGTGCGAAGGGGTGGCCAAGGGGACCAGGCTTGAGTTGTATTGGATAGGTGGGGGGGCAGGTTCGTCTCCCAGGGCTGAAGCAGGACCCTAGCTGCCTGGGGACGGGGATGTATGCCCGGTCAGTGTCGTCCTTGGCTGAAGGATGCTGTGGAGTGGTGGGTGCACCTGCTGATGCCAGGTCCCTTATTGAGACTGTGTTCTCCCTGCCACCTCCGAACTTAACATAGGCGTAGTTGTGGTTCACGTGTAGGAGAAGACCTGCTCATCTTTGTGTGTCTGTACGTGTTTATGCAGGAGCACCTGTCCCGGGGACGTGAGCCATGCTGGGAGGGACATTCCAGTCGTCGACTTCCTGGGGAATGTGAACAGACATTCAAGAGGGGTCTCGCTGGTAGCCACACATAGCAGTGACCAAATGGCATGGAGCGCCTCAGGCAGGGCATCCTGCCAGTACTCAACAGCCCACCCTTTCGACTTGAGAGCCAGGAGGACTGCTCTCCAGACCATTCCATTTTCGCATTCCACTTGCCAATTGCCTCTCGGCTTATAACTTTTTGTGCAGCTAGTCACAATGCCCCTTGCCATCAGGTACTGGCGCAGCTCGTCACTCATGAAACTAGATCCCCCAGTCGCTGTGGATGAAAGCGGGGTAACCAAACATGGTGAAGATCTGCCCCAGGGCCCTGACGATGGTGGGCGTGGAGGTTTCCAGGCAAGGGATAGCGAAAGGGAAGCATGTACTCGTCCACTACCATGAGGAAGTAGATGTTTCGGTTCGAGGAAGGCAGGGGCCCTTTGAAGTCCATGCCGAGATGCTCGAAAGGCCGAGTGGCCTTTATGACATGGGCCTGGGGCGGGCGGAAGAAACATGGTTTACACTCCGCACAGACCCGGCAGGCCTCGGTCATGTCCCTGATGTCCTTGATGGTATACGGAAGGTTCCGGGAATAATGAAGTGGTACAACCTGGTGACACCCAGATGGCAGAGGGACTCATGCAATGCCTGCAGCCTATCATCACACATAGACACGCAGGTCCGAGAGAGGGCATCGGGGGAGTTGTTAAACTTCCCGAGGCAGTACTGGATGTCGTAGCTGTAAGTTGCCAGCTCGACTCTCCAGCACAGGATCTTGTCGTTCTTGATCTTGCTCTTGTGGGTAGTGTTAAACATGAACGCCACGGGCCACTGGTCCATGAGGAGGGTGAATCTCCTGCTGGCCAGGTAGTGGCGCCAGTGGTGAACCACTTCCACAATCGCCTGGGCCTCCTTTTCAAGGTGGAATGCCCTAGCTCGGAGTCGTGGAGGGTCCTAGAGAAGAAAGTGATGGGGCACCCCCCCCGCCCCTTGGTTGAGGGTAGCGGCGAGGGCTACCTCGGAGGCATCACTCTCCACCTGGAAGGGGTCCTCATCCATGGCCTGCATCGTGGAGTCCGCGATGTCCTGCTTGATGCGGATGAAGGCTGCCTGCGCCTCGGGTGGGAGGGGAAAAGTTGTAGCTTGGGCCAACGTGCAGACCTTGTCCAAGAAGCGGGGGACCCACTGCGAGTAATAGGAGAATAGGCCAAGACACCTGTGGAGGGCCTTTATCGTGGGGGAGGAGAGGTAGCTCCATTAATGGGTGCATCCTTTCTGGATCTGGGCCGATGACCCCATGGGCCACAATGTACCCAAGGATGGCGAGGCGGGTTGTGCTAAACACACATTTCTCCTTGTTGTGAGTGAGGTTCAGCTCCGCAATCGTCTGGAGGAAATTTTCCAGGTTAGCATCGTGGTCCTGCTGGTCATGGCCATAGATAGTGACGTTATCTAGATACGGGAATGTTGCCTTTAGCTTGTGCCAGTCTACCATGCGATCCATCTCCCGCTGGAAGATAGAGACCCTGTTTGTGACCCCAAAGGGAACTCGGCGGAACTGGTACTGGCGCCCGTCTGCCTTGAAGGCAGTGTAGGGCTTGTCCTTCGGGTAGATGGGGATTTGCTGATACGTCGACTTCAGGTCATTCGTGGAGAAAACCCATTAGTGGGCTATCTTGTTGACCATGTCGGCGATCTTGGCAGGGGGTAGGCATCCAGTTGGGTGTACCGGTTAATGGTCTGGCTGTAGTTCATGACCATCATCGGCTTACTTCCCCCTTTGACCACCAGGACTCAGGCTCTCCAAGGGCTGTTACTGGGCTCCATGACACCTTATGCCAGGAATCACCACACCTCCGCCTTGATGAAGTCTCTGTCAGCGGTGCAATAGCGCCTACTTCAGGTGGTGATTGTATTGCAGCCCTACGTAAGAATGTGTAGTGTGGAGAGGCCGCAGGTTGGCTGGGGCTGGTAGGTTGCCGTGCTGTGTAACGTGAGTGGAGGTTGGGGCCCCCCGAAGGCAAGGGTGACATTCTGAAGGTGGCACTGGAAATCTAGGCCCAGGAGGACTGAGGCGCAGAGTTTGGGCATGACCAGGAGCCTTAACCCCGTGTAAGTCTCCCCTCCCACAGTTATATCGGCTGAGCAGCGCCCAAGGGTACCAACGGTCTTATCCTTGGTGGCAATCGAGCAGGTGGTTTGGTGGACCTTTAATCTCAGGGAGTGGGCCATGCTCGGGTGAATAAAGCTCTCAGTGCTGCCACTGTCGAACAGACATTTTGTTACCTGCCTGTTAACTTGCACGTCCATCATAGAGCGCCCGAGATTGTAAGGGATGTCCCTGGTCAGCGTGGTGGGAGCCAGGACCGTCTCGGGGTCAGAGTCATCGCTCGCCGGTTGTGCGCAGCAATTTATGGCATCCGGAGGTGTGGGGAGCGTCGGTAGGGTGGCCTGGTCATCGCCCGTGTTGACCATGCCAATGTCGGTCGTTGGGTGCAGCGTGCGACAGCTGATGGGATCCGGAGACTTGGGGAGCATCGGTAGGGTGGCCTGGTCATAGTTCGTGATGACCATGTTGTTCTTCTCGTCATCGGGGGCCCTCCGCGTAGGCCGCTCCCTGGCCCAAGATGGAGGTGGCACGTGGGGGCCCGCTGCATGGCTGGCCTCCTTCCCCAGTGGTGTTCATTGCACCGGGGGATGTGGAGTCATTGCGACTGGCGGCAGTGACGTCATTACATCTGCCAGAAGTGACATCACGCCGTTAGCCAGAAGTGACATTGCTGTAGTTCTCAGCGAGTGGCGCTGGTGAGGGCGGGGGCTGGTCCAGATGCTCGGGGCACACTATGCTGCACTGTCGGAGTCAGGGAAGGTGGAAGTTGTAGCAGGGACAATGGCGCCACCCGGCATGTGCACGTGGAGGGGTCCATGGGGGAGGTCATAGAGGGCTGCTAAGCTGCCGGCTGGTTTCGAGAGGCACAGTTTAGCAAAGTGACCTCTCTTGCCACATCGAGAATTGCACTGGTTCCTCGCCAGGCAGTTTCGGCGTGATAGTTGGACTGACCCACATCAGGACCCACAGTACTAATAGGGGCACCGGGCGCCTGCTGCAGCAACGTTCTTCTCCCAGCTCGGTCTGGGGCTATAGCTGCAGTGTGAGAGGGCCATGAAGGAGCCTGGGGGAACCTGGAATCGAAGGCTTCAATGTGCAGGGCTGCAGCTTCCAGGGTTCGGACCACTTCCACTGTCTCGGTTAGGGCGTAGATATTATCTTCTAGCAGCGTCTGCCGGATGTCCCTCGAGCATAGCCCTCGGACGAAGGTGTCCCGGATCAGGCTCTCGACCGGGTTCAGCCAGACACAGTCGGGCCATCTCTCGCAGGTGTCCCAGGAGGACACAAGGTGCCCTTGTTTCTGGGCACGGGTGTTGATGAGGTACCTTGCACAGACCACATTCATGGGGGGGCTTGTACAAGTTCTCGAGAGTGTCCATTGCGTTCTAATATGTGGAGCAGCCTTTGGCTGCCTGGAAGGCTTTGATCGGAGTAGGACCAGCCTCTTCTGATCTGAGTCCAGGATGCCACCTGCGTGCACCTCGATGTGCCCTGTGATGAAATCGAAAGCCAAAATATCGTTTATTGTGCATTCGCCCAATATTAGTGTTGAAGTAAAGGTAGAGGGTGTCAGTCAAACTTTGAGAAGTGGTAGATCTTTGGAGATTTGGGGCATTAAAGCAAGATATTCCCAGCAGCTGATTTTATGAACTCTTGCCACAATGAGTTTTAAAGCACGATGAGAACTGGGAGTGAAACAAAGGCAGGCACCTTGAAACACTCAATAAAATACTTGACATTTTTACTGCTCATATTAGGTCCTTAGGATGTTGTAGTCACTCAGACACCATGTGACTGCATTGCTGTAGCAACTTCCCACCACTTTCATTAGAAAATCCACATAAAGCACCTAAACAAAGCAGGAATTAGTGCAGAGACAGCTTCTCCACTGATTTTAATGGTGTGCCCTGATGGATTTCAGTAAATAATCATTAATGTTTTATTGTTTAAATATGTTAAACTATTGATAAGCTTTTTAAAAATTGTAGATTATGCTCTTTAAAAAATTAACATTGCACTAGCCACCACTCACCTTGGTGCCCATTTCTAGGCTTATAAGTTATAAGAATCTGACATGAAATAAAAATGTCAGGAAATCTGCTGCCTTTGGAGCATATATATAACTACCTTACAACTGCAGCCAAGAAATGGGGCTTTGGTGGGGGACTCATGTTGGGCTGGACTGCGTCGTGGTTCGGAAATGAAAGAAATAAATTTGAGACGCAGGGTATACTATTTCAATCACAATGGAACAGTGGAATAGTCTTTAAGAAGTTTGCTGAATGGCTTTAGAGAGCCTTCTTTATCTTTAATAGCATTCTTTAACCAAGATTACAGTCACTGAGCAACTTCCCCATGGAGCCTAGTTGTTTCACCTTTTCCTCTTCGGTTAAGCTGCTTTGAACATTTTTTATTCCCTTAAAAAACTATTTTAATGCATATTTCATTTATTTTAGTAGCTCATTGGGTGTCTCAGAAATATCTCGTCATGTTTGAATGTTCAACATGTTTAAAGACAGGCACAAAAAGTACAGTGGAAGTCCAAAAATCCAGGTGCCAGAAATCCAGATTCCCAAGAATCTCAAACTTTTTAAATTTAGAGGGTTTTTGTGTGTGTGCGTGCATGCGTAAGCACCACAGATGCACAGTGGCAACCATATATGGCCTACGTTATTTACAAACCCATGGATCCTAAACTTCACAGGGTGTTAAGAGGACGAAAGAACAGATTGAAACTGAGTGACGAACTTGAAATAATTAAGGAACTAGAACAGGGTGTGAGCAATACTGTTTGAATGGAAAGTTGGAAAGTTCACAATTTAAAATATATAAAAGCCTACTGCAGAAGGGTCCATGGGAACAGTTATTAAATTGGTGGAAAAGAACCACAGTGTCAATCTTTAAGGCATCATACATGTGCACATGGTGCCGAATAATCTAATCACAAAGAAATTACAAAGTTATAAATGAGATAGTGTACAAAAGTATTTAAAGAAACCAAAAGAAACATCGAGCAGTGCAGCAGATACTCTAAGTGTTCCCAACAACAAGCAGTTCAGCTTTATTACTCCTTATATTTGAATTTTAAAAGTACTGTCTGAAAATCTGGAAAATCCAAAAATCCGGACCCACCCAATATCTGAGCAGTCTGGATTTTCTGTCTTCTACTGCATGTGAATCCATGCATAGTTGTACTTAAAAGTGCACAAAAGCACTCAGGAATTATTTTGAAACAATTAAAAGATTATTTAAAGCAATGTTTACAAATTTTATAAAAACAGCATTTTTGCAACCATGCTTCATTGTGGGCTTACAACAAGCAAAATAGTAGACCCTGAGAGACAAGATGTTGGATTTGTTTCAAATCTTAAACAATGCGGCTACCCCTCTACCATCATGAATCGGCTTTCACCCACATATGCTCCATTACCCTCACTTCTGCCCTGGCCCCCTCCACCCCACATGCAACAAGCATAGGATTCCCCTTGTCAACATCTACCACCCTCGACATCCAACGTATCATCCTGCGCCATTTCTGCCACCTACCACGTGATTCCCAGTACTAGACACATCCTCCCTTCTCATCCCCTCTCTGCCTTCCGCAGGGATGGCTTCCTCCGTGACTCCCTCATCCACTCCTCCCTTCCCTTTGCACCTACCCCTGTGACTGCAGGAGATGCTTCACTTGTGCCCATACCTCCTCCCTCACCATCGATTGGGCCCCCAAACTGTCGGGCCAAGTGAAGGAACACTTCACTTGTGAATCTCCATCTGGTCTGGACACATATTGAGAGATCACTTAGTTGAACACCTCAGGTCTGTTCGCTGCAATAGCATGGATCTCCCAGTGGTCACCCATTTCAATTCCCCACTGCATTCCCTTGCTGACATGTCTGTTTATGGTCTCATGCACTGCCAGATTGAGACCACCCATAATTGGAGGAACAACACCTTGTATTCTGTCTGGGCACCGTCCAACCAGATGGCATTAATATCATCTTCTCTGGTTTAAGTCATTGAACCCCACCCCGTGTTTTGCTATATCTCCTTTCCTCTAGTTTTGTCTGTCTGTCTCTCTCTCTTCCCTTTTCCCTCTGTTTTCTTTCACAGAGCCAAAATCTCTCCCCCCAACACCCAAAAAATTTGCACCTTTCCTCTCTCCTGTCCTCTTATGTCCAATTGACATCTTTTATTTGTCAGTCTGTATGCTACCCCTCCCATTCTTCCCTTTTCATCAGCCTTTTTAATATTGGTCCCTGTCTGCTTTATGCTCATACCTTGGAAGTGCTCAGGCCTGAAACATTACCCCCTGTGGATGCTGAAAGACCTACTGAGTTTGTCCAGCACTTCTGTTTTTAACTACAATTAGACTGTATCAGCAGACTTTCTTGTTTCACGCAGGGGGTGTGTGTGTGTGTTTGTGTGTTGGGAACATTACGGCAACAGTGGCTTATTGGTGATTGTTAGTCAAGTCTAAACTGCAGCTAGTAAACCCTGCACATGTGAATCAGGTGAATAATTAGATAAACTCATTGCTGTATGATGTGACCAGTGGCTCGTTTCTATATTACCACCCTTGAGGTACAAGTCCTGCTCAAAATTGCACACAGTCTTAAGAGGAAATACTAACAGTATTCTTAAAAATGAAATAACAACACAGCAGTGTGACCTGAAATTGATGATTGGAGGCATGAGGGTGAGACAGGAGTCTATGATTGGCTATCAGAGAAGGGTTGTTTAACATTGGTAGGCCTTCTGTTCAGCATTGTAGGGTCTAGTGACAGGGTGATTGATGTGAGTGGTGTTCATTTTGGAGCAAAGATATCCTGCCGAATCCCCTGGAGAAGACAAGATAGCTGAATAAGCAAAGGAGCTCCACCAGAGGCTGGTTCCCAGATCTGAACTAGAATCAACCAAGAAATGGTCTCTTGATTTTTGTTTCCTTTTCTCTTTAAAATATTTTTATTGAGTTTAACATATAAATCCCAAATTTTCTTTTTTGTTAGAACCATAGAACACTACAGCACAGAAATCAGGCCATTCAGACCTTCTAGTCTGTGCCAAAAACATCATACCGCAAGTCCTACTGACCTGCATTTACTCCCTCTATACCTCCCATACCTCTATTAAATTTCCTCTCATTCTTCTATGCTCAAAGAGTAATGTCCTATCCTGTTTAATCTTTCCTTGTAACTCATCTCCTGAAGACCCACCAACATCCTAGTAGACCCACCAACATCCTAGTAAATCTTCTCTGCACTCTTTCAATCTTACTAATATCCTTCCTGTAGTTTGGTGACCAGAACTGCACACCATACTCCAAATTTAGCTTCACCAATGCCTTTCACAACCACACCATATTATCCAAACTTCTGTTCTCATTATTCTGATTTATGAAGTCCAAGATGCCAAAAGCTTTCTTCACATATCTGTCCACCTGTGACGCCACTTTCAGGGAAATATGTATTTGAAATCCCAGATCTCTTTGTTCCTCTGCACTCCTCAGTGCCATACCATTTATTGTGTACGTCCTACCTTTGTTTGTCCTTCCAAACTGGAACATCTCACATTTCTCTGCATTAAATTCCATCTGCCACTTTTTGGCTCATTTTTACAGTTGGTCCCGATCCCTTTGCAAGCTTTGAAAACCTTCCTCGCTGTCCGCAATGCCTCCAGACTTAGTGTCATCAGCAAGCTTGCTGATCCAATTTATTACATCCAGATCGTGATATAGACAACAAACAACAATGGTCCCTGAGGCACACCACTAATACAGGCTTCCAGTCTGAGCAGCAATCATCCACTACCACTCTCTGTCTTCTCCCATTCAGCCAATTTCAAATGTAGTTTACAACCTCTCCATGGATATCTAGTGTCTGAAACTTCTGAACTAGCCTCCCGTATGGGACCTTATCAAAGGTTATCATACAGACAACATCCACAGCCTTTCCTTTATCTACTTTCTTGGTAACTTCCTCAAAAAGGTCTATAAAATTCGTTAACCATGACCTACCACACAAAGCCATGCCGACTATCCTTAATTAGCCCTTGGCCGTCCAAATACTTGTGTAGCCGACCTCTCAGACTTCCCTTCAATAATTTACCTACTACTGACGTCAGGCTCACTGGCCTGTAATTTCCTGGTTTATTTTTTAAACAATGGAACAACATGAGCTACCCTCCAATCCTCTGGCACTTCACCTGTGGATAAGGATATTTTAAATATTTCTGCAAGGGCCCTTGCAATTTCTACAGTCATCTCCCTCTAGGTCCAAGGGAATATCATGTCAGGCCCGGGGGATTTATCCACCTTTATTCACTGTAATGCACCAAGCACCTCTTCCACTCTAATCTTTATATGTTCCATGCCACTACTATTTCCACTTCATTCCACAGTTTCCTGTGTCGCAAAGTATGCAGCACTATTAAGAATGTAAATAAAAATGATAAAATAATTATATACCTCGTCGGTCATGAAATACCTATGAAAGGGGAAACAGAGTTAACATTTCATACCAATAAGCTTTTATCAGAATTTTCACCAATTGGCATCATCTAATTTGTTCCAAACATTGAGATTGGCAGAGAATGCTCAAATAGTCGAATTTCAGGACAGATGCAAATAATCTGGGAACTATTCTAATTATAATCTGTTCTGATCATTATTCATTTTCAAACATCAGGAATAGAAAAAAAAAATCACAAGATCAAACATCTATCTCATTTTTTAGATTTCAAATGGAACTGAATTATTCTGAAATATTGCAACTCAGTCTGGAGAAATGTAATTTCTTCTTTTTATATATATTATATATATATAAAGTCAGATAGTAATGAACTTGAACTAAAGCACTTCTGTCTAGTTAGCTTCCATTTTGTTTCCAAAAAGGAAGGCCCAGCCCCAATTATTTATCATAAATCTCTGGGAATGTTTTGGAGATTTTGCATGTGAAAAGAGTTGAACTATTTCAGTCCCAGTCTCATGGATCCACTATAAAGACTCCAAACACCACTAATTGAATATAGTGCCAGACAGGGAACTAGAGGCCACAATACAATATCCCGGAACAAATTCAGGAAATAAAAAGCGATGAATATAACCTTAAATTTAGTGCAGTGTTCGAGTTACACTTTGGTGAGAATATTATTATAATGAAAAAACTGACCTTTAGACAATGATTTTTGGGAAGTTCCTGGAAATAAAGTGCAGATGGAGCTCAATTTCTTTGAATTTAATTTTCTTTTACTGCTTGTTACAATTCACAGTTCAATAGAAACTGTTTCATTTTCTTAGCATTTTTGAAGCTTCACCAATTTAATTTTCATTTGATTTTCTCTTCCCAGCTCGATGCTTTGGAACGGAGAGGAAGATCAGGCAAATTAATTCCAGTTTAGTTAATAGCCAAATGGCATCCCAAGATGTGGCCTGCCTGGATTTCTGTAACCCAATAGCCTCATGCAGATATTTCTGTCTTGGATACTAATGGAAAGGATGACCTGGGAACTGTTAGTGGAGTCTAACTTGTGGCACGACAGAACTGTCCTAATGCTGTGAATATAAAATAATATTTGCTTCACCACAGCAGCATATAGTTTATTTCAAAACTTCTTTTAAGTGTATATGCAAGCCATTAGAAATCTCCAAATATGGTCACAGGAGTAGAACCATTGGTCTTAGATTTAAGAGACAATGGGAACCACATAAAATAAATCATTCTCTTATTTTTTACCATAAGAGAAAACAATATATCCTGAAAAACAGAACAATGCTTAAAATAGAGAACAGAATATTGCACTCTTGTGGGTAACGGAGTTAAGGGTTATGGGGATAAGGCTGGAAAGGGGTACTGATGGTAATGATCAGCCATGATCTAAAATGGCGGTGCTGGCCCAACAGGCCAAATGGCCTACTCCAGCTCCTATTGTCTATTGTCTGCCAATAACTAAACAAAAGACAATTTAAGTTTAAAATCTCAACACACCGTCTATTCATTATCCATAATGAATATTTCATTAAATATTAACCTTTTTATTTCCATAATAGAACGAATTATAATTTTCATTCTCAATATAATGAAGAATATTTTAAAAATATATCCCATCTCCTAACAAGACCATGGAAGGTGGATGTGTTTTAGGAATTGATCAACTTTACCATTGCTACTGTTAGGAAGGTGGAAAGACTGGAACAGAAGGATAGCAAGTACATTTGTAATGCCTGTGTCTTATGTCTCAGACTCCAGTTAATTCTACAGACAGGACGGCTTCAGGAAGCGCTCAACGATAGAAATTAGTAGTGGGGACCAGTGATTTGGACTGAAAAGATGAAAAGAAACATTTGAAGTGGGAATTTATTTCTGTTGCACTTTAGCCTACATCCACTTTCTGCGCCAAGGATCTGCTCAAATTTATCATGTGCTGATAACTTGATGAAGTAAAAATGTTATTCATACAATGGAATGTTATTTCACAATGTTATGCTCTGAGGGGAACTTGTACATATAAAATGAGCAGTGATCAGCATGCATTATATTAGCATCACATGCTTTAGTAACATAAGGCCCCAAATGAAGTAACTAGCATTCAATGGTCTCATTTAGATTATTAAATATCAAGCTCTACAAAACTTTCTTGTGAATTAAGAACAGTGAATACTACTTAACTGTAATTCTTGCCTCACTGATATATTTGTCTGGGACATACAATGTCAGTTGGCAGTGCTCATGAGTCACTTACTTTCTATTTATGTCACTCTTACTGGGGTGAAATAAGGTTAACCTTTCTGCCTTACCGAGTGCTGAATAAAAAAAAATCTCTGTTGAAGTGAATGCCCCACAACAGTTTGCTTACCCTTTGGATTTACAACTCGTCCCATCTCTCCTAAATGAATGTCAGGAACGAGCAGTGATTCACCAGACCAGCGACAGATACCCAGCAGTTGGGAAGCCAGAAGACGCCTTCAGTTTACAAAAGGTCACTTGGTTGATCTGATCCCTAAATGGTTGACATTCCTTCTGAGCATTGAGGAGGAATAATTAGCCTCTCCTCAGGTGCTCAGTCTAATGCAACAATGCTCTGAATAAATTAAACTCTGCAATAATGAGTACTTACGACTGAAAAGCAAGAAGGAAATTTTGATCAATGAAAACTACCCATTGGCCTTATTCTTCTCCTGGCTTTGTGTCCCACTCTTCTTTTCTTACCACATACCACACAAATAAATGGAAAATAAACATCACTGGGAGATGGAGTTTAATGTGGGAAAGTGGGAAATTCATTAGGAGAAATCAGAAGCCAGATTACTATCTAAATGCAAATGATTGAAGTATAGAGAGGGATCTTGATGTTTTAATGCACAAAACACTACCAGGCAGCTCCAACAAGAAGTCAAACATCATTTTGGTCTTCAGTACAAAGATCAGAGTTTAAAAATAGGAAGTTTTTGTTACAATCGTACAACATGTTGGTGATGCTTCACCTGGAATACTACATACATTTCTGGTCCTCTCTCCTAAAACAAAAATATTGAAGGCAAAACAAAGAAGACTCATTGGGCTAACTTGGAGAATGAGAGGAACTAAAAACTTCAGATGCTGAAATCTTAACAACCAAAACCTGGAAGAACACAATGGGTCAGATAATATCCATGGGTAGAAAGAGTCAGTCAAAGTTTCAGACTGGGACCCTTAATCAAGACTGAGATTGAGAAGTTTGTTCCACCAAGAGAGACCAATCAGATTGGGTCTGCATTCCTCAAGGTTTAGAAGAATGAAAGGTGACTTGATTCAAACATATAAGAGCTTTTGGGACACGAGATCTGCATACTCCGAGATTGAAGTAAAAACACAATGCTGGAGAAATTCATCAGGTCAAACAGTGTACTTTGTAGAGCAAAGATAAAGATACATAACCAATGTTTCAGGCTTGAGCCCCTCATCAAGGTGTGAGCAAAATACAGGCAAGCACCCAAACAAAATTGTGGGGGGAGGGCCAGGAGGAGGAGCTCAGACCCACAGGCAGGAGGTAATAGGTAGATAAGGGAAGGAGGGAACATCAGCAAACAAGGGGTCTTGACTGCAAGACCAGGGGCTAATCGTTTCAGGATGAGGTAAGTGGGTATTTTCTCTTGCAAGATTTGGTGAATATGTAGAATTCTCTGCCTCAGGAGTAGTGGAAGCTGGATCATTAAAAGCATTTAAAAAGTAGAGATGGATAAATATTTGACAGATTGAGAAATATAGGGATACGAAGAAATAGTTCAGAATAAGAGCTGATGATCAGCCATGGTAGAGCAGATTTGAAGGACCTTGTGGCCTTAGTCTGCTCTTACTTCCTTGTGTTCTTGGTTAGCAATGATTCCCTGAGATTAAGGTAAATAGGAATGACTAATACAATAACGTATTGCTGCAATTGTAGATTCTGTTTTTCATTCATTTCCTTGTTAAACAATGGGTTCTCATTCTCAATTTGATTATCTTTTAGAACCAATAATGATAACAAATACGAGAGATCTGAACAAAATGTGTAGATATGCTATTAATGATATTCTTAATTTCATCCATATAATAAAACCCCTGGTTACCTATGGGGAAAGGAAATGCCAGATAGGTGAGTTTTCCAGTTGCTTGAGACTCACTCTTTTAATGCCTAAATAATACACCTGCATTCAGAATAAACAGTTTAAAAGTCAAAAATACAATACAGAACATACATTGAATAAACTTTACTTGCATGAATAAACTTTAAACAATTTTACTTTATTTTCAGTCACATTTGTTAAATACATTTAAATGCTGCTGCATCAGTAGGTTTCTCCCCCTCCACGGAGCTGCCCGAAAGATGAACAGTAACATCAAAAGTAATTTACCCCCCACCCCACCCTGTGGACCCCAAATTTACAGATAAAGCCTTACTGCTAATAAAGATAAAGATAAGCAAGGATAAGGGGATACTTTAAGAGAGTCACCACAATGGCGAGTGGTATCCACCAGGTCTTCATCCTGGGCGACACCATTTTATTCAAACACAACTTTATTTAAACAGCTACTATGAGCAAAGCAGGATCAAGGCTTTCCGCTGGCTGAATATTTGCTCCTATCTTCACCAAAGGTTTATGTGTTACTTCAGAGAACATTTGCATTTACAATTATAAACATCACTTTAGTTATATTTTATGTTGAATTAAATTTCCTCCATTTTATTGGCAAAGTTGGCTCTGATTCCTTTACACCTCTATTTCTTCCACTTACAATTTAATAGGAATTATACATTTAAGATTTGTTATTGTGTGTCTGTTTAACTTGAAGTCACCATCATCCAGGAAGTTTGCACTCCAAGTATTGCACAAGCTAAGTGAGGATATTGCAGGCCTAAACTCACCACAACCTGCAAAATTCAGGCCTTTAATAGACAAAAGAAAATTTCCTTTACATGCTATGCACAATGAGAATAAACAATTGTTGGATTCCTCAGACTCTACATAAAATCAATAAGGCAGCAAGGTTGGCATGGCAGTTCTTTTCTTTGGCTTGGCTTCGCGGACGAAGATTTATGGAGGGGGTAAAAAGTCCACGTCAGCTGCAGGCTCGTTTGTGGCTGACCAGTCCGATGCGGGACAGGCAGACACGATTGCAGCGGTTGCAAGGGAAAATTGGTTGGTTGGGGTTGGGTGTTGGGTTTTTCCTCCTTTGCCTTTTGTCAGTGAGGTGGGCTCTGCGGTCTTCTTCAAAGGAGGTTGCTGCCCGCCAAACTATGAGGCGCCAAGATGCACGGTTTGAGGCGTTATCAGCCCACTGGCGGTGGTCAATGTGGCAGGCACCAAGAGATTTCTTTAGGCAGTCCTTGTACCTTTTCTTTGGTGCACCTCTGTCACGGTGGCCGGTGGAGAGCTCGCCATATAACACGATCTTGGGAAGGCGATGGTCCTCCATTCTGGAGACGTGACCCATCCAGCGCAGCTGGATCTTCAGCAGCGTGGACTCGATGCTGTCGACCTCTGCCATCTCGAGTACTTCGACGTTAGGGGTGTAAGCGCTCCAATGGATGTTGAGGATGGAGCGGAGACAGCGCTGGTGGAAGCGTTCTAGGAGCCGTAGGTGGTGCCGGTAGAGGACCCATGATTCGGAGCCGAACAGGAGTGTGGGTATGACAACGGCTCTGTATACACTTATCTTTGTGAGGTTTTTCAGTTGGTTGTTTTTCCAGACTCTTTTGTGTAGTCTTCCAAAGGCGCTATTTGCCTTGGCGAGTCTGTTGTCTATCTCATTGTCGATCCTTGCATCTGATGAAATGGTGCAGCCGAGATAGGTAAACTGGTTGACCGTTTTGAGTTTTGTGTGCCCGATGGAGATGTGGGGGGGCTGGTAGTCATGGTGGGGAGCTGGCTGATGGAGGACCTCAGTTTTCTTCAGGCTGACTTCCAGGCCAAACATTTTGGCAGTTTCCGCAAAGCAGGACGTCAAGCGCTGAAGAGCTGGCTCTGAATGGGCAACTAAAGCGGCATCGTCTGCAAAGAGTAGTTCACGGACAAGTTTCTCTTGTGTCTTGGTGTGAGCTTGCAGGCGCCTCAGATTGAAGAGACTGCCATCCGTGCGGTACCGGATGTAAACAGCGTCTTCATTGTTGGGGTCTTTCATGGCTTGGTTCAGCATCATGCTGAAGAAGATTGAAAAGAGGGTTGGTGCAAGAACACAGCCTTGCTTCACGCCATTGTTAATGGAGAAGGGTTCAGAGAACTCATTGCTGTATCTGACCCGACCTTGTTGGTTTTCGTGCAGTTGGATAATCATGTTGAGGAACTTTGGGGGACATCCGATGCGCTCTAGTATTTGCCAAAGCCCTTTCCTGCTCACGGTGTCGAAGGCTTTGGTGAGGTCAACAAAGGTGATGTAGAGTCCTTTGTTTTGTTCTCTGCACTTTTCTTGGAGCTGTCTGAGGGCAAAGACCATGTCAGTGGTTCCTCTGTTTGCGCGAAAGCCGCACTGTGATTCTGGGAGAATATTCTCGGCGACACTAGGTACTATTCTATTTAGTAGAATCCTAGCGAAGATTTTGCCTGCAATGGAGAGCAACGTGATTCCCCTGTAGTTTGAGCAGTCTGATTTCTCGCCTTTGTTTTTGTGCAATGCTATCACCATGCCAGCAACCCAGGTTCAAATCCCACACTGTCTGTAAAGAGTTTATCCATTCTCCCTGTGTCTGCATGGGTTTCCTCCCAGCCTTCAAAATGTTTGGGGGTTGTAGGTCATTTGAGTGTCATTGGGCACCACAGGCTCGTGGGCTGGAAGGGTCTGTAATCTTGCTGAATGGCTAAATTAAAAATTTAAATTTAAAGATCAAGTTGGACGCAAAGGAGGAACGTGAAGCATTCATGGAAATCCACCTGTTATACACAATCTTTTAAATGGTGGTACACACTCATGATTTGCCATCATCGTGGCATCCTTCGTAGTCAAGGATGATGGCCTTCATTTCGTTGATCCACAGAGTGAAGATGTCTGTGCATATATTTGTTTAACGTATACTTGATGTTGCACTCCAAGAAACACACGATACTTCACAAATCAACCAACTAATTCCAATGGTGAGAAAGCCACAACAATTGGAGCCGATGGATTTGTGGCAGCCTTTGCCTGCCTTCGCAGCCATTGAGTTCAGAGTAACTTCATCCGCCTGTTCCACCGTTGAGGACTTGGTTGGATTGTTCTTTGTCAGGGACCTCACCCTCGACCTTACCGCCACGGGTGACCCTACCAGGATCATAGCTCCAGATGGCATCACTCTCAGGATCTCAGGACCACACAAGCTTCTCCACCTTGATGAGGTGACAATGCACGGAGGAGACTCATGTGCTACAGAGTCCAAAAACCAGAAGCAATAGATATGCACACCAACACAGGGTTACTTAAACAAAAGTAGTTTTTAATTATATTTGAACAAGAAAACAGAATTAAACTTTAACTTATTACTATCAACTTACTTAACCTACCTAACCTACTTAATCCCCCCTCTAATACTAAGCGCAGGTGTGTATAATGTATATTTAAGATTAGAAAAGTTCTTTGGATCACAGTCCAATCTCACTGGTTGCAGGCAATTCTTGTACTGTGCACAGAAGTTAGCATTAACAAAGTTCACCAGGCTTTGGTGTTCAACAGGCAAATGGTTACCACTCAGAAGGGTTCTTGCTGGTTTTCAGAGAAAGTTTCCTTTTCAAGGACATCCGCAACTGATTCCTTCCCAATCAGTCTTGCTGACGAAACTTGGCCCCTTCAGGGTTCTCCAGATGATCCTTACTTTCAGGTCACCTTTCAGACCATCAGTCTTCTCCTTTAACCAGGCAGCCTTACAAAGTTTGCCAGCTAGTCCCTCTGGAACTGATTTCTGTGACTCCTTCACCCTCTGTTTCACACCCTCCCTCTCTGAGAGCAAAACTGTTCTCAGTCTGCCTGCAAAAATCACATGCTCTCCCAGGCAAGCTATATTCTGCAACTTCGTTGCTTTCTTTTCAAAAAGCATTCTACAAAAGTCCTGCAAAAATTCTGTGTTTTAAAATGTGTTTGTGTGCAACCTGCTCTAATAATCCTTTCCAAGCCACCTCAAAATACTCTTTTACACATGATATTCACAAGAAGGATTAGATGCAACTTCTCCAAGTTTGATGGAGAACTCAATGACAGCTATGGTGAAAATTGTGTCAACTTTCTTGGTCTGATAGGTTGATCATCCGGTCTGCTGCTCTTTCTGTTCACTGATGATATGCAAAAGACGGGACATTTGAATTGATGAGAAAGATCAATACTGAAAATTTGTGGGAAGGTCTTCTCCAGGTGAAACATTGTTCCTTTATAATGCTGACCACAAAATGTGGGGCATAAGTCAGCTAGAGAAAATTATGGCCAGCTAAACATATCAGGTTCTTTAACTGGAGGATATCTCTAGTTCAGAGGACATTACCAAAAGAAATGTCTTATCCACCATTATGTTTAGCACCAAACTCCACATTTAAAAAAAAAACAGTCCCTGTACCACACATCAATTAATGCTAAAATATTTGGTGCAGGAAGCATGAAATGACAAACAAATGCCAATTACATGTTGTCAGAAATGCACTTTATTTCAACATGATAAACTTTATACTGTAATTTGGCATATTAATACTTTAATATCTTGAAAAGGAGATAGTATAATAATGATTTTTTTGTATCCACTGGCACTAAATGGAGAGGCAAATTATATACTGAAGATGATGTTAAATTATATACTGAATATGTGTGTGATAGTACAGATTCTATCAGCAATGTGTATATGTACAGATGGTCGTGTAGGATGACTGTGATTGGCTGAGAGTGTAGCCACACCTACTGGCAGGTCTTAAAGGATTGCTCCCAGCCGGACCAGGTCATTCTGGACTGGTCGACCTACTTGTGATGCGCTCCAGTCTTTTATACTAGGGGTTTGGATCAACAAGTCTTTGATTCTTTCAACACGCATTACAATATGTACCTCAGTTTTCTTCAGGCTGACTTCCAGGACAAACATTTTGGCAGTTTCTGCAAAACAGGACGTCAAGCGCTGAAGAGCTGGCTCTGAATAGGCAACTAAGGCGGCATCATCTGCAAAGAGTAGTTCACGGACAAGTTGCTCTTGTGTCTTGGTGTGAGCTTGCAGGTGCCTCAGATTGAAGAGACTGCCATCCGGATGTAAACAGCGTCTTCATTGTTGAGGTCTTTCATGGCTTGGTTGAGCATCATGCTGAAGAAGATTGAAAAGAGGGTTGGTGCGAGAACACAGCTTTGCTTCACGCCATTGTTAATTGAGAAGGGTTCAGAGAGCTCATTGCTGTATCTGACCCGATCTTGTTGATCAGCCAGCTCCCCACCATGATTACCAGCCCCCCCACATCTCCATCGGGCACACAAAACTCAAAACGGTCAACCAGTTTACCTATCTCGGCTGCACCATTTCATCGGATGCAAGGATCGACAACGAGATAGACAACAGATTCACCAAGGCAAATATCGCCTTTGGAAGACTACACAAAAGAGTCTGGAAAAACAACCAACTGAAAAACCTCACAAAGATTAGCGTATACAGAGCCGTTGTCATACCCACACTCCTGTTCGGCTCCGAATCATGGGTCCTCTACCGGCATCACCTACGGCTCCTAGAACGCTTCCACCAGCGTTGTCTCCGCTCCATCCTCAACATTCATTGGAGTGACTTCATCTCTAACATCAAAGTACTCGAGATGGCAGAGGCCAACAGCATCGAATCCACGCTGCTGAAGATCCAACTGCACTGGGTAGGTCATGTCTCCAGAATGGAGGACCATCGCCTTCCCAAGATCATGTTCTATGGCGAGCTCTCCACTGGCCACCGTGACAGAGGTGCACCAAAGAAGAGGTACAAGGACTGCCTAAAGAAATCTCTTGGTGCCTGCCACATTGACCACCGCCAGTGGGCTGATATCGCCTCAAACCGTGCATCTTGGCGCCTCACAGTTCGGCGGGCAGCAACCTCCTTTGAAGAAGACCGCAGAGCCCACCTCACTGACAAAAGACAAAGGAGGAAAAACCCAACACCCAACCCCAACCCACCAATTTTCCCCTGCAACCGCTGCAACCGTGTCTGCCTGTCCTGCATCGGACTTGTCAGCCACAAACGAGCCTGCAGCCGATGTGGACATTTACCCCTCCATAAATCTTCGTCTGCGAAGCCAAGCCAAAGAAAGAAAGAAAGAAAAACAATATGTACCATTAAATTGATCTTGAGCTTGTAGTTTTAAGCATTCTGCATGTCCACATTAATGTATTGTTGATGGTCTGACAATCGTTCTATTGGTTTGAGTGGAATGGATTTAGGATTGGTCAATGAGATGCTACTTAATATTGGACCAAACTAGGGATGAATTCCTAGACAATTGAATTAATTGGTAAAACTGCTGAGGATTAACAAATGATATGTATAAAACCATGCATAAACAGTTGTATATCTTCAATATGTTAAGCATGTGAAACTATGTTTTCTCTACCCATTTCTCCACCATGGGCTCAGCATTTAAGAGATATTGATGATTTTTGTGAAAATGTCATATTAAATCCAGTGGCCCCACTCACTCCAAAAATAGCAATGAAAGGGCGACGAGTCAAATTAATATCAAGAACTAACAATAAGGTGCGAAATACCCCTTGCCAAAAATTGAAGAAAGGACATAGTCAAAACATATGATACAACATGCCTTACTCAGTTATGAACTTAGAGGTAATATTAGGATAAAATTTAGCAAGCTAAACATTAGAAAAGTGTGCTCGATTGTCTACCTTAAATTGAATTAATGAGTGCCTGGGTTATTTTGTAGAATTATCCATTAAATTTAAAATACCTAAACCTAATATTTTCATTTAACGTTGAAGCTTCCTCAGGATTTAGATTTTAATCTTATTTGGGGAATATATAATTCTAAATCTAATCATAAAGGATTGCTTTCTGCCCTTTAGGAGCTGCTCTCAAGATCTCAGGTTTGTTCCCTAGGTGGTATTAAGAACTCATAGGAACAACATTTTGACCGACCATTTGCTGAAACTGCAGTGAATTTTTACCTATTATTTTATTAGTTATTTACATTTTTCAATTCATTTATTTGATTTTTTTTTGCCAGTTGTTTGAGGCTGCCATTTGCTTGAATTCCAGATACTAGGGATTTTACTGTATTTGAAAATGAAAAAGTAAAATTCTAAAACTTTAAAAAAGCATTCAAATAATCTCAAAATAGTAAAAGTTTCAAGACATTAATTGCTCACAACTGTGCTCCTCGATTGAAATCAGTGAAAAATTCCCTAAATCAGATTGAACTTATCAAGCCAATTTCTTAATTAAAGTGGCAGGGAACTGTCAAAGCTTTATTCAATTACTGTACTCCCTGAGGTGGTTAAGTGTCAATGCGCGTACATCAAAAAACTGGGGAGTTGCTGTTTACATGTCTGGAGGTTTTACATTTGCAAACAAGTAAAAACAAATTCATAAGAATTATGATGAAATGCCCATATACAGTAAAATCCCCATTATGCAGCACTTACAGGGATCGCAGATGCCGGAACTGTGAATTTTCCGGTTGACTGAGACTCACTTTTCCAATAACTATACACCTGCATTAAGAATACAGAGTTTAAAATAGAAAAGACAGTGCAAAATGTAAAGTAATCGCAAAGTTCATTTTAATCAGCTAATTCATGTAACTTACGTTTAAAATTCAATCCCGTCACTGGCACTGCAACAGCTAGCCTCTACACTAACTATGCTCCCATCATAATTAAGCCCTCCTCCCCTCATGCTGACAACTCAACTCACCTCCACGCCAGTGCTCCAGTCAGGCCCTTGGCTCAACCTGACTCACCTCAACGCAAGGGTCCCGATCTGGACCTTGGTGCACCTTCCTTTAAATATGAACCACAGTTGCTGGCTCTGTAACAGCTTTGCGCTAACCACTGCGTTAACCGTGCCATCATCGTAATTAACCCCCTCCCCACTGTTTACAGATAAAGTCTTACCTGTATACTTAATCATATACTAATGAAGACTCTCACTCGACAGGGATAGGGAGACACTTTGGGAGAGTCACCCCAAAGGCAAGTGGCACCAACTGGCTCTTCATCCTGGGAGCCGCCATTTTATTCAAACACTAATGACACATTCAAATGTGGGCGGGGTGTGACCAGGGGTCTCTGCTGGATGAAAGTTTGCTCCCAAGTGGTTGTGTGTTGCTTTGGAGAACATTTACAATTTTAAACTTTTATTTAAAACTTAATTTATTCTTAAAAATATTGATCTCTTTAGTTTCTCTTTTTTTTGCTGATTGTTTGAGTTTCTGGTTGATTGAGTGCCAGATAATGGGGAATTTATTGTATTAGGATATTGGCGTCTAATGCTTTTAAAATGCTTTTAATGCTTTTTAATGCTCCCTTGATTAATACAGTCAGTACAGCTTTACAGCATTAATATTATTCAATTTTTTGAAATAGACCATTAGAATTTCAGAGATCAAGTGCGATAAATTAAACCAAAATTACTCATTACTATTTTTCATGAAAACTTCAGAATGCAAAACACTACTCTAAATTTTGCTCCTTCCCTCATCTTCCAGATTTTCATCTGAGCTGAAATGATTGTAGCTGATATGAATTATTTACAGAAATTATTTTATATTTAATCATCTTGTTTCAGAAATAAAAGTAGAAAAATTAAGTCGAAATTCCACACTGGATTTTCTGCAATTGGCAGCCAATCTAATAACAGAATAAATCATACTTGAGATGACGTCTGTCCTTGGGCCCCATTTGTGGACTATTATCATAATTATAAGAATTAACATTGTTCTGAAACTTTGGAGCGGTGTTGTCCATTTCCAAGTAGTTGTCACTTGATTCCTACATGTTAACTTTCAACCTTGCTTAGTGGTGGTGGGTTTTGATTCCTTTTTTTTTCTTTTTATTTTCTTTTTTTCTTTTTTTTCGTGTGTGTGGTTAATCACATTTTTCAATACAATTGTGCTCTGGATTTTTTTAAATCATGAAAAGCTTTTTTTGTAATAATTTATTTATTTTTCTTTTGAATTTTATATAATAACTGTATTGTTTAAGTGTTTTATAATGTATAATATAAACACCAATAAAAATATTTTAGAAAGAGTGAACAGTTTAGTTTCCACTGTTAGGAAATAACTCCTGGGAAACAATTCACTCTGTGAACTCTACAAGTTCTATTGTTACTACAGATTAACTTTGTTCTTCATCAATGTGGGGTTCACCAGCGATGAGTGCTGCCTGCTGAGAGCAAGTCCCATTAACCTACCTGCAATGAAAGGTTAAAACTGGGTGAAACTCATTAGCAATAAAATTGTGGTCAATTGTATTAAGATCCTGGAAGCCTGATCTACAGTATGTCTTTTTAGGGGGCATTTTGTGTATTACAGTTATGGGAAGGACTGCATTTGCTTTCATATTAAGTGGAAAATGTCATAAGCCAATGCCTGATAGGAATGCACAGACTTTCATTCCTGTGTCATTGGTGATAAATGCTCCAGGATTACATGGACTGGAAATCACTTCAATGTAGCCCGAACACTTGAGATATACACTAGTAGTGAAGCGGATGCATGCTGGATGACCTAAATTTATTGGCAGCTTGCCAATTAATCAACATTGGATTTTGGTAAAAGATCAAGGGGAATTCATTAATCCCAAGTATTTTGATTCTAAAGCAGAGTGTTCTGTGCAAGCAAATTAAATGAATTTCTGATCAATTTCAACCATCTCTAAAATTAATGTAATGTTTTGATTGAATGCATTCGAATGTGAGTTAGTCCTGTAAGGGAATGGGATAGGGAGGCAGGGGACTGAGACGAGGTGAAGAGTATTGTGGTAGTTGGAATGAAAGGAAAGCAAATGGAAGGCGTGGGAGGGGAGAGGTCAGGTCAGAAGTGGAATGACTGGGAACCTTCAACAGTCTTCAGCATTGTGTGGGGCGAGGAAGACTATTCATGCTTCTCGATCCTATTTTTTTAATGACACCCTTCCTTCTGCAGACCCATTTATCATGATTTTTTTTTACAGCAGAGGTGGGCAACTTTGTCCATCATGCTGGTTTCTGAAGAACATGCTCATTCACAAACTCCTGTCAACAAGACTGGTTTGCCAATCAAATTTTTTTTTTAAATGTTGAAAAACTTTTGAGATGCTATCCTCCATTTTGGAATGGGCCCCAGACATTCTCCTTTTCGGGCTCTCTCAGCATAGTCGATGAGAGTTAAAGGGACATTTCTGATACAGGTGTAGCTCCAGGGCAGCTGTCCAAAATTGGAATCATCCCAGGGCTTCCAAACCTGGAGTCGGATTGTTAGGCATCAATGCCTCTCAGCTCCAGGATTTAATCCCAACCTCTGATGTTGTCAGTATAGAGTTTGTATCTTCTCCCTGTGAATGCCTCTCCTCCTCCCCCTGCCCCCCTCCTCCAAGTCCCTGTTGCTCTGAACTTCCTTCCACAAAACATGCAGTTGGCTGTTAATTGGCCGCTGTAAACTGCTCCAAGTTGTAGGCGAATGGGAGAATGTGGCGGAAGCTGATGGGAACGTGCAGAGAATAAAGTGGGATAACAGGATTAGCGTAAATGGGTGCTTGATGGTCAGAGCCAACTTTCCGGGCCAAGAGACCTGTTTTTGAGCAGTTTGACATCATAAAGACCTAAGAGCTATTTCAGCAACAAACAACATTTGACCAGCTTTGAAAGGAAAAAACACACTGCTGGAGAAACACCATAGGAGCTTAATACAATTTATGTAGCAAAGATAAAGATACATAACCAAGATTTTGGGCTTGAGTCTTTCATCAAGTTATGAAAGGTAACATGATTGGGTGCAGGGGCATCAAAATTGTTGAAGCTTTGTAAGCTTTCAGAATTCTCTGATATAAAAGTCATTTCAAACTATTAAAATTGTTTTAAATAATTAAAAATAACCAAAGAATAATAATGTAGTTAATTTGCAGCAAGTTAATAAAACATTTAAATTACAGTGCCAGCGACCCAGGTTCAAACTCAGCGCTGTCTGTAAGGAATTTGTACATTCTCCCCGTGTCTGCGTGGATTTCCTCCAAGTGCTCCAGTTTCCTCCCACCCTTCAAAACATACAGGACTTGTTGGTTAATTGGGTGTAATTGGGCATCACAAGCTCATGGGCCAGAAGGGGTTGATTCCGTGCTGTATGCCAAAATTAAAATTAAAGTGAAGCAAAATTTAAAAAAGAACTTTATCTTCCTGATCTCTGGGTCAGAAATCTCCATTGAAATGAAAAGGGATTCCAGTCCCTTTCAATATCTGAAGGATTCCCCAGCATCCCCTTTCTGTTGGGCAAAAGATACTGCATGTGAGTTTGAAACCCAAAGCCTCCAGATTCACTGGATAAATCCTTTTCTGCTGTGATCAAACTTTTAATTGAATCTCTTAACCTGAGATGATACCCTGAACCTGTTTTAATGGTACTTTCCTCCATACCCTTTTACTCTTTGACTTAGTACAACATAGAACCTTGCACTTTTGATTTATGATTCTAGTACCTGGTGTAATTAAGTGCTTGTCCAGGTTGCACTCAAAGCTTTTTACTGAACTGAAGAACAGAATTGGGTTCCAGGGCAGAACTTTTTGATGTCAAGCAACATCTATCCCTCAGTTCATTGTGGAATAAAGAGATGTATTTACCTGCAAATGGCCGTATGCCAGGCAATTATTTTAACAGATAAAATGTCCTCGTTTTAATTTTTTTCATATTGCATGCTTGTTCGTGCAACCAAGCCCTGACAAAACATTTTTTTCTGAATGTGAAACTGGTTTCATTTCTGACATTAACCAAGTCATTCAAGATTAACTGAATGTTCTAAAGTTAAAAATGAATTCAGGCCTAAATCAAAAGGAAAATAACCCCCCTTAATAAATGTAGCTTTATCCTGTCTTTGCTTGCTTGACGTTGTTCAGTATTGAATTTCAGAAAATATAATCTCACTTACGCTTTCTTCAAAGATGCCCATTGTTTGCAGATGGATCATAAATTAAATGTCAGTGATTCTATCAAACGCTTGAGAGAGAACAAATAAATTGAATCAACACAAAGAAAAGAAATTAAAACAATCATTCATTTTATTCAGACCCAAACGCCACAGCACTAAAAATAACCAGAAAACATACATTGTTGAAGTAAAATCTTCAAACACTTTGTATATGGCCTAAAATTTTTAGTTATGAATTTTAATCAACTGAGAGTCTTTTTCAAAGAAAATAGTTTTTCCTTTATTATTAGAAAAGCACAAAAGAGAGCAGTCAAAAGATGCAGATTTATGAAATTCTGAGCTTTCTGCTTTGTTTTTCGGTATTCCTTACTGAGATGGAAAATAAGAGCTGGGGCTTCATCAACTGCTGGAATGGAAATGTGTCTAATATCAGAAAGGCATCAAGACGGAATAGAAGGTTTCCAAAGAGAAGAGGTTTTTATCCCTATGCGTTTTAGGTAGAAACCTGAAGCGAGAGAGAGCATTGCCAAAAGTATACATTGTGTAAGGCACTCAAACATTTCAATGATACATTCAAAAGATTGAAGTGATAAACAACGATGAAGAATTGATTAAACCTGTTATCAAAAAGCAATTTGCTACTAATATTTGTAAACCATTCCTGCCTTAAGAATTCACATGAAATGTGACACTTTCAAATTGAGAGGGTAGATGATTTGACCCAGGCTCTGTAAATATTCACTGCAATAACCTGACAAGTATGATTGTGGACTTTTTTCTCACTTTGAATTCAAGATGAACTGAATGGCCTTCACCCATGGTCCATTGTTGAGATTGGACACTGCTTTGTGAGAACAAAAGGCATTCACTCATCCTGGTACTTGTTGTCACAGTGAATAGGACCTCTAACTGGCTGTGATGTTTATGTTTCAAAATACTGTAATGTTTCAAAATTTCAATGAAAGATTAAACTGATGGGTGCCGGCTTTTATTGTTTCATGTTGCAAAGATGTTTGTGGTGGCAGGAGATACTACTTGTATCAGGAAATTTGAGAACATTCTTTCTTTTTCAACACAGTCAGAATCTCAGAGCTATCTGTTATTCCTGAACAGATCAGTTATAGATAAAAATAAGAATACTGCCAGTTGAGGACATTATTCAAATTCAACTTTTGTTTTTAACAGTTACATTCATAGGCCCCTCTTTGATTGATTCACCCAACAAAAAAGTAATTGAATTATTGAATTTTTTGATGTTATATTCAGTTGTTTCCAATCAGGTTTTTCACAACTGAGGTCAGAACTCTTTTTAAGAATAAATGCGGATATTTAATATTGTTGCACCAGTTTACCATATCATGAATCATGGAATATTAATAAAGCATAAGAGAAAAAAGGACTACATTCTAAATGTTCCCCAAATGAAGTGGAAGTTCATACATTTGGGACAATCCGTAATTTTAATGTATTGTGCACCTGCTTTGTTGACCACCTCCAAAATGAGACAAAATACACCAATTGCTGAGTGATCTGATGCATTCTCAGGATTTTCACTACCTCTGTTAAGGTCCAAATTGCAGAGAGCAAGCTTATTCGCACATTCAGCTGTGTAAGGTGTAATCCACTGTGTGCCTTGGACTTTGCAAACAACACAATAGAATATTGGAGATAGAGTTGCAATGGATCTCAAGGTTGATTGGCAGGTGCAACAGGTGGTCAAGAAAGAACATGGAATGTTGGTCTTCAGGGATTGAACTGAGGCCAGGGAGATCATGCTGCAGCTGTAATAGAGTACTGGTGAGGCCACACGTGGAGTATGCATGCAGTTCTGATCTCTTTACTTGAGAAAAAAATATACTGGCTTTGGAAACAGTGCAGAGGATGTTCACCTCAATGATTCCGGAAATAAAGGGGTCACCCTGTGAAGAGTGTTTGAGTCGCCTGGGACGGTGACTAGACCTAAGGGTCAAAGGGACATAGCTTCAAGATTCAGGCAAGTAGATTTAGAATGGAAATTAAAAGGAACTGCTTTCCCCAGAGAATGGTGAATCTGAGTAATTCTCGATCCAAGGAAACAGAAGAGGCTGCCTTGTTGAATGTATTTAAGGCACAGATAGATTTTTGGAGAGTAGAGAAATGAAGGGTTTAGGGGGAAAAGGCAGATAGGTGGAGCCGAGACCATGGTCAGATCAGCCATGAACCTATGGAAAGGCAGAGCACACCCAAAGGGCAGCATAATCTCCCTTTCATTCTTATTGACATAAAATCGCAATGACAGCCTGCTTATTGAATGCAGGATCAGAATCAGAAATTCAATGTTTCAAATTCAGTGTGAGAACAAAAGGCTTTCACTCATCCTGGTGCATGTTGTCACAGTGAATAGGACCTCCAACTGGCTGTGACATTTATGTTTCAAAATACTGTAATGTTTCAAAAGTTTCAATGAAAGATGAAACTGATGGGTGCCGGTGGGGTTAAATACAGACTCTGTATGTTACATGAATGTTAAAAAAAGATTATAATTGTTTGACAAGTCTATGAAAATTAAAATGCCAAAAAATCTTATTTTTATTTATTCTTGAATATGATGTCAGGTTCAGAGTTGTTCAGGCACTGGGTTAAAAAAATTCAGAACTATGAGCTAATGATTCAGATTCAAAAATTCAATTCCCATTGCCCCAGCTGGATGTCAGGATGTTGTACAAATCTAGTTTGCAGGTGATGGACTCACTAGTTGGTGGATGTCAACTTCATCATTGATTCTGAGATTGTGATTGTACAGTTCGGTGGGCAGCAACCTCCTTTGAAGAAGACCGCAGAGCCCACCTCACTGACAAAAGACAAAGGAGGAAAAACCCAACACCAACCCCAACCCACCAATTTTCCCTTGCAACCACTGCAACCGTGCCTGCCTCTCCCGCATCGGACTTGTCAGTCACCAACGAGCCTGCAGCAGACGTGTGGACATACCCCTCCATAAATCTTCATCCGCGAAACCAAGCCAAAGATTGAATCAGTTGTTCTCAACCTTTTTCTTTCCACTCACGTATCACTTTAATTATTCCCTATGCCACAGGTGCTCTGTGATAGTAAGGGATTGCTTAAGGTCGGTGGAAAGAAGAAGTTTGAAAACCACTCTTTTAATAGTACCTAATTGACTCATTATGTGCATGGTTTCATAACTCCAAAGGAAATCCGCCAATGACAACTTTTCTCAAGCATAATATTTCAGTAACAATTGGGTCTAGAGCAGTGATTCTCAACCTTCCCTTTCCACTCACATAATGCCTTAAGCAATCCCTTACTAATCCCAGAGCAGAAGGATTACTTATGTGAGTGGAAAGAAAAAGGTTGAGAACCACTGGATTAAACCATCTTAACTCAGACCGAATGATAAATGATTCCACTCCACAATGTGGTCGACTCTGAAGTTGTATTGTAACATAACCATTGATCTGGTGTTTCAAACAGGCATGAGGCTATAATTCAAAGATGTGAGGAGAATTATTGCATCTCCATTTCTAATACTGAGGGCAGTACTGGAATCAGAATATCAAGTACTTAGTGGGTCCAATAGCACTGAAAAAACATAAGTCATGTGCAATGACATTGCTGGGCCACAATCCTTTACAGCTTGAACATAGATTTGATTAAATGTGCTCATGCTGCAATATTATGTAAATTATGGGGATCAGTGCACTTCTGCCTCACAGCTCGAGGAACAGATTTGATCCTGACCTCAAGTGATATCTGTGCAAAGCTTCCTGGTTTTTCCATTTCCTCCCACGGACAAAGCTGCGCTGATTGATGAAATGATGAAATGGTTACTGTAAATTATCTCATCTCATTGTGTCTGAGAAAAGGACCAGACGAAGTGTGTGTGTGTGTGTGTGTGTGTGTGTGTGTGTGTGTGTGTGTGTGTGTGTGTGTGTGTGTGTGTGTGTGTGTGTGTGTGTGTGTGTGTGTGTGTGTGTGTGTGTGTGTGTGTGTGTGTGTGTGTGTGTGTACACGCATGTGGGAATAAGTTGCAGGGAACAGAGGAGAAACTCACCAGGTCATACAGCATGCATGGGAAGTAAAGGATAACCAATGCTTTGGGCCTGGGCCCTTTGTCATGTTTTAGTAAAGACAGGTAAGTGCCTGAATAAAAGGGTAGGGGAGAGGAGAGAGGAAGGTGCAGGGGGAGGGGTACCAGTTAAGAAGCAAGAGGACATATTAACCCCAGCATCTGTAGAATTTCTTGTTTAACTCTAATGGGGTTACCTATCATGGACACATAACATCTGCTCACTTGTCAAGAATCACAACAGCGACTGCACTTCCTGAGAAGGCTGAAGCGGGCAAGGCTGCTGGACACCATCATGTCAACCTACTACAGGAGCTCTAGTGAGAGCGTCCGGCCAGCTGCATCGCATTTGCTGCAGAGAGATAGATCGGAGGTTAATCCACAGGACCAGAAGAGAGGGTCACTAGAGTCTCCCTCCCATCCATCGATGGATTCTAAAGTGCTCACCTAAAAGGTGGTGCAAATTTATTGAGGGCGCCTTCCACTCCGCACACAGCATCTTTCAGCTGCTCCCATCAGAAAAGGGATACAGGGGTATCAGAGCTCACACTGCCATGCTTAAAAGTTGCTTCTTCCCATGGGCAGTGAGAATGCTGAACGACCAAAGGAACTGCTCACACTAACCATCTGAGAATCTCATAATAATGGAAAATATTTATTTATTTATATAGATTATATTTATATAGTCTGCATTATGTATTATGCTGCGTGACCTGCTGAGTTTCTCTAGCACTTTTGGGCATTCCTCTACAATCCCAGCATCTGCAGACTTTCCTGGTGAACTACATTATAATGTGACTATATTAAATGGTAACATAGTTATATCTTCAATTTCAAATAATGATTTAAAGTAAAAGAAAAGAACAATTATTTCAATGCATTACCCGTCCTTCTGTTCTAAGTAAAATTCAATGACTGCAACAATGCCCACACTAATGGTAATACACATGGAAGGATTTCCTTCAGATTACAGATTTCTTCCTGACAGATTTTGCTGAAAATGTACAATTTCTTGCTCTTGTTGGCCATATTTATTTCTTGGACGTCCAAAGCTTAATGAGGCACATCATTCTTGAGAACAATTCCACTTTTCCTCCTAGTTAATAGAAACACTTGGAAGGTACAACCAATCCATAGTGAATTGTAAGCAAGCGCTGAAGATTGACCAAGAATCCTTTCCTTGCTCTACGCAGATTTATATCTGCTCAATGCGAACAGGGATAAATAATACATGTTTTTTTTTTATTTTGCAAAGAGAACATTTTGGTGGAAATTCCAGAGAAATCCTGGCAGGGCTGTGACTGTCTGGAAGTTTGAGACTCCCACAAGCATACTCAAAACCAGTATAGGGTCAGCAACTCAATTCACTTCAATGATGGAAAAGAATTTGAGGAAGGGTGTTAAGTTTTGGGTAATTTAGATTAATTAACTTAACTATACTTAAATGTTTTAAGTACCTCTTTGAGATTTTAAGTATTTTAAAAATTTTTAACTGTTTAATAATTTACAATATATACACAGAAATAAGTTGCATACCGTATTTGATGGCATATAAGACCCATCTCCCCCCACCCCCCATCCCACAAAATAGCTAAAAAATATCTAAGGCAAGTGAAGTCAACAGTGATCTTCATTGCTGCATGGCTCACTAGCATCACCACAGGTGTCTACAGGCTGTCAGGAGACTCTCTCGGTGGCCCACTGTCAGTCCCCACATTGGTCCCACTACCCCGCAGGCAGTAAGACCTGTGCTGGGACTGACAGCGACAATTTGTTTATTTAAAATGTTTTCTGCTATAAGCTAAGCTGCTTTTGTTTTTTTTTCTTGTAAATTAAAGCAGTATTATTATTTTAAAATATTTTCCTGTTGCCATAGTTGTATATTTTGTCCAAGTATTTTTTAATGCTATACTGTAGCTACATATTTCAATAACATTAAGTGCTTAGGTGTAAATACACTCAAAAAAAATATTAATATTCCATGCTGAAGTGGGAGAGGGTCTTATATGCCCATGGGTCTTGTGTGCTGTCATATAAGGTAGTTTGAAATGTCTGAGAATGTCAGATGCAATGGGGCAAATCTTTAACAGCCATGATAATGCTGGGACTCAATCAGTATCTTTGTAGAGCCCTGATCTCTGTCACTGGTGTCAGCCTGAGCCAGCGGGGGAAGGGGAGGGGGCCTGCCACAGGTTCTTCCTTCCACAAGTAAGCATACCCTGAGCCACACCAGGTTGAAACTAAAGCAAATACGGTGCCCAAAAAGAAATCAATGGGAGAAAATGGCTGCCAGGAGAACAGTAAGTTGCTTTTTTGATATGCATGAGACTGTTTCAATTTTTAAAACTCTGTTTTCATGTACAAGTGTGCACATTTTTCACATTTTATTAAAAAGTGTGTCTTTTTAATCATTTTAATTTTAACCATAGAATTCCGATGGATCGTATGTAAAAACATTCAGCGTCAATTACATTGACCCCTTCGCCAGTCAGTGAACATGGGTAGGATTTCACCAGCTGTCAAAGCTGCCTGGTGAGTGCAGCCAGCTGCCAGTCCTGATGTTGCTCAGGGTTAAAGTGATGAACAAACCCAGCTCTCAGTTATCCATCCAATTTTTATAGATGGATGGAAAAAGTCTTCATGACATTGTTTTCAATAAGAACGGTGAGTTGTTTGTAATGTTCACATGATCAATCTACTGGCTTTAACTTTATAAATATCAGTAACTTCCATACTCTCACATGAAAGTGAACGCACTGAATGTTTTGGCTTCACTTTGCTGGTCGTTTGCTGTCACTAGAATTTGATTTGAATGGAGATGAAAGGTGGGAGGAGAGAAAGGCAGTGAGGACTTTATTAATTCTAATGATGATTGTTGTGTTCGCTTTAATGTTTTAAATTATTTTCATGCTTTGCGTTTAGCTTAATTTTTAAGAATGTTGATTCATTTTAGTAATTTACCGTATATTTCAGCAATTAAAGTCGAGTCAGAAAACTGTCAAAAATCAATCAATCAATAGGCCAGATATACTTTTGAGACCTTAAATTCAGGTCAAAAGCTGTTTGACACCGATTTGGTGTATTAGTCAACCCTGGAATCACTAATTTGGCATATTGGTTTATCCTGGAAGCACCTCCCCACCACAGGGCGCTACCATAACCCACCCAAGCATTCTACAATTATGCAGTCCGAGGTCCCCGCTCCTAAACGGGACCTGATGTCGCCACTCCTGCTCGGTAGCCCAAAGTTTTTTTTAACTGTTTTTTTTACGTGCTTATGGTAATTTACACCTTTGTTACTTGGTGATTAGGGTGTTTTAAAAAATGTCAGGTTGTTGTTGGGAGGCCCGGACAGCCCAAAAATGGGAGTCAACTTCTACGTTGGATATACCATAAAACCATTAAAATGAGGCTAAAAAAGGGGGATTGACCTATCTGCTGGTCAACTTGTATGCTGGAATATACAGTAATTGCTGATTTATTTTTATGGGCAAAAAATTGACTCTTCACTGATTTGTGGGTGGAACTTGCTTTGCCACAGAAACACACGCAGTAAAAGCCTGGTGTCCTGCACCTACGGAGATTAATAGCTGCAGAATAAACAAGTGGCTTGTGACTAGGTGTTGCATGAATGGAGAATGAACAGTGAGGCACATCAATTTAAAACTTTGGTATTTTTTATCCATTTATTGTCCACTTTTTTTTGCCAGTTGCCTGAAGTTCAAGGTAAAGGTAAAGGTTCTATTATTGTCGCATTTAGAATGTAGCATACATGAAATTCTTTAACTTTTGTTGACTGTAAGGCAGGCAGAGAGTTGTCACTTTGTCCAGTGCCCCTCACAGAAACCTATAGCACCAGGTGTTCCTTGGTGGTCTCCCCTCCAAGTACTGACCAGGCCTGAGCCTGCCTAGCTTCAGAGATCAGACAATCTCAGCTATTAGATGCTTGAATTTTGGATAACAGGGATTTTACTATACCAAGTTACACTTCAAAATGTTGACCTTGGGGAAACAGTTGCAGAACTTGTTGCACAGAGCAAATCCAATCATTTTGATCTAATACAAAAGCAGAAATGCTTGGAAAGACTCAGCAGTTTATCTCCTGTTTGATTGGAAATTCTTCAACGGAATTACAAGAGAAAAGGCAGAGAGGGTGGGGCATAGTTAGCACAATTTTAGCAAGTTGCTTTATTTGTGTTCCCTCTATCCAACCTCTCTTGTTCACTCATAACATCTTCAATAGCACAGCTCCAAGGGAATCCTGGTCCAACTCTGTCAGCAATATTCCCTTCAATCAATCGAACTCTCCCCCATCCTTTTTTCAAATTAAAACTCATCTGTTTTTGCTATTTCCCAATTCTGATTAGGACTTTGAATGGAAACATTAATTCTTTTTCTATTTCCACAAGAGCTGTCAAACCTACCAACTTCCAACAGTTTTGTTTCAGAATTACATCAATCTTCTTTTTTGATTTTAAAATATATAAATTTACCAGTTATTTCCAGGGCCATATGATTCCAATATTGTCCATAACTTTTTAGGTTGTGAGATTCATTGTAAAAGTTAATCCTAACAATTGGAAAATTCCCAGCAAACCCTGGGAACTGCTGTAAAACACTGAGCCATTGTTCAATGTTACAAAAGCAGTTATTTCAATTCAAGCTTTGTTATTGATTCAGCATGTTTGATGTGGTATAACCAACAGAAAGTTACAATTAGCCAGTGATTTATTTAGGAATCAGAAAAATTTAAGGTGGAGGGTATAGGTTCCATTAAATGCAGAGATCATATTAATTGTTGCATTTAAGCAATAAAAATAAGATATTGTGTAATGTCAATTATATACCTCAAAATCATTATTGCATCCATTACAATTCTGAGACAACCTCACATTACTTTGTTATTTATCTCATGTTAAGGGCTTACGTTACATATTTTCAGAGAAAAGTATTTTCTTCGTGCCCCCTTCCAAATAGGTGTCAACTTCCCAAATTTTCTCTGGGAAACAAAACAATATTCAGAAGAGAAACATTTTGTTTTGCTCCTAGTTTGAGATCACTCGATTTTGCAAATTTTCTAGAAGGCCAATTTGCACACGATACAGAGAGTGCTGCAACACAAATTATTTGCCATAACTCATTCTGGTAATTATATAGATTTTTCAAGAAATGTCGTTTTCGGATGCTAATTTCTTCAAGAAAGCAGATAAAAGAAAGCAACTCTAAGCACTTGTTAACATTATACAACTAATTGCTCACTCAGGAATTTAAACCAAAAACAGAAAGCAATTCAAAACATGTAATAGTTCAAAATGCATCTCAAGGGAACTGAAGCAATGGACAATAATGTACTCTGGAATGAGGGCATGTAGAAAATATACCACTTTACATTTGGATTGAGTTTCTTTCATGCAATTCGGGCCATTGTAATTTAACAACAGGGATACAAATAGAGAGGTCTTGTTCAGATGGACTTAAAGATTAAACTTTAGCACTAACATCCTTGACTTACTCATTATTCTGGTTTTACTTTGCTCTTTTGAGCATGTGGGAAGTGGATAAGGGTGGGCAGAGGATCATACAGGTGCTTGGGATGCAGGTGAACTGGGGTCAATTCAATATTCAAAGTGGAAAAAGACATTGGACGTTTTGCTTCAAGGTCTAAGTTCTATTAACTGAACTTTTCTCCACACCAGTCTTTCTCAAACAACGGTTTTCTTTGTTGATGGCAAGGTCACGGATCAAAAGCGTATTATCAGCACCTCACCCAAATATCATTTTTCACCTGGTTGGTGATGTCAGAATGGCGTCGGATCATGAGAGCACTGAGGAATTATGTTCTCGGGCTATAAAAAGGAGCTGTGGCCAATTAGTCACTGCGTCAATATGTTTAGAGAATCAAAATTGTATGCAGAGAAATAGCCCCCTTGGTCTACCATGGCCAAGCCAAACTGTTTGCCCATATACACTAATCCCATTGAGATCATATCCTTCTGAGCTTTCCTATTTAAATGTTTGGGAAAATGCTTCTTAAACATAGGAATTAAATGTGGTACTACCATTTTCTTGAGCTGCATCAACCAATCTCTGTGTGAAATTAGGTTCCACTCATCCCTTCCCATCAATTGCCTCCTTGGTACCTACCCATGTGACCACATGGGTAGGTACCCACTTACACCTCCTTGTTCACTACCACTAGGATAGCATGGTTGGTGTAGCAGTTAGTGCAATGCTTCTACAGCACCAATGATTGGGACTGGAGTTCAAATCCTGTGGTGTCTGTCAGGAGGTTGCACGCTCTCCCTGTGTCTGCGTGAGTTTTCCCTGGGGGCTTCGGTTTTCTCCCACCATTCAAAATGTTCTGGGGGTTGTAGGTTAATTGGGTGTAATTGGGTGGCACAGACTCATGGGCCGAAATGGCCTGTTACTTTGCTATATGTCTAAATATTTTAAAATGACACATTTTTTCCTGATGACATCCTCTCCTAGACTCCTCCGCTGTGACCCAGGCCATAAAGGTCGAGTCACCTCTTCCCTCCCTGCACTTCCCTAGCTTGAACCCGGGTCAGCAAGTCTTATGTGTAGTAAAGCCTATCGTTCCCCTCAGTCTTTGTCTCTGTGATTATTGGGGCAACTGGTAGTGCCCCACAGGCATTTTCAATGATTTTGAGTGCTCTCTTCAGACAAGGATCCCGGTAGATCACTGGGTTGGTGGGGGGGGGGGGGGGGGGGGGAAGGTGGGGAGTGAGATTCCAGTTGTCCTCTTTGCCACTCATGCTCCTGTGAATTTACCTCCAATCCATTTCTCTGCAGCAACCATACCAGCCAGCCAACGTGTTCTTGACAGAACTCCTAAAGAAGGTTGACATGATGGTGGCTGGTAGTCTTGCCCGCTTCAGTCTTCTCAGGTTATGCAGTCTCTGTTGCACCTTCCCAAGTGAGGTGATATTATGTGTCCAGGATATGTCACTTGTTAAGTGATCTCCAAAGAGCTTGGTGCTTTCTACTTTCTCCACTTCAGAGTTATTGTTGTGTAGTGGAGAGTGGTTGTTCCAGCTCCTCCTGAAGTCTACAATCATCTCCTTTGTTTTGTGTGGTTATTACCATAACACAACTAAAGATTTTCCGTGTTCCACTGTTGTGGTATGGCAACATTGGCAGAGGGAAACAGGCTGGGCAGATCCATTTGTGGGGACTTGCATTCTGGGATGGTAGACATGGTGGGGGAGCGTCAGGCTCATTGGCTTGGGTTTGGTTGGGTGAGACAGGGAGAGAACACAGTTTGACTTTGGAAGATGCCTGTGATCAGGAATACAATCTGGTGGTGTGGGAGAAGGGTTCAGTATTGTAGTTAGACAAAGGTAGAGGACCTGATGGAGATCGACACAGAGGTAAGAGAATTAAACGTAATGGAGCAAAAGATGAACTGCTGGAGGAATTTAGTTGGTCAAGCAGATGTAAAGGTTAGGTTAATGCTTTGAGTCAAGACCCTGTGTCAGGACATGTGGCATCACAACACAAAGGGAATCTACTAGTGAATGATTCCAAGCTCCAGGGGCAGGTACCTTTAAGCATACTGGTAGCACAACACCAGCTGCCGAGTACGAACTTGGCAACATCCGTAAGAAGTTTGTTCATTTTCTTCGTGTCTATGTGGGCTTCCTCCTGGTGCTCCAATATCCTCCCACCTTTCAAACCTTGCAGGGGCTGTAGGTTGATTGGGTGTACTTGGTCAGCACGGGCTTGTGGGGCGGAAGGGCCTGTTACTGTGCTGCATGTTTAAAATTTACGATGAAACAGGCCTTGCATTCAGCAGGAGAGGCCCACAACCCAAAGGCAATTTGGTAAAGACACACTTTATTGCATTTGGCACACAAACACTATTCTCTATGACAGAATTTCTAAGTCAAGATTATTTATGTCCATCTGAATCGCAACTGGATGATAAGATTTCTCAGTGTTACATGATGTCAATTTTTAAGAGAGTAGTACATCCATGATATACAAGGCCAGACACAAGTTTAATAAGAATGCAGATGCAGGAAAGCTGAAATTAAAATAGCACCACCACAGATTAGGCCAACCCTGCTGAGTTTTCCTGTTTTTATTTTCTGTTTTAGTTCTGCGCTGGCTTATCAGAAAACTGCTTTAGATTTGAGGAACATTGGGATCTGTATGGATTGCACCTGAATTGAGTTCAACATTCTCCAAGCGAAGTTGCACTGAGTGCTGGAGTGCTTAATGAACTTGACAAGGAAATGGGCAGAGAGTAAATGTAAAGTCAGGGGATAGGTACAGTCAAATATAGGAGAAAAAAACTAGGGCAGCCCAGACATGAGCATGTAAAAGCATATGGGTGTTTTGGAAGGCTAATCTGAGTCCATTTTCCATTGACATTAGCTGGAAAGGTTATGTTTATTTCTCTTGGAGCAAAGAATAATGAGGGATCCTCTTAGAGTCATACACAATTAACAGGGGAAAAGATAGGCTGGACAATGAATGTGATTGGTCCAGATATACACCTAATGGTTGGTATGGATCTAGCAGTGAAGTTCCTATCTTTGTGCTCTATGATTCTAAATTGGTGGGTTCTCGTGGAAATCATTATGAAACCGTGGACAGATCTACAGGAGGAGAAATCAAAAAGAGGATAAATAAATGTGGCAATGCTCGTAATGAAAATATGCATAGAACAAATGCCACACCTAATTTTCTTTGCTAATGGAATAGCGTCAATTAATATATGTTTACCTCATCTCAATGAAAAATTATCAACATACTTCATATTTCTTCAGAGACCTTTTCTGACAACCCCTCCCACCAACCCAGCTTTAATAACAATGAGGTCCAGATTCACTTCTTGGCTTCATCAGGCCAGGAATTCATCTTTTATTTTCTGTATTCATAGTTTTATGGTGATTTCAGCATTAGAAATGAATAACATTGTTTAATTTTTCCCATGAATCCAACAGTTCTAATGCATTTGCCTATTGAAGGTCCAGATCATTTGTTATGTGATGAACAGATGCTTCAGCTAAAAACACACAGAAGTGAAAATTTCTGGCTTCGGAAATGTAGTTGCATTTAACAAAGTAATCATACATTTGGCAATGTCATTTTCACATGGATCTGACCATTAAAGCTGAAGACATACTGAGTGCAACTTCCAGATTTGGACCTCGATACCTTGCATAGTTACAATAGAAGTTGTGCAATGCCCATTTTGAAGGCAAGAGCTTTATACGCTGAAGGTAGGCTTTAAGGATTGAACCAAGTTCTATTAAAGGTTACTTAAAGAGGCACGTGTTCTATGATATCTTTATTATCCCACTTTTTACTTCCTTGAAAGAAACAAAGATGGTATTCGTCAAGGCTTTAACAAAGCCTCAGCTCACCAGAAACCCTTTCTAGCTAATGAAATACTGTTACTTCTGAAATATTCTCACTGATGTGCGCAGATTGTAGCAGCCGGTTTGTGCACTGCTCGTATCACTCGAACAATGTTTATGTTGCATTGATTGAAGTGCAAATGTTAGCCACTCTGCCAAAAAGAACATCCCTGCTCTCCTTAAAAAATTTATTTTAATTTATAACCATATAACAATTACAGTACAGAAATCAGCCAATTTGGCTCCTCTAATCTGCACCAATTGAAGTGAACTTCTCTAGTCCCACCTACTTGCTCCCTATCCATAACCCTCCAATCCCCTCACATCCATATACTCATCCAACCTTCTCTTAAATGACAAAATTGACCCTGCTGCGACCACCTCTTCTGGAAGGTCATTCCATTTAGCCACCACTCTCTGAGTGAAGAAGCTTCCTCTCATGTTTACTTCTAAACTTTTGTCCCCTAACCCTTAATTTATGCCCCCTCGTTCCAATCTCACCTACCCTCAAGGGGAACAACCAACGTTGCCCATTCCTCACTCTCCTTGAGAAGGTGGCGATGAGGCCATATATATATATTTTTTTTAAAAAACATCATGTCTTGATATATTTTATGACCATTTGAGATGGTTGATGGACCAAGGTTTAACATTCTATCCAAAAGTCAGTAACTCAGCAGTTTAGGAATTCCTCTCAATTAATTGTTCAAGTTTCTCGAATGTGCATTGAGCCTTAAAACAATCAGGTATCGGGGAAAAACTAAAATCAATTGTAACAGCTCCCCATATATCTGCAGAGAGTAGTGCATGCCTCAATGTTGTGTTCCAGGGTCCAGCAGAGGGACCTGTGGTACACTAAGGACTGATCAATAACACAAAGCCACATTTTTAAAATACAAAAGTCTTTTTTTTTGTCAAATTAGGTTGGAAACTAGGTTGCATAATACTCTCCTTCATACAGTGCAACTCTGATTATCCGCAATCAGATTACCGAAAATCCTCATTTATCCAAAAATTTTTTGGACCCGGAAGTGACGTCTGTTCGGCACTAAAATTTTTTTCAGCTAAATGAAGATTTCAGAAAAATCAGAAATCCTCACTTATCTGAACATTTTGAAGCCGAATTTACATCATTTCGCCTCTGAAAACTTTTGCTTAAATGAAGATATCCAAAACAATCAGAAATCCACAGTTATCCAAAATTTGTTCAGACCCGAAATCACGTCACAGGTTTGAGAATAATTTGAAACTTTGGAAAAACTTCAGAGTAGAATTTTGAGTTTTTGGAGTTGGATTTATCTTATTTTGTTTATATAACCACATAACAATTACAGTACAGAAACAGGCCATCTCAGCCCACCTGGTCCGCATCGATTGCTTTTTGGTGAGAATTAAACAGCATTATTTTATCCGTGTTGTTTGTTGTTGTTTAAACACTGTTACAAGTGATTTGCTGTTGCTACTGGGCTGTTTAAAAAAACCCCAAGTTATCCGAAAATATTGTTTATCTGAAATAGGCCCAGTCCCGACCATTAAGAATAATTGGAGTTGTACACTATAATGCTTCTGGGGTTTTATGTTTTCTCTCCAATGTCCTGTTTATCTATCTATAGGTGTTCATAATATACTGATCTGCAATTCACTAAATGATTGAAGGAGGTTTACATGTACCTTTTCCAAAGTGAATGAAAGAATATCAGAAAAAGAAACACTGCAAACCCATGGATTCTACATTTAAGTAGATACAAAGAGTTCACTCTGTCAAATGCTCAGCACAGATGCACATACATGACTCCTACCATGGATGTGGTTCACCATCATATCCTCGTTACTGGCGCCCTGTGCAATTCTGCTGCTCCAACAGTATCTGTAACCCCTCCTGGATGCTGCCCAACACAGACGCCACTATCTTGGGCCCAGACCTCGCAGTTGGAGGATTTTAAATAAAATACCGTCGGCTCCTTAAACAGGACATTTGAAGCCTGTACGGAGCCATCGACTGTAGGACTGGATGGTAGGACCCTTCGTGGGAGCACTGTGTCTCCCCTCTCATCTCTCCCAGGGTCCGCACCAGCAGCAATGCTGCCGATACAGCAGCTCCAGCAGTTCCCCCAAACTATCTGATTCATGATAAGTTCAAAGGACTTTGGGCATAAGCTACAAATTCAAGCAAAAGCATAACAACGTTGCACTGTGTTTTGAACGTAATAGAAAAAGAGAACAAAGGGACTCTATGGCAAGTACTGCATTACAGATATAGCAGCAAGTCTGATCTGTCCATGATTGACACAGGGTGTTGTACTGCTTTTGGAAACAGGCACCACATTTCACAACTTATTGAGTACATCTCCCATTTGAAGCTGCCAACTGTCTATCTGAAGTTTAATCACAGCTTCTAATGAAAACCATTGAAGTTTTGGTCTGTATTCAGGAATCTCACATCAAATGAAGTGATCTGTCAGTGTTAACACTTTGCAAAACAACTAACCCAATTGGTGATTTCATGGCTTGTGGTGCCTTGCATGAATATCTTGAATAGTGAAATTAAAATCTTTCAGGAGTCTCTCTTAATGGAAAAAAAAATTTACAACTATTCAAAACATTATTTACAGATTCATTGGGTTGTTTATTATGGCCCCATTGTGCTGCTTTGGATCAATGCGTTGCCATGTAGATACCAACAAGAACCAGGATGTGAGAGGGCGCTAGGGGGGCTTCCTGATCATGTCCGAGGTGTGCATCTGGAGCTTGGGTTGCCGAAGGTTTGGACTGGAGTTTGTCTGGGGGGGGATTCTCTTTTTCTTTTCTTTCTCTGAGTGTAAAGGAGTGCTGGGCAACTTTTTTTCGAATAGCAAATCTTTATCTTACTTTAGGATAGACTGAAGGAAATGTTATGGAATGTCATATTTTCTGTTTTATTATGTAACAATAAAATAATCTCGAATATCATTCATGAATGGATAACTCCTTTCAGTGGACAAACAGATGTTACCTATGAGTAACTTAAAGGTCTTCAGCAGGAATGTCATGTGACATGTCAGTAACCATCTGTTCTCCAGCAGTAGAGAGATGCTGCACAGGTAAATAAATTCACCTCTCTGTGGCAATACCACTCTGCTCACATACCTCAGTGTTATGAGCTGACACTGCGTAAAAGAGGGGGAAGGGATCGGGAGCTCTGATTTGATGTTTGTCAGAGGAACCAGTTTCATATATGGATGTTGAAGTGGCGTAACTGCTCTCCGAGTCCCAGCAGACCTCTGTGTAATTGTCCGACTAATCCCCCAAGAGATTATCTGTGGTGCAGGTGAAAGACGCTGGTGCTTCCCCTCACAGAGGCACAATTCAAATCCCTCTGTGGCATCTCTGACCACACAGCCTCACTGCACAATGTGGCTTTGTATCCAGACGGCCTCATTAACTGACAGCGAACAACTGTCTAAAGCTGTTCCAGATGTGTTTCAGAATCTTTCAAAGGTCATCAAGAACATCTGCACAGGTTCTAGGTGATAAAAAGCATCCTTTTATCAGCCAGATTGAATACAAGGAGGGAGTACCACCTGTAGTTCTAGGCTATTGAAACCCAGCTACAAAATGGTCAAAAGGAAACAGCACAAGAGTGTTTAATTTAAAACCTAAATGTTCTGTCATTTACATTTGGTTTTATTTCATTGTAAATGATTCTCAAGACACCAAAAGCATTCAAATATATATTCATTCAGGCAGTGTTTTTCAATGTGCAGACATTGGACATAGAGATTAGCGCAACACTCCTACTGCCAGCAACTGGGGTTTTAATCTGGCGCTGTCTGCAAGGAGTTAGTACACTCGCCCCACACCTCTGTGGATTTCCTCTGGGTGCTCCAGTTTCCTTCTTCTGTACCAAACATACTGGGAGGGAGGGGGGTTTGTAGATCAATTAGGTGTAATTGGGCGACATGGGCTCGTGGGCCGAAAGGACCTATTACCGTTCTCTATGTCGAAATTTAAAAAATTTAATCAAATTTACTCTCATGTGGCAGCCGCTGTCATACTGTCTCTTACCCGAGAGAGCCTGTTACTGTGCTGTACGCCTAAATTGTGAAGCCTCACGTAAAATGGACGATGTCATGCAATTTTATTGAGGATTTCCTGATTAATGCTGGACAATGCTTTTTACCAATAATCTTACAAATATTGCAAAGTGGTGAGATAATTTGACTGAAAGTTGATGGCTGGGTCATCAATGTAAGAAATAACACTCTCCTCACTGAAATCAAATAACATTGTTCCTCATCAAATCACAATGACCTTTCTTCTTTTTCTTTGGCTTGGCTTCGCGGACGAAGATTTATGGAGGGGGTAAAAAGTCCTTTTTAATGCTGCATTAAATAGCAATTGGGGAAGAAGTATGGCATAGACCAGTGCTAGCATAATCCAATGGGCAAGAAATTGAGAGTTACCTTCAATTCCATAAGAGTGTCATTCAGGCATAAGTGTAAGGTTGATGATCTGCTCATATCCTGTCACATCTGTTTTTAGTGCTTCAGTAAACTGGGGCTCACAGAGACAAGGTTATCAGAGAGAACCAGTGACAAAATGGTGTCTCTGAAGACAATCTAGAAATAAATACTTCAGAATCAGAATTTATTGTCATGGACATCTTGAAATTCATTGTGTTGTGGCAGTGTCACAATGCAAATGTTATATAAACATATTGTCTAACAACATTTTAAAAATAGTGCAAGAAATTAAAAAGTCAAATTAAGGCAGAGTCTGTGGTTCACCATTCATCCAGGAATCTGACGGCAGAAGGGAAGAAGCTGTCCTTGTGCGCTGCTGAGTGCTCATCTTCAGGCTCCTTTACCTTTTTCCCCCTGATGGTAGAAGAGTGAAGAGGGCATGGCCTGGGTGGTGGGGGTCCTTGAGGATCGAGGTTGCTTTTTTAAGATGCTTTCTCTTGGAGCTGTCCTCGATGAGTGAAGATACTTTGCCCACAGAAGTTCCAGGATCTCTTGCTCAGAGGTTCCTGATTCTTGCTTGTTGGTCTGTCCTAGACGCCAATATTGGAGTGGTGCAAACACATGTCAAAGACGTCCATTGAGCAATGAGATGATGCCCAGAAGTAACAGGTCCGATTTCACAACTGGCGCAATTTTCTCCAGACGTGAATTGCTTCAGATAAAATGTAGGAAGGGTGGTGCAGCCTGTGTCAATCAACATGAGTACAGCAATTGCTATGAGTCAGTAAATGTGGAAATATTGGCAGAATGATGCAGTTGGGAATAATACAAGTAATTAGGTCCTTTTTTGGTCAACACTTAAATCTCTCGCAAATATTGACTGCGGGTTTATTCACATCTTCATTTTCTGTTTCATCAGCGTCAATGCAACCAAATATGTGGTGAGAACACTTTTAAAACAGAGGTTCCTCCGCAGGAAATGCCGTTACCATCTGTTTCCATCCCAGGGCAATGGGGGAATTTCGTGCTTTTAACACCGCTGTGTAAATGATGGAAAATTGGAGTAATAGCAACTATTTTCAATCTTTCTCACCCTTACTTCAAAATAGATGAAGGAAAATGGTTTTTTTAAAAGAGGGTCTTCATCAGTAAAGCTGAATGAACTGCCATAGGAACGTTGATGACAAGTTGATATAACAAGTGACAGAACAAATTAGCTGCTTTCTCAGCTGGGGCTTCCCTGGACTTCACTATTGTCTTGCTTGTTGCCCTTTGAGCTTTTTGAGTTGTTGTATGCTCATTACAATCAGAGAATGGTGCCAGACAGCAGAGATCCATTGGTTCTTTCATTCCTTGGCTTTAGTCCCATATCCCTCCATTTTTTCCTCAACAGAAGCCTTTTATTAGATGCACCTAAAGTTTTTTTTCACTTTCCATATACCTCTCATAAATAACACAAATTAGCAGATTCGGGAATTTTGTACAATTCACCTCCGAAACTATTTCCATTTTTTTTTTGTTGAGCCTTTTGTCTCTGCTTTTCATTGGGGGAATTTTCAAAGCATTATCTATTATTGGATCCCTGCTTTGCTCAAATTATTCCCAGTGTTCAATTGTCCTTGAGGTTTGTTGGCTGATATTAGAAAATCATTCCATCTTCAGTTACTCCCACAGACCATCGTGGTGAAGCTGGTGAAGTCCTGATGAGTACTTCAATGGCACCTATCCGGATCATGTGAAATCGAAAAGACCCAAGGCATATTCACTGGGCTTTCAAGATTGACAAGATGAGAAAAGAATGAGGTAAAAGAAATTAAATATAAATAAAGCAGAAAATATTGAAAATACCTTAGCAGCAACTAAAAGGGAAAAGGGATGATATTTGATGTGCAGTTCTTTCATGTTAGCTGAAAATGAGTATGGGAAACTTGTGGCATTCTATTTACCTGTTGCAGTCAATTCAATTGTTTATTGTCATGTGGACTAAGATACAGTGAAAAGCTGTCTTGAGTGCAAAAGAGATAATCAATCTACTCCTATATATAGCAGGTAGTTCAATAAATAAAACAAAAGTGCAGGGTGCAATGTTATGATGAGTTAAAGAGTTTGGGAAATAGTGCTACAAAGGCCAAGTGCAGGGTGTTGAGAAAAGTAGAGTTAGACCAAGCAAGACCATCTTCTTTTACCAAAGAATTGGATATCAATTCATCATTTTCGACAGAAATGAAATGCTCATCTATTAAAATAAGCACGTCAATATTGGGTAAGTGGATAATGATGAATTTTTCAGTGAGTCTTCTTCAAGAATCATCAGGGTACCTCTTGGAGACAGAGGAATATTGTTGATCTACTGTAAAGTTTGTGAACATTGAAATGACCGTAAAATGGAGAGTGGAAACGACGTCAATGGTTTTCCAGATCAGATCAGTTTTCCAAATGAGAACAAAACCAGGAAAAAAAATTTACAGCTGACAGAGCATCACCCATGAGAACCAACACAAAAAAAGATTTACTAAAGGACCTGGAAACAATCCAGACTTGACACATTCAGTGCCAAGATAATTTGGGGAAGCAGGTTACCCTCCATTTTCATTGACCTTCAGGACTTCATTGGGCCATGCCACGGAGCGGAGAGAATTACCAATAAGTTTTAATCAATTATCATAAACAGTACGGTACTGATGGACTTTTGTGCATCATGTAGCAATTGCTCACTGATAAGCCTTTTCCAGACACAAAAGTCAAGCTGGACCAACTACCAAATGCAAATTATTATACAAGCAGAACTGAACTTCTGAGCTTCATGCTTTACTTGAACGTGTGTGCTGCAGATGTCCAGTCGCTGAACTTTGGATGTCACTGATAGAACAGTTTAAAAATAACCTGGTTTAAAATAAAAAGAAAAACAATGTTGCAGTTGATTGGCAAAGTACTGGAGCACAGATAGGCTGTTTTCATTAAAGGAGGTTATTCGGCCTGATGTGCCAGTGTTGCCTGGAAGCTTTCCAATTAGACCCCCTCTCCACAGAACCATAGAACATTAAGGCACAGAAAACAGGCCATTCGGCCCTTCTAGTCTGCGCCAAAATATTATTCTGCCTAGTCCCACTGACCTGCACCCAGCCCATAGCTCTCCATACCCCTTACATCCATGTACCTGTATCTCCTGCTCTTTCCCCTCACTTATCCAAGTGACGACTTCTCAAGTATTTATTTAATCAGTATTGAAAGTAATTAACAAATGCAAATGAAGAGTATATTCCCGGTCAGAACAACATTTTATATCTCTCCATTAATTAATTCCTCTTAAATTTTCAAAATACTGCAGATGCTCGACATCAGAAATAAGAATGTCGCACATTGGGAAGGGAAGCAGAGTTTATGCTTCAGATTTAGGAGCTTTTATCAATGAATCAATTAGAAGTTCTCATGGAATGCTACTGATATTACACAATATTCTCCATCCCACTCAAAATCATGTGGTATCCAGAAATAGGTGCAGTGTGCACAGATACAATCAGATTAATCACAAGAACAGCATGTATACAGTAGGTTGATCAATGTTACAAAAGGATCCATAAAGTTGTCACACAAAATGTGTGCAATTATTTCACATTTTTAATTTCTGGTTGCACATTCAATAATCTATATATCTATCTATAGATAGATAGATATATCTATAGATATATATATAAATATATTATATAAATATAAATATATCTCTATAGATATATAGAGATATATATATATATATAAGTTTTGACAGTCAACTATGGCTGTCAAAACTTTTTTTTGCTCACTTATGTGAGGTCAAATAATTAAATCAAATTCCCAGAACAAGTCAGTAAAGATCTTACACTTGAGCAACCTCCTGACTGACTGGATACATTGCCGATTCGGAATCTTCCATCACAATTCTGTAACAGTTTAAATACCTGTTATAATGGCAACAAAATTCATTCAGCAACTGTAAATTCAATCTTTCCTTTGAGTTTAATGGACAGAACAAATAATTAGCTATTCAATGATTTTAATGAGTTGCTCTGTGAAACAGTTTGTCATGGACTGGAATATATCATGACAGAAGGCATTCATGCCATAATTTTTTTTACCTTCCTTTAAATGTATTTCGTGACTGAATAGGGTTGACCGGATGAGAATTTATTGCTGTTCCTAGATCACCCTAAACTAAATGGAGGGTTAAGCCATGTTATAAAGGTGGTTACAGGTCAAACAAGTTGGTGGGTTCTAGAGTCATATGAAGGCCAGATCTGCAGAGAGCAGAAGCTCCATTTCCCTGAAGGATACTGTTGAGGCAGCTGGAACTGTAATGACAATTTGGTAGTTTTATGGCCACCATTTCTTACACAAGCTCTACATTCCAGATTTATACAATTAACTGAATTTATGTTGCTAACTGCTGTGGGAGATTCAAACATATGCCTTTGGATCATGAGTTCAAGCCTCTGGATACTTGTCCCCTTGCTACTGGTCCCTCATCAAGGTAATAGCCATGTTTACCATTGATGTAAACCGTGAATATTTCCAGCTCACTCAGACACTTTTTTAAATACTTATGTGGATGTCAAAGAAGAAGAAAATGTTTCAGTTTCACAATACCACCATTCAATCATTGGATTAACAAACATTTTACAAAGTATAAGCATTTATTTTGGCTTTAGAGATCTTTTGTTTCCATGCTTTTATTATTTCTGCACTTCTGGGTGGATAATTTTTAGTTGTGCTGTACAAGTTCACCAGATTGCCAATTTAAATTTTTATGATCTGCTTGGTAAAAATGATGTCATGTTTTTAACTCCGGATCAGTGAACCGGTGCGGACTCGAAAGGCCAACATGGCCTGTTTCCACTCCGTAAATGGTTATATGGTTTTATGGTATAAACATTAGAATGTGAAATATCAAAAGAGTTTTTTAATGCATGTCTGACTGAAGACACTGTACCTTTTACTCATTGAGAATGTAATTGTACATTTGACAATAAAATATTAAAAGGTCTTGAGAAATGAAGTGTGAAGAAATATTTTGAGTTAATTCTTTTATCAATATCAAGATTTTTACTTGAGCAAATCAAAGACTCATTGGCAATTTTGAATTGCAATAATAAAGTGGCTGTGAACATTTAAACATAATTTTCAACATGCAATTTTTCCCCCCCGCCCCTCCCCAAAATGACAGCTTAAAACAATCAGATTGGCTTATGCTTTAAAAAATTTGAGTTGTTTCTGTCAGAAGCCTGGGAAGGTCATGAATATTGAAGCAACAATCATGGCTTGGGTGAAGAAGATTCACTGTTGCTCACACACTTAAGAAAGTTTGTTCAGTGGCCCAAAAGGGTGATCAGTCACCTTTCCGACTGTATTTCCCAGAAGACCAAGTCATTTTTCGCAGCAGAGCCCCGTGAGTCATGGCTCAGTGCCTACCACCTCAGCATTGAGTTTGGGTGCTGCAGGTTCAAACTCCACTCCAAGAATTTACACATTGGGCTGTTACTCCATTGCGATCTGAGGGAAGACTGCACTGCCTCAGCCACTCTCCTTAAGAGTTCCTCCATCATCAGACTCCACAACAATAAACTCAATCAGCTCTTTGTGCTGTCCAGAGGTCATAAAAGGGACTGTATAAATGAAAGAGAGGTCATAAAAGGGACTGTATAAATGAAAGAGAGGTCATAAAAGGGACTGTATAAATGAAAGAGAGGTCATAAAAGGGACTGTATAAATGAAAGAGAGGTCATAAAAGGGACTGTATAAATGAAAGAGAGGTCATAAAAGGGACTGTATAAATGAAAGACTAATTTAATTTTTATGACCAGAAATGTTGTCCACACTTTTGGAGTGAAATTTCAATATTGACTCCAAAATCAGCACCTCCTCTTTACAAGCTAACTGCACTGCGCAAACTTAATGATCGTAACCAGACCAATAAGGGGATAGTCAAAGATTAATTTCTGTTTCACAAGGAAAATTTGCAGATTAGAGTGTACTTATGTATTTCCTGGCCCAGGTTTAAACATATATTCATTGTACTCTCAATATACTGAAATACAATGGGGATTCATTTTCGCTTTCAACAAAAATTTCAGACGGGCTGTAAAATGGACAGGTGATCCTGTTTACCATCTGGCAAAATAAGTGACCCCTATGGACAGATTTATAGGGAGGTGAGTAGATAAGTAGCAGGACAAGGGCTGCATGGACTGTTCGCTTGAATGACATGTGGTTTCACTTTTATTTTCCCTGGAGTATTGTATTCAGCAGGAAGGCCACACAAAGAAGATGGCATGTGACAAAACTGCACTCTTTTGGGTGTTGTGAAAGTGGACACTATTTTATAATCCATTTTCATGTGCACTTGCTGTAACCTCTGCTCCTCGCCATTTTTCAGCTCCATGTGGGTGAGACATTCCGAAGAGGAGAATACAACTGGGACAGAATGGATAAGGAAACCCAAAACACTTAAATAACTGTAACATATAATTTTATGGCTAATTGTCCTCTCTGCACACACAGGAGTTTCAAGGCTGCTATGGTTCTTTCCTCTGCAACATAATACTTACTATTCCTGCTCCAAACTGGTAGCATAGAAAAATTTGCAAAAATAAAGCCTGGTTTTGGAGGAATAAAAAAATATTTTAAGAAATGAAAAAGTACATACTTGCCAATTATTTTATAGTTTTAATAACATCTCCAGCAATTTATATGCTGACGCATTTTTTTCCGCACTGGAAACAGAACTTACAGATTTTTAATACATTTCTAACTGCGGCATGGAAAGTTTGGGTGAGTTTCCGTAAGTGACAATCCATTCACAAATGGAGTTGCAAATAATAGCTCTCCATCCAGCACCATGAATTAAAAATGGCAGTGATTATCAAAGGGAAGGATTGTGAAGTAAAAATTTGATGTTGGAGAAACTCAGCAATGTCAACCAGCGTACCTTATATAACACAGATACATAGCTAACATTTTGGGTTTGAGCCTTTCATCAAGGCTGTGGTGATATGTAATTACACCACTAGGTCACCAGGGGTCATCCCGGTGACCTTGTATGTAAAGCAGCCCAGAGCTACAGTCTTGCCTTCCAGGTTCATCTTGCAGAGAGACAAGACCTCTTAGTGTACATATTAGTTTATTAAAGCTGTCTTATACTCACACTGCTGGTGTGGTTATTGTCAGTACAAAGGCGTGAACAAAATGTAGGCAGGCGCCTGAGTAAAATGGTGGGGGAAAGAGGGGCAGGAGGAGGAGCACAGGAGGTAAAAGTGGATAAGGAAGGTGGGTACAACAACAAACACGGAGGGGTGGCTCTGAGAATGGAGAGGGAAGGGGGTAGAGAGCTAGAGGAAAGGAGACAGAGGCATCAGAAAGAGAAGGAGAGTAGGAGAGGGCAAGCAGGAGAAGTCAATGTAAATGCCATCTTTTAATCCAGTGGTTCTCAACCTTATTCTTTCCACTCACGTAAGTGATCCCTATGCCATCAATGCTCTGTGATTATTAGTAAGGGATTGCTTAAGGTGGTATGTGAGTGGGAAGGGAAGGTTGTGAATCACTGCTCTAGACCCAATTGTTACTGAAATATTTTGCTTGAGAAAACTTGTCACTGGCACGTTTCCTTTGGAGTTATGAAACCATGCACATAACGAGTCAATTAGGTACAATTAAAACAGTGGTTTTCAAACTTTTTCTTCCCACCCACATACCACCTTAAGGAATCCCTTACTAATCCCAGAGCATCTCTGGCAGAGGGAATACTTAAAGTGGTATGTGAGTGGAAAGAAAAAGGTTGAGAACCATTGCTTTCTTTAATCCTTTGGCACCCCTCAAAGAGATTATGAATCATATTTTCTTCCTGTCCCCTGATAAAAAGATGAGGAACTACTTTAATTTCATAAGGACTAAAAATCCTAAATTTTGTTTCTAAATCAATAGGAACAAAATAGCAAAAATATTTTAAAGCAATTTAGTAAATGTGTACCATGATTCCTTGGGAATGCATGTTAAAAAAGAAGGCACCATCAAACATCATTAGTTTGTAAAGCTATACTAAAGAACGGGATAACATTCTTTCAGAATATATGGACCAAATTATCTGTTTAAAATGTTTTTTTTTTAATGACCATCATAACACTTGTCCAAAGACACGGGTAACAAGGCACCCTGCTTTATTTATATATCTAATTGTAAAAATAACAAGAAATTGCAACTCAAGTGATTTTTCATTTAGTGTTGGTGTTTGGTTCAAAATTCATGAACCTCACATGAGAATTCTCCAGTTACTACACAATACACTCCATGAAAAACTTGACAGACCCATTTAATACAGTATCTATGGCATGCAATTCTGCTCAAAAATGGTTTCTCATAACTTTGATTGTCTCATGAACTAACTTCCTTTCTTACCTCTGCAACAGAAAAACTGGCATTCTGAAATTAGTCTAGAATAACTATCCTTGTCACTCGTAGATGCCAATCCAACTTTCTTCAAAGCAAAACTCCACCTTTTCACACACCTTCGTCAAATGGATATTGTTTTCTTGTACTTCCACCTTTGGGCCATCTCCCAATCAAAGTTTTCTGACTTCCACACAAGCAGCATATTTCATTTGTTTTGAAGATGTATGTTGATTTCCAATGGTCTTTCTCCAGTGAATGTGAGAAAAATTATCTGATTCTCTCTAATTTTGTCCATAACACTGCACAACAATTTTTTTTATAGGGTTGCTTCTTGAAAAAGCATTATGGATTTTGATAGACAGGTTCAAGCTGAACACAAAGATCATTTCAGATTTGCTGTACCTCATAGAAAGTTGGAGAAACATGAACTTTTATTGAACTTAGCATGTTTAATTGCATAGTGATGCTGACACATTGCTTTAATTCGACCGACCTAAAAATGTTATGAAGCTGATTTTCGTTTGTACTCTGCCTCTGAGGTTCACCAGCAGCTATACTTCGTGAGGGGTCTGAGGAGATTCCGTATCTTTCCGAAGACCCTTGTAAACTTCTACAGGTGTACCGTGGAGAGCATTCTGGCTGGTTGCATCTCTGCCTGACAATGAAGACACCACTCCTCGGGACAAGAATAAACACCAGAGGGTTGCTAAATTGGCCTGCGACATCACGGACACCAGTCTTTCATTCTATCGAGGACATCATTCCTCAATGACCCTGGCCATGCCCACTTTACTCTGCTACCATCGGGAAAAGGTACAGGAGCCTAAAGACGAGCACACAGCAGCACGAGGACTGCCATCGGATTCCTGAATAATCAATGAACCAAAGACACTGCCTTACTTTTCATGCAGTATTACTTTTTTTTATAGTAATGTCATAAGATGGTTATAACATGAATGTTTTCATTATGACGCTGCCACAAAAAAACCTCCAAATTTCATGATAATAAAATTCTGATTCGAATCCGTCCAAGAATAGACAGCCAGCAGTGATGGAATCCAGTTACCCTGATACTGCTTTTCCATGGTCGTAATGTCCTGGTGAAATCTTTCACCATGTTCATCGCTGACTGCACCAAGATCAGGATGGAAGACGTCCAAGTGTGAATGCAGAAAATGAATTTTCCTTTATTTCTTTTTAAAATAGTTTTGTTTTTAATAAACTTATACAACAAAAAGTTGTATAAGTTATACAACAATGCAATATAATAGACAGTTACACAAACAAAATAAAATAATCTGTATAACACTCACATAAATTGTAAATCATATCCATAATTTATATTTTAAATAGTATACATAGTACCTTTTTCTAGAAAAAATTCTAATAAAGCAACAAAAAAAAGAAAGGCATGAAAAAATTAGTAAAGGAGGAAAAACTCAGATGCCTTATCTAACCAAGTTGCCAGATTCTCTATATGATTGGTATTAATTTTCAATGACATGTTGCACTTCGTGGTTTTATATGCTTGAAATAGACTTAAAATATTTCAGGAGGTCACAAAAATAGGTTATATCTAAAAAAAAAACCAGAGCATGGTAGGAAATTTTTTAAGATGAGTTTCGTGATCACTAGCCCAGAATCCATGAAATAACTCAGAAAGTATTCACAGAGCAAAATGTTTATAGACCAGTTTTATCTTCATCTGCAAGACCCAAAACTTCCACCACCCAAGTAGGAAAGTGATAATATGACATGCTGCCAAGGGGATGGGGCTACATTCCCTAGTCCTTGAAATTACTGTGAGAGACAGATCACGTGAAGCAGTTTTACTTTCCCTACTAGAGAGTGGGCAATGTATGCCTCGGGATCTTGCTGAGGCCAATTTGCAAGCTTTGCATGGTATCTGTCAATCTCTATGATTTTGGTGGATAGACATGTGAAGAAAAACCTGGTCCTTTAAGATGCATTTGGCATCGATGCCCAAATTTTTTTTTAGTTGGATTGCCCAAGACCCAATGTGCTTTCCCGAATTGCCCATGCTATTGACAGGCACAAAGTCAGCTCGATAATTGTTTTGACTTTTTGTCCATTTCTCTTTAGAGAAATGCTATTTTCTGCCATGCTTTAATAATGAGCTTAGACAATAATTGATGAACACTTCTGACTCCTTTTCTTTTAATCTTGTGCCAGTGGAGATATTTATATTATCTGAATGTTATCTGTCCCGATGTGCATTGCCTTGTGTTTATGACAAAATACATCAGCCAAAGTATAGCACAAGTTTCTCATAAAATACTCAATCTCTATTCTTTTCATGATTTGCTAAACTTTCCTGTCATCATGAAATCTAATATTTTCACTTCAGAGATTCCATTTGTAATCAATCAAAGATGGATAATTAACAGGTGCCATAATTGATTCCTGTGGGAAATTATTTGTTACTTACCTTAAGCAGATTGTTTTCCATTTCTCACTTACTTGTGTTTCCAAGCCAATTCTCAATCCATCTGGATAATGCATTAACCGCTTCATGAGCCTTAAGCTACTTTATTAGATTTCCATGAAGTTCTTTGCCTCCAACTTTTGGAAAGTGAAATAAACACAATTTACTGGTCTTCTCTTACCTTTTACTACTTTGAAACAAGTCAACCACTCAAAAAAATTCCAGTAGGATTACAAAGCATGATATAATGTTTCTATTACCATGTTATAGAATCTCTTGCTACCCATCCTCCTGAAATGTTTGTTCATGGTGTTTTGTGGAATGCCTTCCTGAATTTGCCAAGTTATTTTTAAAACACAAACTGCTTGCATTCTCCACCTCTTCACTGTTGTGGATGAATAACTACTTCTAATTTATTCTGAGATTAATCCACCCTCCCCAACATTGCACAGGGGAACACATGAAATTATCTTAGTGCAACAGGGCAGTTTTAGTTCATCCAGTGAGCTTGGACCAATCAGAGGAAAGAAAACTCAACTACAAATCTCAAACATATTGGCAATGCAAACATGAACAAATTATCAGTTCTCTTGCTTGCTGAAAATGAGTGAAGATATAAATGATCAAAACAAGCAATAGAAACTAATTTTTGACCGTTTTCTAGGCACAAAAAAGTTTGAGTAAGATGATCTGCTGTTTAGGGCTCAATAAATCAGCCCATCCATTTGAAGGACTTACGACCAATCAATACATAATAAAAAAGCCATCATATTCTGTCTCAGAGGGTAAGAATATGTATTAAACAACATTGTCTTACGCTATTTGTGGGACTTACACAGTTGAGTAAGCTCCTGTCGTCAAAAAATCTTTTTTTTTATTTAAAATGTACCTTCACCTACAGTTAGAGGAACAGCAGAACAAACCTTCTTCCAGCTCCAAACAAATGTTGCTCCATTTGCCCTCCTTCCATTGTCTAGCATCAGCGATGACACAGACTTTCTACATCATCCCTTCCATTCACCACTCTCATCTCCTCCTGAACTCTGCACGACAAACACCCCACGCTTCATCTGCCTGTGAAGTCATGGCAGATGCTGTCAATTTGTCCAAATGTTGGACATGCCTTGCTTTTCTTGTTCTGGGTCGACTTCAAGCCTAAAATGGGCCAAAATAAATTTCAGTCTAGGGTTGGCATGAAGTCATTCTTTATATTGCTTGCATTTGTACCTTTTTAAATTCAGGAACAGCAAGTGACAGTCCATGGATGTAGCGCTAATTTTGTTCTTTACTGAATACAAGGCTAAAACATCAAATCTGAATCAATATTTCAAAACATCATCCTCCTTAAGGTTAACTCCACTGGTGATTTCCAGAGTGTGTGTGTGTGTGTGGTACAAATATATTGTGCATCTGGGTGCAGTGGTTTCTTGATATTAATATCACATTTTCAGGGATTGTTTGTGGTTTCCAAGTTCAAGCACCCCTGCTGTAACAATTGGAAACATTTGTTTAGCGTCTCATCTCCTCTTTCCATTTTGCTCATTCCTTATTTCTTTGTTTGATTGACTCCCTGATTGAACCTGAAAAGACCACATCTCTACACCCCTGCTCTCCTCCACCAAACCACTGAGGTATGCCTTGTATCTCCCCCAGAACTTTTTTACTCATGCTGTTATAAGTGTTGCTGCACTGATTTTTCTTTTAAGAAAGCTGTTTGGTTTCCACTGTTCTGCCCATTTCATTAAACGTTTGTAGCCAAAAATAATGTGGCGACATTTTGACGGCACCAGTGCGGACCAGCAGAGAGCAGAGACATAGTGCAGCCCGAAATATTGGTAATATATCTTTTCCTCCTAAAGACGCTGTGAGACCCGCTGAGTTCCTCCAAATGGAGGCATAGGTGACTGAGAGGGGAGATGTTAGATAAGAGATAGAGGAGGGAGAATATGCAGAGGAGGGTGGTGAGGAGATAATTGAGGAGTAATGCAGATCAGAACAGGTATGAGGAAAAGTTGAGTCAGATCAAATGGAAGATCAGGGGGCAGACAAGAAGTGATCAGAGACCAATGTAACTTGAAGATGAGAGAAACAAATTAAATATCCCTTAAAGAAAATTGGCACATCAAACTCTGCCAGAAGCCTGTGTAAAGACTTATTCTGGCCAACTATTCTTATTTGATTCTTGACCCTATGATAAGATGTGCATTTTTGTTTGTAGCATGAACTTCTCACAAATCTTAAATGCAGAAGAAAACTTTATATATTCTTGGCTCCCATGGATGTTTTTCTCCGTTTTTACTATAATCACAGAGTCTGCAGACTTTCCATTTGGTTCCTCCACTGCAAAATCTCTTTGAGGGATGCCCTATCCTGAAGAAGTTATCCTCCTCTCTTTGAAGGAAGTTCTGTGAGAGCCTCTCTCACTGCTCTTCATCTGTCCTATCTACTGGGCTGTTGGCCTGTGCTCCTCCCTTTCCCTTCCCCTCTCCCTCCCCCCCCCCCAGTCTTTCTATTGAGGCACGTGCCTGCTTTTTGCTCCTCCCTGGAAGAAGGGCTCAGGCCCAAGATGTTGGTTAAATATCCTTACCTTCTATGGACGCTGCGTGACCTGTTGAGTTCCTCCAGGATTTTTAAGTTTTCACTCCAATCACAGCAGTCTGCAGACTCACATTAATAGTATGTTGCTTTCTGATTGAGGTTCCCATACAGCCCGGTGCATACGGCACAAAAATGCATGAAGGGTGTAATTTTCAGAATTGTGCTACCTGTAAACAAATGCACTGTCGTATCAGCAGTAAGGTTGCAGGCAAAATTCCTTAACTAAATACACAAGGAAAATTGATTTTCCGCTCTGTCTGCCATATTAGCGTGGCTCTCCCAGTGGCCACCCACTTCAATTCACCATTGCCTTCCCTTGTGACATGTCTGTCCAAGATCTCATGCACTTCCCTGACTGAGACCACCTGCAAATTGGAGGAACAACTCCTCATCTTCTGACTGTGCACCCTCCAGCAGGATGTCACGAACACAGCTGTCTCCAGTTTCCATTAACCCCACCCCCTTCCTCCTGTCGCTTTTCACCCAAGCTCTGGCCCTCTCTCTATTCCCTTTTCCCTCTGTCTCCTTTCACGGAGCCAAAATCAATTCTCACCTCTCCTCTTAACACATTTTGTTGGCCTCAACTCCACCTCCTGCACACCTTCAGTCTTTAATCTTTTCTTTGCTTATTCCTTGAAGAAGAGCTCATGCCTGAAATGTCAGTAATATGTCTTTACCTCCTAAGGATGCTGCGAGACCGGATGAGTTCTCCAACATTTCTGTGTTTTCACTTCCCAAGCACATTTTCTTGATGGACACTTATACATTTTAAAATCACACTTTCACCATCACTGATACAAAACTAGTAACACATGACGACGTTTTACAATTTGTCAATTTAAATATCCCCATCTCCGTTTGGGTGAAAATATTCAATGGCCCGTGTCATCCTTTCCAAAAAAAATCTTGAAAGTGGCAGCAAAACCAAAAAGATTCCCCGGCCAATTTTCCACCATTGTCTGCACAAGATCCATCTGAAATTTGACAGACCCAGAAAGGAAATTTCAAGACCTGTCTCAAAGCAACAATAAAAAAAAATTAAAATACAATTACCACAGATGGACTCAATACTCTCCTGCCCTTGTAGAATTGTTTCAATGTTGGATAAATACCACATGAGTGCATAAGGTTGTTGAATGAAGGCCAAATCCCAAGCGAGCCCATCCCTGAATTCATCCCAGAGGAAAAATAAATTGTTATAAAGGGTGGGGGGGGGGGGGGGGATGAAAATGACAAAAAGAAAGACTCAATGTCTGAGAATTTTTAAAAAAGAAACATTTCACCTGGAGCCTTGAACCCCAAAGAAGTTTCAAGCCACATAACAACCAATGAAATACCCATCCAAAGGTTGTCACTCTCATGGTGTAAGAAAGATTGAAATGAAGTCCAGTCAGATGGCACAAGTATAACCCAACGAAACAGCATTCTCCAGTCCTCGGTGCAAAAGAAGCAGAAACACACCAGACATAACATGCATGCAGACAATACATGCGCAGGACAAGTATTCAGATATTCAAATAAATATTGCTTCATAAATATGACATTCTCGGATGGTTAACGTGAGCAGATCCTTTGGTTGTTCAGCGTTCTCATGGCCTGTAGGAAGAAGCTGTTCCTCAGTCTAGTGGTGCTAGCTCTGATCCTCCTGTATCTCTTTCCCAATGGGGGTAGCTGAAAGATGCTCTGTGGAAGGAGTCCTCAATGATTTTGCGCACCCTTTTCAGAAAACAATCTTGGTATACCACATTGATGGGGAGGAGGAAAACTCCAGTATTCCTTTCTGCCACTCTTATGGTCCTGTAGATTGACGTCCGATACAATTCTCTGCAGCGACCATACCACATTGCGATGCAGCACCTCGCTAGAGCTCCTGTGGAAGGTTGACATAATGGTGGCCGGTAGCTTTGCCTTCTTCTCAGGAAGTGCAGTCACTGTAGCATCTTTCTGACAAGTTCGAAGATGTTATGCGTCCACGACAGGTTACTAACTGAGCTCCAAGGAACTTGGTGGTCTCCACTCTCTTTACCTCAAAGTAGTACAGGGTGATTGATGGTTCCTGGCCTCTCGAAATCCACAATCATCTCCTTAGACATTCAGGCTATTACTCTTGCATAATGATGAGGTAATCTGCTTTAACAGTTGTGGAAAGGGATCAATGACAACTGGGATAACTTCCTGTTTTCTTCAGAAAATGTAATTGCATCGGACTAATGCAAGCCATTTCCAAGTGAAGATGAACAGGACAGGGTTTGAACATCTGAAGTGAAAGATGGCCGAAGTACTTATGTGGAACTTCCTCAATATTGCAGAGACATCGGTCTGCATTTTGTGGTCAATTTTCTGGAGTGAAGCATTGACCTTCTGACAGACAAAAAAAAATGCCACTGACTGAGCCACATGAATATTTCACATTAGGCTATGTAGTCAAAAAAAATGGCAATTTAAGTACACACACAAAAAAAATTAAATAACTTACCATGGATATGAAAGCTTATTGGATTATTACGCAAATACTTGCGTATTAAGTGCCCTGAGTATTCCCAGTGAATTAACTGGAGCCCCACTGCTGGCTCCACTAGCAATTGCTTTAATAAGATCTTTCTTTCTGTGTTTCAATGAAGTAACACTGTTAATCTAATTAAGTTTCTCTATACATCTGTGTGTGAAAGTCTGGGAAATCAGTGAATAGGTTAATTAAGAGGTTTTGCCGATTTAATTCAACAGTAGCGTAAAAACACCACAGAATGAATCCAACAAAAAAAAAGACCTTTGTTTTAAAGGGCAGTTAATCTGAACGGTGGAATTGGTGCTGTTAGAACCCAGCACTAATGCATTCATGAGTTAGTTACAATAACAATTAAGTCCCACCATTAAAATGCCAGTAAGAAGATTGTTCTTTTGGATTGGGTGTTATTTTTTTTATTATTATTGCAACTACAGAATTCAGTGTATCTAAGCAACCAATTTGTGTAACAAACCATGGGAAAAGTCTGTGCCCTGTCACAAAACCCAGCACCAGGATGCACCTCACACAATCAGCATAATTTAAATGAGCTTTTCGCACAACTGATTTTGAAATCATTTAAGTAGTCCTATTTTACTGTTTCAGTTTATTCAGCTGGTGCGATTTAAATTCAAGCCAAAACGTGCTAATTTATTCAATCTAAATTGTAAACAATATTTTGATCTTGTTTTCCTTTGATACATTTTCAAATTGGCCATCACCGTTGCAGCAGTAAATGTAGCCAATTGTATATCAAACTATATTCTGCTTCCCCTCTTTTAGCTGCAGACAAATTAGGTCATGGAAATACAGTTCAAGTTTAAGGCATAGAAATAATAGACAATGTTCCAGGTTTTCACTCGTCCGATCCTTCATCACTGCATTACATTACATGGTTCGTTCGTAATGGGAAATTGAGCACCAGAAATACTTCAAAGAGTTCATTGAATGATGAATAACATAGACCTGAAAACTGCAGTGGAATACAAATTAACATTTCAACAGTCTTAAAAGCGCTGACAAAGGTAAACTCTATTATACTCGAACCAAATAATAATCTTCCTGCTCTCATGCAGGCAATCAACATATTCATTGAAAGCAATTTATCATCTTACAGGTATCTAAAACTGGTGAGATAACTGCCCCTGTTATAGTTCGGATGTGAAATTTGCATAAGTGGATACAGAAAGAATAGGTCTGTAAAACTGACCCTTCATATTTGCTCATCTGCAAGATAGTCGCATCAATTTATCATGTTCATAAATTATAAACATCGGTTAAAGAAACAACACTGATCAACAGAAAGAGGCCATCTGAGAAAGTATTCTACCTAGTTACAAAGTGTTTATTGTCCCACAGGATAACATATAAGGAAGCCAGCCAGCCAGAGCACAGCTGGTGGAAAATCCTCATCCTGCAATACAATTATCTTACAGGACAGAAAAGCTCAGAAAGTACAAACTCAACCAACAAACCTCACAAAAAATTGCTTCATATTTCTGTTCACTATCTTTCTGACAGAATTAACCACTTTTATTTCCTCCCTTAGCTTATGGCTAAGACTGTTACTTGCTCATTTGAACATCCTCAACTTCTTAACATAAATAAACAGGATAATCTCCAGTCATTGATTAAGAACAGCATCTCTCATTGCAATTAAATGGATTGCACTGTTTATCCCTCCAAGTGAAATGGCATCATTTGAGAATCCAAGAAAAATGCTTTTATAAAAACAAGGAAGGATGAAACAAGTAATCGTTCACTAACCCTACCTAACGTAAACTAAGCAGTGTAGAATAAACTCTAATTTCATAATCCAAGCTCAAATCTAATCTGAAATTCTTCATTATAAAATGAGTATTTTGTTCTCTGTTAGTGTACAACAATGACATGAGTATATTCTACACAGCTGATGAACTAAAAGGTAAACACAGCAATTAGAGACACATCCCACTATTGTGGCTTCTTCTGTGTTAAAATGACCATGTTACTGTAAATTTTAAAAAAGAATTTCCAGTCCATCATTTCTTGTGACCTTGCTCCAACAGTTCTTTATATGAAGAAACTTCTCCAAACCCATTACCTAATTTTCACGATGAATATTTTCAACAGGTGATCCTTAATCACCAAGTTTTCAACCACAGATGTGCATATTCGCACCATTGAAACCCCTTCTAGTTGTAAAAACTTCTTATCGATCTCTTCACCTGTTTCACTCCAAAATATTGCACTATGCTTAGAGAATTGTGTAGAATTCTGGTGATGTCTTTTAATTTCTGTCATTAACTACAATTTTCCTGTTGAGAATCACAGGTCAGAATCAGGGCCTTTCAATTCACCTTGTCTTGCTGACAGTACAGCCTCTCCACTCTAATCCCACTTGACTGCATTAGTCACACATCCTTCCATCCCTTTCCTATCCATGCACTGTCCAGTTGCCTTTCAGATTTTGTATTTGCATTTGCCTTTCTCATCTCCTCCTTGCAGCTTGTTCCACATAACCACCACCCACTCTGGAACAGCTTAGGCCTCTCATCCTAAACTTGTGCCTTCTAGCTTTATAGTCACCTGACCTAGGAGAAATATTCTATCTCAGCTATGCCCCTCATAATTTTTAAACCTTTCTAAGGTCACCTCTCATCCTTCAATGTTCCAGGAAGGATGAACACAGACTATCCCATCTCCCTTTATAACTACAGAGCTTCAATCTAGGCATCATGCTGGTGAATCTCCTCCATTTTTTTCTATTGCAACCATGTCCTTCTTGAAGTCTGGAGACCAGAATGTCACACAATTCTCTAAACGCAGTGCAAGTACAATTTGCATCCCAACCCATATACTCAATAGCTCAGTCAATGAGGGCAAACGTGCAAAATGCCTTCTTTCACTATTCTATTCAGCTGTGTGTCCAATTTCAGGGACTACAGACAGCTTTGATTCCAGTGCATCGGAAATTATCCCAAGGAAAGAAAAGGCTTGCATTTATAAAGTGCATTTCATAATCCTATGTCACCCCAAAGTATTCTTTAAAGATGAATTATCCTTTGAAATGAACAACTGTTATAAAGTAAGAACAATGACAGTTAATTTATGCAAGCAAATTCCAAAAAGGGCATTATGGTGAGAAAGAAAATAAATAAGAAATAATAATAAGGATACAGGGCAGCACAGTTGATGCAGTGGTTATCTCAAGACTATTAGAGTGCCAGCAACCTGGGTTCGAATCCTGGTGCTGACTTTATGTTCTCCCCACGTCTTCGTTGGTTTCCTCAGGATGCTCCAGATCCATCCCACCCTCTAAAAACATACGAGATTTGTTGGTTAAGTGGAGTATTTGGGCGCTTTGGCTTTGTGGGCCAGAAAGGCCTGTTCCTGCGCTTAATGCTTAAATTTTGAAAACAAATTCAAAACTTTACACTCAAAATTGTGTCACTGAGATCTGGTCTACTGACCTACCGTACACGGTAACTACAATGCAGTTGTCAGAATGTGGATTCCTGCATCATATCCAAGGAGAAGCTCACAACATTTTCATTGACTCTTCTTCCAGTAAACGGTCATTATTATTCTCAATTTGCATCTCAGCAGACTTGAGACAACTATGGAGCATATTAATATTAATCAGGTTAAAACCTAAATGAGTAGCTATATCATAAAACAAGGATGCAAAAATATTTATTCGACGTATTGCAAATAGAAGATAGTTTATTCTAATGCTCAGATTTGCTTTATGATCTCTAAAGTGGCTTTACATTTTTATGTTTTTTGAGTTGAACGATTCCATTGCTGGGGATTGAAATATTTTCCATTTCAGGAAATCCCAGTTCTCTTGAAGCATCCCCCAGGTAACTGGAGTAAAAACATTTGTGGAAAAACTTTCATACAGCCTATTCCAAAAATATACCACGTCTTTTTTTTTGTTCTGACACAAACCAGGCTAAAATGCATCTGGGAGTGTTATTGTAAATTCAGAAATATTCTGTGCTCACTAAAATAAAAAAAATCAACAGAATCACTTCTAATTTACACCACAAGCACCTTTACACGAGCAAAGGAAATGTTTGTCAGATCAACTGAGTCTGGGGTAGGGTTGGCCTGCTTTAAATAAAACATGAACACAACAGACACCTGCTCATTATTTTAAAAGAAAGGGTTCAATTATTAATTTTAATTTATTTCCAGATTCAAGTGCATTGAAAATGTCATGAACTTCTTTTTTTTAAACTTTATTTGCTCATTCAAAAAACAAATAATATATGACATAAGTAACAATTAACCATAAACATGAACTTTTTTTATAAGAAAAAAAAGAAAAGAACTCCCCCCCCCCCCCTTATGAACTTCAATTCACCATCCTGCAACATCCTTCTATTCTTGATCAGCATTAGCATGTTAAGAATTATAACCATGCCATCAAAATATATGACTGGATTTGTTCCCATTGCTTCCGTGACTACTTCAACCAACTGAAGCAAATCGTTGGAATTTCAACCATGCATGATTCGAGCCTTTTGTTTGTAGTATTAGACTCCAGAAACAAACCCATCAAAATTTGGAAAATTTAATATTACAAAAGGCCATCACAACTTGCCAAACACATGGTTTGACTTGTACAGATTTTTTAATGCAATAAATATCTGTCACATGTGGTATTTCCAACAAACGTTTACATATAACAAGTAAATGCCAAAATTCATCTTCTCGCTGTTGTTTCTGAGACCTGACAGGACAGGGTAGATTATTCCTTTTGATGCAACAGAGTGACTTTCCATCACTTATTCTAAATGGAATGATTAGTACTCTCCACATATGGGTACATTAAGCAGCCCGGACAATAATCTGCATACACATACTGTCCATTTTTGCATTTGGAAACAATACTGAAGCCCTGCACTTGAATATTTATGGCCCTTTCACACAAGCCAAATATCAGATTCTGACAAGATATTGTGTTCTTTATTGAAAATAAAATTCACTTCACATTTTGTTCCCAAAAAGCAATACAAATAAATCACACATGGCACATCTATGCTTTCTGAAACATTCTTTCTTCTGGATACCTTCCACTTATTTGTGTTAAATGGCTGTAACCACAGCTTTATGTGAAAGTCAACTTAATGTGTGGAAGCCACCATTCAGGATTGAAAAACAAAACGGGTTTCAGTGGCAGTTAGCCACTACACAACAGCATGAGATAGCCATTTGGATTTACATTGCAAACATGTCTCTGTGGTTCACAGCTGTCCTTCCAAACCAGCTGGAGAGCAAAAAATAACTTCTCATAGTGTCAATGTCAAACTTCTAATAGTACTGGAAACGTTGCCAAACAAAGCATTTTCCTCTAATTTGATATACAGTTTGTTTGCAAAAGTTCAAAGGGGAAAATATAAAGGAAAGACCGGAATAGAATGTCGCAACTCAATCTTTGTTTTATCTTTCCAATAAATGTTTCGGAATCATTTAAGGATTGTTCATTTTCTTGGACCAAGTAGCAGATGGGAAAACGTAATCAATGAGGTCAAACTTTAAAACTTCTACAAATTTGAATACTGATGTGTTAAAGAAAAGGTCAAAGCAATTTAGATCAATGTATGTTTATGTGCTTTTGTCTCTAACGTAGCCAATGCTGGTAAGAGTAGTACAGTCTTGATGTAAACAATCACCAGCACATCATTTTACTGTAGTCCTCTGAACATGGTAGCAATCTTTTTGCAGCTGTGTACAGAGACTGTTCACAATTGTATTTATTGCAAGCCACATGTGTTAATGGTAGATGCTTTTAAGTGAATGTTGCTTGGGGCATGAAATATTGTTTACACTGGAGTTTACAGTCTAATTCCCATGTGTGTGTTCCCACAGAGCACAAAAAGAGAATGAAATGTGATAACTTGAACTTGCTGGCCAATATTTTTATCCTGCTATGGTTGCAGGGTGCATCTGCCTATAAGTAGTGCCAAGCTATAAAAGATTTAAACATACTACCAGCTGTTGTAAAGTTGGAATAGTGTTAAGATGTGTTGGTGGCAAATACAATCCAAGCGAAATCTTTGAGCACGTTGGATGCAATTTTAGAGTGGCTCTCAACTTATGCCAAAAGATCAAATGGGACAATTGCATAAATTTCTGTGATTTAAGTTCTTAAAGGTTACATAAGAAAGGTTTGCAAGTAGAAAACTCCAACCAATATTTTTAGGCTTTCTTCCTTAACAAGCTATTAGAACATAAGAAATAGGCGCAGGAGTATGCTATTTGTTTGGCCTGTCAAGCCTGCTCCACTATTCAATAAGGTTGATCTGGCCATGGACTCAGTTCTACCTACCTGCCTTTTCCCAATAACCTTTGATTATCCTACCATGCAAAAATCAATCTCACTGGATCTTCAATATATTTAATGAGGCTGCCTTCACTGCTTCATGAATAAATAAATAAGAGCGAGTGTGGGAACGGTGTGGAGGTAAGATGTGATGGGTCGCTCCCCCTCCCCTGACCAAATCCTGCCTCTCTCTCTCTCTCTCTCCCCCCACTTCCAAAACCGGCCTCTTCTCTCCCCTTCCCCTCCCCCTTCCCCTTCCCCTCCCCCTTTCCCCTTCCCCTTCCCCTTCCCCTTCCCCTTCCCCCCTCCTCCTTCCCCCATCAATAGAGATCACCCAGGAGGGACCGGAGGCCTTTCCTGACACATATCCAGATCCCATCTGCCTAAATCTCCTCCCAAAAAAAAAAGAATAAATAAATAAATTCTACAGACACACTACCCTCTGGAAAAAGCAGTTTCCTCTTTATACCCATACTAAATCTACTCCATAGAATCTTGATATTATGTTCTTTGTCTCATTTCCCAGTGGAAACCACATTTCTTTCACAATTTTCTCTTTCTCTTTCATAATTTTAAATGTTTCTCTAAGATCTCTGCTCATTCTTCTGAATTTCAGTGAGTATAGTCACTGGCAACTCAATCTCTCCTTATAGGTTAACCATCTCATCTCTGGAATCAACCTGGTGAGTCTCTGCAATGTCTCCACAGCCAGTACTTCTTTTCTCCAAATCAGGAGACCAGAAATGCATACAATACTGCAGGTGTGGCCTCACCAGTACCTTGTACAATGGCAGTGTAACTTCCCTGCTGTTAAATTCAATTCCTCTAGCTATGAAAGCCAACATTCTACTTGCTTCCTTGTTGCCTGTTACACCTGCAAACCAATCTTTTGCAAGACATACACTAGCACTCCCACATCCCTCTGCACAACAGCATGATATGCAGGTACTCCCTGACTTGCGATCTATCCATCCACACGTATGACCAAATTTTTTTAAAATACGAGATAAAATATAAAACTTGCATTATTACGGTGAAAATCGGGCCTCTCTATAGTGGCCACTATGTTGGCTGTTGTCCAACCTCTCATGAGAGCTGGCCAATTTTCTGATTCTGTTGCTCGATAGTCTGACATTCAGACATACATCCGCAGGGTGCTCAAGGTCTGCAACAACAGAGAGAATGAGATGGATTCAGAGATAGAGAATGGAAGGAAATCGATCATTGTACTCTTCAGTATCACAGGTAGGGCAATTCCCTGACATACGTCCATTCCGAGATATGAACTGTCATCCAGAACGGAACACCGTCGCATGTCAGAGAGTATTTAAAAAAATAATCTGATCTCCGATTTTTCCTTCCAAAATGGATGACCTCGCATTTACTAACATTACACTCCATCTGCCACAACTTTGCCCAATCCCTTAACCTATATATATTTCCCTGCAAACTTCGCAACATTTATTTTTCCACTCATTTTAATGTCATCATCAAACTTACATAAGCAACACTTAGTCCCCGCTTCCTAATGCATACCATGAAGAGTTGTGGGCCCAGCAACAATCCCATCATCACTCCATTCACTACTGATTGTTAACCAGAAAAATTTCCAACACTGGACAATAAAGAGTTTGCTTCCTGAACAATTTTGTGTGTATTTTCTGGAATTTGGGCAGCTGATCATGAAATTCACCATAAACTTTTTTTATCACATATCTTTTTTTAGATACAACCTATTTTGTGATTTCCTGTCATATTTTAAGTCAATTCATATATTGCCCACAAAGTAAGCTGCTTCAGTCAGTCCAAGTATGCCTGGGCAGCACTCAGTGCAGGTACCATGTAAATGTTTCCCTCTATTCACTATCCACTTTATATCCAAAAAGAACTCTAGTAAATTTGTCAAACATGACCTGCCTTTCCTCAATCCATGCATTCAACATTTGCTTGATGGAACAATTTCCATCCAAGCATCCCACTATTTCTTTGTTATTGATAGCTATAAACATTTTCTTACAATGGCCAGAATTTTGGAAAACTGTCTCAAATGCCTCTACTAAAATTTCTGCCATTTCTATCAGTATTCTGGGATGTGGACAGCAAGGGGCTCAGTGGCTGGGGTAAGTCGGGGTGACAAATTGATTCAGCATGTAATATTCTTATCATTTGAATGAAAACAAAATCACCATGATTTTGATTTCCAGCATCTCTTCAGGCAATGTTTCAGATCCCCATCATCGTCTCAATGTAAAAATTATCGTTGGGTTTGCTTCAGTCATTCTACCTGTTAACTTAACTCTGCCCCTCCTGTTAATGACTTCTCTGTGCAAGGTCTGTCTCACTCTTCTTCGTACAGCTGGCACTGAAAAGTGTGGTAAAACATTCCAAAATGCTGGCCCAAATCTGGCCAACTTGGCCACATTGCCCATGTCAACAGCAGAGGATAATTACTGAACTGATTCATATGCAGAAAAGTGGATAAAGTCATCCAGGATCCCTTTGGTGATGCCTGCATGGTAATGGGGACATTTGTCAATGCTTTAACATTTTAAGAATGTTTTGGAATATTCTTAATCTTCAAAGGCAAACATACAAAACAACTTTAAAGCACCTTTAAAAATTACACTCTTCAACACGAAAGAGTTTGTAAACTTCGTGTCTCTGTAGGTTTTCCCTGGGGGCTTCAAAAACATACTTGGGGTGTTGGTTAATTGGCTGTAAATTGGGTGGCACTGACTCATGGGCTGAAATGGTCTATATGTCTAAATTTAAATTTAAAAAATACAAAATTTAAGTTTAATTAAAACATTAAGAGATAACTTACCATTTTTTGCTGTAGTCTAAAACATTCATTGAGATGAATGGCCTCGCACTGAGTCTAACCTGGAATTCTGGCATTTGCCAGCAGGCTCTGGCACATTGTGAAGGATGAAGAAATCATTTTCTTGTCGATCCAATGGACTAACTTGAAAAATTGCACTAAACAGGAAGCTTCATTTTGCCAACAATTGATTAAGAGCACATGACAGGTTTAAGTTGCAAGTAAGTGATTGTAGTTTGTCATTTTCGATGGGGCCCTTCCCTTTGAATAATCAAAGTCATGGAATAATTTTATCTTGGATAAAGGCAAATACTGTTGGATCCAATTATCCAAAAAAATGTACAGCTGTACAATAATGCAAAGTCTTATTGTCAGAACAACAATGACGTTTAGAGGACAAACAATGAATGTCCACCCTTTGTGACTTACAGCTGTCGTTGCTAAGCAAATAAAAAATTCTCTTGAATTATTTCGAGAGTGATATGAATGCTTCCATTTAGTTTGGACACAATTCTATATCACTTCTTAAAAATTTAGCATGTGCTCTTGACTTGGCCACACCAGGTCGCTGTAACACTTAGTGGACAATTTTCAATCATCCTTATCTTCAACCAGAAATATTGATTGGTTTTTCTTTGCACAGATGCTGTCAGGCATACTGAGTCTTCCAGCATTTCTGCTTTTGTTTTAAATTCCAGCATTTGCAGTTTTATTACTTCATCTAAACATGTTAGCTACATATTTGTAAAAAAAAAACACCCTTATGATGTACCAACATGGCAGGGTAGATCAAAGTGAAGTTTGTGCCCACAGGTTGTGAAAGAGGAGGGAGTTGGATTGGGTTGGTGTGGCTCTCATGGAGTTACAGGGCATAAAACTGGCCCTTCAGCTCATTAAATCAATGTTGGTCTTGATCTGTAAGATTCCTATGCTCACCTCCATTTATTCTTCCCACATTCTGCATCCATGTGGAGAAAGCAAACTCCAACTGACAGCACCGAATGGTCAGGACTGAACCTGAATCTTTCTACTAGCAGTGTCACTGTGCAGCACCTCCTTCTTGCATCAACAGCAGTGTGAAGAGAGGACAAATTCGACCTTCATATTGGTTTAAATAAAGGAACAAACAGTATCAGTTTTCCAATGAAAGATTTGTCATTTGCACACTGTGTAATATAAAAGGTAAACTAATTGTTCCATATCACACCGGGTCTCTCCCATCACCGGCCGACCTCAAGTAACAACAATTCTCGTCTCCAGGCTCACCACCTTTCACCAACATTGAATGTAAGATAATGTCTTAAAGAAGTATTTAAAAGTAAGAATTAAGTTAAAATTAACAAACAAAAAATACTCCATGGAACCGAAAATCAATTAAATAGTATTATCTGACTAAATTAAATGAAATAGTTCTTGAAGAAGTTGTTTATTTTTTCCATTGATTGCAATGTTTGCTGAGCAAACTACCTAGTTTGTTTGGCTTCTTGCTGAATCCACTCTGGGGTTAAAAATTCAGCAGGAGTGCCATTGCTGACAATTCCATCGGCAGCATTGGACTTCAGGGATTCTACGGAAAACATCAGACAAATCGGATGGATGTGCTGGATTCAGGCAAAGATTTCCCCCAATATTTTGTGGATTAAATGAAGAGGGTGAGTGCCATTTCTCTGGCTTACTTACTACAAATTTTCCCAGTTTCAACCAAGTCTGTTCAACATCAAGTCAAGTTTATTGTCATCTGATTGCATAAGTACAACCCAACAAAACAGTGTTCTCCGGTCCTTGGTGCAAAACATGCAGACACACAACCAGACATCTCACACATGCAAATAATACATGTGCAGGACAAGTATTCATATATATTATATTGTTTCATGAATAATTAGAGTCTCAGATGGTTAGTGTGAGCAGTGTTTTAGGTCGTTTATCATTCTAACTGCCCGTGGCAAGAAGCTGTTCCTCAGCCTGATGGTGGGGCCCTGATGGCCCCGTATCTCTTTCCTGATGGGAGCAGCTGAAAGCCACTGTGTGCAGGGTGGAAGGGGTCCTCAATGATTTTGCGCACCCTCTTCAGACAATGATCCTGGTAGGTTAGGTTGATTGGGGAGGGGGAGAGAGAGACATTGGACACAAGGTAGAAATCAGAGGGTTATGGCATCAGGAAGAACTTACATTTTATTCAATTAGTGAAGAATTCATGAAAAATTTGCCAAAGGAGACTTGGAAAGAAACAATACAATATAATCTTGGAGCTAAGAAAATAAGTTTTCATGCATTTGGGGAGTCACATCAAGAAGGAAAGTATCCTCTGGAGCCAGGGCCTCGCACTTGAAAAATATTAATATTGGCCAATTAATAATACATTTTATAAAGACTGCTATATGCAAGTTTTCACCTGGAAGAAGATTGAAGTGCGAGTATTTATTGCTTTTTCTAAGAAATAGATTTGACTATATTGAAATTAATTGTTCTCATTTGTCCAATCAGATTGGAGAATCGTTAATGAAAGCTGCAGAAACAAAACTGGGAAATGTAAGTTAAAAGGATGATAAATCTGGTTCAACAAAAAATAAATTAAAAAGGGGTAAAATGTTTGCATAAAGGCTGCACCGTGCATAAGAAGATGGACTAAAATGATACTGTATTGGAACCTGAATTAGCATATTCCAGTTCAGTGGGGAGGAAGTGATTTTCATGTGGACTCACTTGGAATCACTTTGGGTTGAGGCTTCCGCTCCAGCTTGGTGGTATCTGAGATGGTCAGATGGGGCCGATGCTGTTTGAAGAAGTTGCCAGGTAGGGAATTTGAGAGGCTGTGGCCACAATGTATACAAAATTTGTGTGGCTCCGATCTTGAATTCTCCTTGTCCGCTTTCAATTGTCATGGGTCAGGATTCCCAGAAATTCATGAAGACATGACATTTTGAACATTGCTTATAGAAAATTTAATACTTTTCTCTGTAAATATACATTTTTGGAAGTTGGTATGCACATGAAAATAATAAGGCTTCTCCAATGGAGTCAGCAGATCAATGCCTCAAGGCTGGGAATATTGGCCTGGAAGTGGTTGCTGGAATTGGTTCAATGGATTTGAAGGATTTTGATAAATAGCACTGATGGTATCACTCCAAAATTTTGAGATGCTTCCTGCAAATTATCCTTGCATCACAAGCAAACCTTGATGAAGGGCTGAAGCCCAAAACATCGGTTCTATATTTTTACCTTTGCTATATAAAGGACACTGTTTGACCCGCTGAGTTTTTCCAGCTTTGTATTTTCACTTCAACCATGGTGTCCCCGGATTTTCGTGGTTTACTTATCACAAGCATATATTATGGCAGGGATCATGCGTATGGCTGATCATAGACAACCTGGAGAGGGTCACAATGAATCAGGCAGCATCCATGTCTCAACACAGGATCCCAACCAAAAACAACAACAGTAAACTCCCCGGTATCTGGCACCTATGGGGATCGATAGATGCCAGATAAGTGAATTTTCTGGCTGCTTAAGATTACATGTTGCATGATTAGTAAACTGACCGCAAATCTTTTACCTATTTATTTTCCGTGATTTTTTTTTTTTGCCAGTTGCTTAAGGCAGCCAGCTGTTTGAATTCTGGATAATGGGGATTTTACTGTATTTCCTTTTGTGGGTGGTAGCAGACGAGTTAAGACTCTCCAACTTCTCTTTGTCAACTCAAGATTCAGAATCTGCAGTTCTTGTGTTTCTCCAATGGATCACAGTTGCCCAGTGGAACACAAGCCTTGTGTTGTTTTGAGGCTTTGATCTTCAAATTCTCCGAATATTGTGCTGGCCCCCTCTAATGTGATGGTGGTTTTAATCTTCAATATCTGCCTTCAATAGGACCTGGCTCTGAAGATATGGAAAGTGATTCATGTTTTCCAGGATCTCATCCTGAATTTTTATTCTTGGAGGACTGCATTCACACACTTAATGTTGGCACAATATGCAAGACATCATGAACATAACAAATTCTGAAGGACCGGGAGTTACATTGCTTATGTTTCCAGGCTTTCTGCAATCTGTAAATGTCATGTACTCAAGTTGAAGTACATACACCAAAATAAAGCCTTTTTTGTGATATAGTTCTGGAATGTTCAAACATAGAAGGGCTTGTTTCCAGTCATCCAAGCATGTATGTTATGTGTAATTTGAAATGGAATAGATGCATTTAATTTGCAGTGCGATTTGCAAAGTGTGTGAAGTTATTTGGGAAGTTTCAAATAAAAGAAAAAATCTTGCACATACTTGTTAAATATTGGGATTGTTAGATGTGATGGTGCTTTTGAATTGCTTCTAACCACTTTCTCATTCTTAAGTAAACTTTGGTCAAAAAAAAACTTGTGCTTAATTTGCTTATTCCATGTCTACAAAACTTGAAAACCTGACAGAGTAGTCAAAAACGTTACATCTTAGTCTGCGTGCTGTATTTCAGGTTCAAATTCACAATTGGTGCACTATTCATAGCTCTGGCATAAGTGCAATGCAGTATTTTTGTGAATACTGAATTTATAGACTTCATTCAACACATCTTACCATTTTATTCAGTCAGTCCAGTCTGCCTTGGCAATCTGAAGATGAATCACATCAGTTTACTTTGAGTGCCTTGCCTCTTCAGATTCCGAGTATTCTGGCCGAACAAAGTGCTTAGATTTGTCTGTTCTCCAACTCCCTGACAGAAGTTTGATATCACTCTGCTCAATAATATTGCATTGATAGGATCAATATTCCAACACAATGCCTAATTCTTGCAAGGTGAACAAATCTGACCTGCAACTGAATGTACCTTCTGCTCCCAATTATTTTTATGAGTCGTTTAAAAGACTGAATTATGGATTGGCTTTTCAGTAATAGGAAGGAGAAAGTTTTTCCTTGGCTCATTAGTTAAGTGCACTCATATCACTTGACTGCCAACAGTTAGGAAGCTCAAATCAGCTTTGATACACCTTCTTCATATAGCTTAGTATTGAGGATTTGCCAAGTTACTAACCAGGTCATGTTGGAAGAGTGTGTTTTTTAAATCAGTAGTGATGGTGAATTCAATTTGCTCTGACAGATTGAGTCATTACAAGGATAAGAGGTCATTGTGCTCTGGGGTCACAAGTGAAATATGAAATCTGTCTTGATTTCATTGCCAACAAAATACCTGTCACAAAACTGTGCTTTATTCTTTAATATAGATGTACATTTTCTACAAATTAGTGAGGAGTGAGCATCGTTTTAGTATCGATGTGAAATATACCCCTTCCAGATACCAATCCAATATGCAGAGAGTAACATACAAATTACAGATGTCTCAAACATTACTGACAACCACTTATCAGATATAAATCCACGTGATTAGTGTGGATCCCTTTTAGTAAAGTCAGACACTTCATCCCATAAATAGCATATTTCCCCTCTAGCTTTCACATTTGCCTGAAATTGGCTTCTGTTTACTGAGTCTAAAATTAATTTAGAGGCAAATAGAAGGCAACGAGAACTTCAGTTGAACTGCAACTATTTCTGCATAGTGAATTTTCTCTTAAATTGGCATTGGGATTGCAGAGTGCAAAAGCATTCAGAATCTATCCAAATTGCACACTGGTCAATCGGGTATGAGAACAAGAATTGAAGACTGTACCAGCAAATCTGAAATTTAAAGATTTAAATCAGTAACTAAACAAGGGAAGGCCTTTGAGGCCCACTCAATCAGAAACATGAATGAAAAATTATCACCAATTCCAGTGAGACCTTAACTGAACATTGTGTGCAGTTCTGGTCGCCGAACTGCAGGAAGGATATCAATAAGATTGAAAGAGTGGAGAGAAGATTTACTAGGATGTTGCCGGGTCTTCAGGAGTTGAGTTACAGGGAAAGATTAAACAGGTTAGGACTTTATTCCTTGGAGCGAAGAAGAATGAGGGGAGATTTGATAGAAATTTACAAGATTATGAGAGGTATAGACAGAGTGGATGTGAGTAGGCTTTTTTCCACTTAGATTGGGGGAGATAAATTCGAGAAGTGATAGTTTTAAAATAAAAGGGGAAAGGTTTAGGGGGAATATTAGGGGAAAGTTCTTCACTGGGCGAGTGATGAAAGTGTGGAATGGGCTGCCATCTGATATGGTGAAGGTGGGCTCAATCTTGAGCATTAAGAATAGATTGGATTGATACATGCATGGGAGAGGTGTGAAGGGTTATGGAGTGGGAGCAGTCAATGGGACTAGCAGAATTGTGGTCAGCACAGACTAGAAGGGCTGAATGGCCTGGTTTCTGTGCTGTTGCATTCTATGGTTCTATTGCCTTGTTGCCAATTTCTTAGCATTACAACCTTGACCCTAGACACAAACTAGTGATTAACAATGCAGGTCAGGCAATCAACCACAATGCATTCAATGTGGAGCCACAGGAATGTGGCTAGCTAGAATTCAGAATATCCATATTTCCTTTTCATTTTAATCACTCACTTTGTTCCTCCAAATTGATCATCCCACGGGCAGTGAGAATGCTGAACGGCCAATGGAACTGCTCACACTAACCATCCGGGACTCTCATATCTATTTATTTATTTATAACAATATTTATTTATTTTTTATATATGTATACAGTATTTGTCCTGTATAAGTATTGTTTGCCTGTGGGTCATGCCTGGTTATGTGTCTGCGTGTTTTGCACCGAGGACTGAAGAACACTGTTTCTTCGGATGGTACTTGTGTAGTCAGATGACAATGAACTTTTTTGATTTTGTAACTTGCAAAAAATATATAAACCTCCTAGAGAAATATACACAAATAAAGCAGAGAGGCTTTGTCCGATGTGCATATCAAAATTTTCTTTCTGTCTTCTCTGGTAACATTCTTACTTCTTTGGGAGTACGATTTAGGAAGGGTCAAGAGCTCTTGGCGCCCATTTCTTCACCACTTCTTTGAGAAACTTGCAATTCTGTTACTGTCTCTTGTTTCAATACAGATTCCTGCACTCTGGTGACAGAAACAGGCTTCCAGTACTTATCAGAATTCGGGTGACATCAATAATTATGTTTTATGGAGTTTTGCGTTTTTAATGGACAAGTATTTATGTCTGACAAATACTCCTACCACAAGGTCAACATCATTTTTTGGGCATGAACTCAGATTACACATTCAGCAACAAGGCAATGACAAAGCTTGGAGAAAGATACAATGATTTCTTTGAGAAGGACTTCCCATTTCCTGATGGTTGTTCAAATGATCTCTGGCATTGAGCAAGTGTAATGTTAGCCAGATTACTGAGCAAAAAAGACTTTTCAAAACCAGAATTTCTCATTAATGTCTTCAGTGCTTTGTAATAAATACTACTGTATATGCTGGTGTACAAGACGACTTGTGTATAAGACAACCCCTTGAATTTCTACCTAAAATGTAGGTTTTGAACTATATTCTCTATATATGACTGCCCCAAGTCTAGTGCTGTGCTTGGCACATTTAATATATGAATTCACAATATTTTTAAAGTAAATTACCTAGTAAAGGTAAAACATTTATGAGCACATTTTAAAATAAACCAGCGTCAACTCCTTGAAGAGGCTGTTTGAAGCCTGTACAGATCCAATAGCAGTCAGACTGGGCAGATGGACCCAATTGGGTAGTGCTAACTTCGCTGTTAAGGTTCGGATTTTATACTTGGGGTATAAGACAAAGAAGGTTTTGGGGTGACATTTTTAAAGTTAAACGACCATCTCGTATGCCGGCATATATGGCAAATTAAAGAAGAATTATAATGCATGCCAAAATTCTCTTTTTTATATACAAACAAATCCAATGCTATTGCAATATTCATTTTAAAATGAATAATTATAGGAAATAAAATCAAGACCGTACATGTTTAATTATGTATTATGAGCAAGAGAGTGGTAATCATGAAGCAACACTCACCTAAATTCAAATTTAGGCCTCTTGCAAAAAGTATAATATTGTCAGAATATTTTACTGCAAGAAATTCAAAATACGTGAAACTTTTCCAAACCTGGATGATGCTGACCCCTGTGCTGCCATCTGGAATTGTCACCTGTAATCTCCACCTGACCATGATCAGCACAGGCTGGATGCGGGAGAATGGAATTGAGGTCTCCATGCCAAAAAGGCTTTGAATGATATTAAGCTGAGGCCCCATTGTCAGAGAACTGTGTCAGAGCGAAGGCATAATGTGGTGTCCTGCCAAAGCCTGAGAGACTTTTTAAAAAAACTTTTAGGACCTTTCTGATATTCAAAAGAACTTAAAGCTTGAAAATAATTTTAAAATGTTTAAAAATTGAGAAAAAAAAACATTTAACCACTTACAAGCCATTGAAAACTTAAAAATTATGGTGAAATAATATTTAAAATGTTACCTTTCAAGTTCTCTGAGCAAAGAATCCCCATTGAAATGAATGAAGTTTTCAAGACGGCACCTGCTTTGACAAGTGTGGCATCAGGGGGTTAGATTTCCCTGTATGATGCAAGAAAATCCAAGCAAGACTGGACCCTGACTGAGCTGAAATCAAAACAAGAATCAAAGTTTATTGTCATGAACAAGTTATGAAATTCCGTGTTTTGCGGCTGCATCCTAGTGCAAACATTCATATTATAACCATCTTAAAACAATACTATAAATAAAAAATAAAAATAATGTGCACAAAAAGTAAGGCATGACTTTGGTTCATGAATTATGCAGGAATCTGATGGCAGCAGGAAAGAAGCTGTCCTTGTGCCATCGAGAGCTTGCTTTTAGGCTCCTGTACCTTTTTCCAGATGGTAGCAGAGTGAAGAGGGCATAGCCTGGGTGATCAGTGTCTTTGGGGATAGAGGCTGCTTTTTTAATACAATGCCTCACGTAAATGTCCTCGATTAAGTGAAATCTGGTGCCTGTGATGTTGCAGGCCAAGTTAACAACCCTCTGGAGTTTGTTCTTGACCTGAGACTTGGCGCCTCCAGACCCAGCAGTGATGAACCCAACCAGAATGTTCTTCACAAGACACCTAAAGAATATTTTGAGAGTTTTCGGTGACATACTAAATCTCTTCAGAGAAAGTATAGCTGCTGGTGAACCTTATTTGTGATCGCATCAACGTAGAAGTTCCAGGACAGATCCTCGGAGATGTTGACACCCAAGAATTTGAGGTTCTTGACCCTCTCCACTACTAAGCTCTTGATGAGGACTGGGTCCTGTTCCCCTAACGCCCTCCTGAAGTCCAAAATCATCTCCTTCGTTTTCCGAACATTGAGTCTAAAAGGTTGTTATCGTTACACCATTCATCAAGCTGATCTATCTTCCTCCTGTACACTTTCACATAGTTGTTTGTGATTCTGCCGACAACTGTAGCGTTGTCGGCAAACTTGCAGCTAGAATTTGAATTGTTCATGGCCACAGAGTCATGGGTGTATAATGAGGAGAGCAGTGGGCTAAGCATGCATCCTTTGGGTGAAGAGGTCCAATGGTCCAGCACAGGAGAGGAGAGCCAGACTTTAGTCACTCAGTTCAATGTGAATTGACCGGGCAAGTCCAATGCTTATTTGCAAGGCAACAGCTAAATGCCCAAGGTCCCCTCAGGAACCACTGAACACAGACACGCTGAGTCAACCCATGACTTCATTCGATTCCTCTTTATTGTAGTGAAGGTGGCTGCGAATGATCACAGGGCCTGGAGGAGATGTGAATTGCTGACAGTAGCTTCCCTAACGACATGGCCGAAACTTATCTGCACTATATTTTCATTATTAGAATAGCATTAGTAATTTTACGAATGTTATTTCCAAAAGCTCAAAAATAAATTGCAAAATTCATAATTGGGCAGTACCAACATGGCACTTGTGGGCAGCCTTGTGTAATGTACCTGCTTCAGGGGCAGCTACTTTTGGGTATAGAATATTCCATATTAGCAGCACCTTTTCTCACAGTTCTGACCTCAGGTCATGGGCCTTAAAGGATTGCACCACAAAACAACCTGGAACTCTTTCAGTTGCTGAAAAATGTTAGCAAGGAAAGAGTGAACACTTCAATGGTGGGAGGAGTTCACACCAAGATACCGAGGAACCAAATAGGTATCTGGAGAACAGTACCTACCGGAAAAATAAAAACACAATGCTGAAGAAACACAGCAGGTCAAACAGAGTACTTTATAGAGCAAAGACAAAGATATAGAACCACGTTTCAGGCTTGAGCCCTTCATCAATGTATGGCAAAATGTGGGCAGGCACCCGAAATATTCAGGGAGTGAGTGTAACACTAGGAATGAAAGGGTTAGCATACGAGAAAAATCGGTTGGCTCTTGGACTGCATTCATTGGATTACAAAAGGTTGAGACGGGACCTCATCAGTGTCCCGATGGAACAGGCGCTTGCAGCAGGAAGTTGCCTGGGAGATGTTTGTAATGCCCTGTGTGAATGCCAGCACTTTTGGAAATCTTGCAATGCAGTCAACTGTTCCTTCCTATTATGGGCATGAAAATCATTCTGACCAAAAATGTAGGGTTGGCCATGCTTCTTTTTTTTTTTTCACATCATAAACCCCACATTGACCATGATACATACATTTTCCTTTTCAAATATATAGTGTCATTTTCTCCCCCCCACTCCCATCCCACCCTCCCTACCTCCCCCCCATCCATTTAAAGTACAAAATCTAAGATACATTAAACCAATCAAACAATGTTGTCATTCAATAAAAATAAACAAATGTTTCAATGAGCTTTTGCAATGCAGCAGTGAGCACTGGAGTGACGTGCGCAACAAAGAGAGCAGCAGGAATTCTGAGGCATCTTTTCCCGAGTGTGACGGTGAATCTAAATCTGACTCAGGGCATTGTAACCTCTTGTTTGAGCTGGCATCATAAGATTCCATACTCCTTTGTGTTGCATACCCCAATGTCAGATAAACAACGTCAACAAAAACTGGAGGCATACGAGAGACTGCAGATGCTGGAAGCTGGAACAACATGCAATCTACTGGAGGAACTTAGTAGGCCAAGCAGGAGAATAAGAATTGTTAATGTTTTGGGTCAGAATCGACTGTTGCAATTCTGCTCGACCTGTTAAGTTCCTCCAGTGGGTTGTACCAAGAAAACCTTGGTTGCTTATTGCTGAAACAATGTCAGCTGTTAACTGTGTGGCATTTCACACATGCAAGCATACTAGATTTTCCACCCAGATTCCTTGGAGAAATGATGGAGTGAGTATGGATAACTCAATATTTTTAGTGCAAATTTTTTTTCTGGCATGTTATCCTATAACTATGAAATAGGATCCATTTGTCATTTATTTTCAAAATCTATATCAGCTCTAGAGAAAAAAAAACAAGCAAATTATTGGACAGGGGAGTTCTGTTGATTGAAGAACAAATTAACTAGAAGTGCCTGTCCAGATTAAAAACAACCTCAAAAGAATGTCAAAAGGATTGGAAAGGAAATTCTATGTTAAGGACTTACAGAATCTCTGTAAATGCCAGAAATAAATCTGATAACTGAAAGTTGACAGCTACAGCAAGTTCATATAAATTGAATCTTTTTTATTGGCTCAGCAGTAAGTTCACATTTAGGACAATATCTCTTGCAATGGAGGTGGAATCAAAACATTCGGTGAAGAAAGCATTCTACTAACTGTTTAGAAAGGACGTTATCCTGAAGGTGGCTTCAGTCGAGGACAGTTGTACAAGCCATAGCTTTGGGAAATTAATCACCATTTGTTGAAATCTTCATACCTTTTCAAAGCTCCTTGCTCTTCCTAGTTCCAATGAAATTTCCAAGAATTGGTGACGCATTTGGGTCAATAAATGGACTCTGGGTCATTGGTAATATTTGGTTAATTCACAGAGATTGTAACAATAACTACTTACATAGAGCAATCTTTAACAGTTATTTATACAGGTCAGTTCCAGTTAACAAAAGCAGATGTTTGTTTTTGCATGGTACATTGAATTAGAAGTTATTTTGAAACCAATGTTGGCTTGTCAGAAGGATTTTATTATCCTTTTGTGACAAATTTCAGAATGTTGTCTAGTTCCAGAACTCCCTAACATCTGGTGTTTGCATGAAGCCAGAAAATCCAGTGACAAGTTTACAGTCCCTCACCTCAGATTCCTTGGGCACATTGTGAAGAGGAGCAATTTTTTTTTGTTTACAATCTTAAATGACTTATCCATTGACCACTTTCAGAATTTGTTGACAAATCCTTGTACTGCTGGACAAATAATGGCAAAGCCACTTCCCGTTCCTCATGGTTTTGGCACTCCTGATTGAATCAAGATGCCTGGCCAATTATATATTTGTCACTGCACAACTGATTAGAGATTAATTCTCAGACGACAGTTCTATTCTGGGTATCAGGACACAGACAATTATAGGGAACTACCTGCTGCAGTTACCTTGTTCCACAATATTGGGAAACCCAGAGTTGAATGTGACCAACAGAAGCTTATTACCTCGATAAAGGGCTCAGGCCCAAAACGCTGGTTACCTTTTACTTCCTCTCAATGCTGAGTGATCGGCTGACTCTCTTCAGCACTTTTGTGCATTGCACTACACAGCATCCACAGACTTTCCTGTCTCCTTGGCGCCTTATTTGGGAAGAGAAGGATTCACAAATATCATTTTAAACTCATCACATTTGAGGGAGGTACAGTTAGCGTAGTGGTTAGAGCAACACTATCTGAGGACCAATGACCCAGGTTCGCTGTTTGTAAAGAGGGATTTCCTTTGGTGCTCCAGAAATCCCCCCCCCCCCCCAATCTTCCAAAATCCTGCGGGGTTGGTAGGTTAATTTGGGTATAATTGGGCAGCATGGGTTTCAATGGTCAAGTTCAGCTTCTACTGTATTGTAAATTCATTTTAATCTTGGTGTTTCTTCTGCCATACTGTTGAATGAAACATACACAGTGATGGCATTGATTTCTAGAGGGATAGCATGAAAAAGCAGGGATGTAATGTTAAGACCCTATAAAGCACTGGTGAGTCCTCACTTGGAGTACTGTGTACAGTTTTTAGTGCCTTATTCGAGAAAAAGAAGTGCTGGCATTGGAGAGAAGATTTACTGGAATTATACCAGGAATGAAAGGGTTAGCATACGAGGAACAAATATTGGTTCTTGGACTATACTTGTTGAGGTACAGAAAGATGAGGCATTTTGAATGCTGGAAGGCCTGAATAAAGTAGATGTTTCCCATGATAGGGGAGTTTCAGGCAAGAGGGCACAACTTCAGGATAAAAGAGCGTTAATTTAAAACAGAGATGCAGAAAATTCTCTTTAGTCAGAAGGTCATGAGTCTGTGAAACGTTGCCACAGGCAGCAGTGAAAGTGAGGCTGTTAGGTGTTTTTATGGCAGAGATTGACAGGTATTTGATTAGTCAGGGCATCAAGGGTTACGGGGAGAAAGTCGGGGAGTGGGGCTGAGTGTAAGGATGTATCACCTCATGATTAGAACGATGGGCAATGGACCTACTTCTGCTTCTTTATCTTGTGAAAGCTGACACAGAGTATGCTCCAACAATTGTTCCTCAAAATAATTGTTTCTCAAGCTTCAAATAGAAGCAATATGCACATCACACAACAGTAAATAAAACAGCTTTCTGTCAGCAGAGCATAAACGGAACCAAAGCAATTCACTCATCATTACTAAACATGATCCAGTTTACAAACATTTTTCTTATGTTCTCACAATCTATGATTAAAATCAGGCCAAATGGGAGATTGGTATCTCTGTTTAATTTTGTGTATTCAAGGGTACAGTTTCATCTGTCAGATTAATGAACTAATAATAGTTTTGTTTCTGCAAGAAAGAGTATTGACATGTGGAGTATTTGAAGTTGCAATGGTTTTTAAAAACAATATTCGAGTAGTTAGATGTAACAGAAAAAAAAAATAAACTAATCTAGGAGAGAGAATTTGTTTTATGATCACAATTCTTTTTATTTGTACCGCTAAATTAATATTGTAGTGATAAAATTGCATCTGACTGACTGGTCATGGTCTCAATATATATGATGGATTGTCACCTTGTCATGGTGGAGAAGCTTGTGTGGTCCTGTGATCCCGAGAGTGATGCCATCTGGAGCTGTGCTCCTGGTAGGGTCACCCATGGTGGTAAGATCAAGGGTGAAGTCCCTGACCAAGAACAATCCAACCAAGTCCTCAATGGTGGAACAGGAGGACAAAGTTACTCCAAACTCAATGGCTGCAAAGGCGGATGAAGGCCACAACCAATTCATCAGCTCTAATCGTCGTGGTTTTTATACCCTTGGAATTAGTTGGTTGATTTGTGAAGTATCGTGTGCTTCTTGGAGTGCAACATCAAGTACACGTTAAACAAATACGTGCACAGGCGTCTTCGCTCTGTGGATCTATGAGGGATGGCCACGATGAAATGCATCATTCAAGATTAGTCTCAATTAACAGATATGGAAAAATGAAAATAATAGCAAGTTTTCCAATAAATTTCCTGAGAGAAATTCATTCCTTGATGACTTATGATAACTGAAAGTGGATCACATCCTGAATCAATGCATTGAAAGCAGACTATTTCCTCTATTTACCATTTTTCTTTTTTGGCTTGGCTTCGCGGAAGAATATTTATGGAGGGGTAATGTCCACGTCAGCTGCAGGCTCGTTTGTGGCTGACAAGTCCGATGTGGGACAGGCAGACACGGTTGCAGCGGTTGCAAGGGAAAATTGGTCTTTTGTCAGTGAGGTGGGCTCTGCGGTCTTCTTCAAAGGAGGTTGCTGCCCGCCGAACTGTGAGGTGCCAAGATGCACGGTTTGAGGTGATATCAGCCCACTGGCAGTGGTCAATGTGGCAGGCACCAAGAGATTTATTTAGGCAGTCCTTGTACCTCTTCTTTGGTACACCTCTGTCTCGGTGGCCAGTGGAGAGCTCGCCATATAACATAATCTGCGCAGCTCAGACGGCAAAGTCCTCCTCAGTGACAAGACCTCCATCCTCAACCGATTGTCAGAACACTTCCAATCTCTTTTCAGTACCAACCGCTCAGTCCAAGAATCCGCCCTGCTCCAGCTCCCTCAACAGCCCTTAAGGCTAGAGCTGGATGAGGTCCTCACCCGGGAAGTGACATATAAAGCAATTGAACAACTGAAAAGTGGCAAAGCAGCAGGTATGGATGAAATCCCCCCAGAGGTCTGGAAGGCTGGCGGCAAAACTCTGCACGCCAAACTGCATGAGTTTTGCAAGCTCTGCTGGGACCAAGGAAAGCTGGCTCAGGACCTTCGTGATGCCATCATCATCACCCTGTACAAAAACAAAGGCAAGAAATCAGACTGCTCAGACTACAGGGGAATCACGCTGCTCTCCATTGCAGGCAAAATCTTCGCTAGGATTCTCCTAAATAGAATAATACCTAGTGTCGCCGAAAAAAAAAATATTTACCATTACCCATTTGTTAAACCTCAAATCAAAAGGTTTCCCACATACCTTCCCCAAAAATAGTTGCTGATTTCATATTTATTGTCAGAATACATACATGACATCACATACAACCCTAAGATTCCTTTTTCCTGTGGGCATGGCAAAATTACCACAAATTGGTAGTGCAAAATATAAACTGCACACAGCATGAACATGAAAACAAATTTAAAAACTGTAAGTAGATAATGAATATAAACAAACTGTGTAATAGAGGGAGAGCAAAGAAAATCAATAAAGTGCACAAGTCAGAGTCCTTAAATGGGTCCCTGATTGAATTTGTCATTGAGGAGTCTGATGGTGGAGGGGTAGCAACTGTTCCTGAACTTGGTGGTGCGAGTCTAGTGCCACCTAGACCTCTTTCCTGATGGTAGTAGCGAGAACAAAGTGCGTGCTGGGCGGTGTGGGTCTTTGATGGTTGCTGCTGCCCTCTAATGTCAGCATTCCCTGCGGATGTATTCAATAGTGGGAAGGGTTTAGCCTTTGGTGTCCTGGGCTGTGTCCACTACCTTTTGGAGGGCTTTGCACTCAGAGGTGTTCCCATTCTAGACCATGATGCAGCTGGTCAACACACTTTCCACCACACCTCTGTAGGAATTTGCCCGGGTTTCTGATGCCATACCAAACTTCCACAAACTTCTGAGGAAGTAGAGGCGCTGATGTGCTTTCTTCATAGTGTCATTGGTGTGTTGGGTCCAGGAAAGATCCTCAGAGATAGTGGCTCCCAAGAACTTAAATTTTCTCACCCTCTCCACCTTTCATTCCCCAATAATCACTGGATTGTACACCTCTGGCTTTCCTTTCTTGAAGTCAACAATCAGCTCCTTAGTTTTGGTGACATTGAATGCAAGGTTGTTATTGGTGCACCATTCAGCCCTGTAGTGCTCTGGTACTGATGGAAATTGTGGAGAAGTTCTTATTGATCCTCACTGATCGTGGTCTGCATTCCGGAATTATCTTCTTCTGTTAAGATTATGCAGCTATTTTACTTCTTGTTATGATACCCTGATATCAAGGAAATGTTAGACTTCACCAGTAACCCTTATGATCAGGATTAATATCTCACCTCCATCTGTTAAACTCTACTATTACAGAGTAAAACACCAAGTCTACAGTAACTGTGATTGAAGTAAAAACAGCAGGTCTAAGAGAAATAGCAGGTCAAAGAGTGTACTTCATATCACAAAGACAAAAATACAGAACCAAAGTTTTGGGCCTGTGCCCTTCATCAACATTTGAAAAAAATATGGGCAGGCATCTGAGTAAAATGGTGATGGGGGGGGGGGGAAGGGGCAGAGGTGGAGCACAGGCCCACAGTCAGGGGGTAATTGGTGGATATGGGAGTTAGGGCACAATAGCAAACAAGGGGTGGGGGGAATGACTCTGTGAATGGAGTGGGAAGGGGTGGAGAGCTGAAGGAGAGAAGACAGAGGGATAGGGAAGGGAAGGAGAACAGGGAGCGGTCTAGCAGAAACTGAAGAAGTTGATATTAATGCATTCCAGTTGGAGAGTGCACAAATGGAATGTTTGGTGTCGCTCCTCCAATTTACCAGTGGCCTTGATTTGACAGGGCATGAGGCCGTGAACAGACACACCAGCATGGGAGTGGGGTGCAGAATTGAAATGGTGACATTGATGTCATCAGAGCAAAGGTGCTCAGCGAAGCGATCTCCCAGTCTGCTCCCAGGACGTACAGAACTCCTCAAAAGTTGGGAACTACCCGCATTTCCTCATGGACAGCAACAGGTTCAGGATTCCCATGCAAGCTGGTGTGAACACTGAGGTCCCTAACATCCTGGAAATTGGTCACTGGATATCCTGCAAGCACATTTTAGAGCTAGACTCCTCAAGTACTTATATTGACAAATCCGTACACACAACATGCAGTAGATTAGATCTAGTGCAGGGTTTTCATCCATTTCCCGTAAAGGATTGAATGTTCATACATTCACATTTTGTTAATTCCTTGAGGAATGTTTTCATATGTTTTTAATTATCCCTTTTTAGTTTTAGTTTTTTTGTTTCTCTGATAGTTCGGTGATAATTTTTCAAAGCTTTAAGGGTTTACTTTTTATCAACCGTGGAATGTTTACACAGCTGAGATAGTTTCCAGCAATTATATTGGCAGTGGTTTTTCTGGCCAGCACAACCCCATCTCCCCTCAGCACCCTCTGCCCCCACCTAGTCTGTTGATGTTAAAACCAGTTTTCAAAAGATATGAAAAAGTTTCAATAAAAACTTGCATTAAATCAGAATTTATTGTCAAGAACAAATCACGAAATTCAATGTTTGCAATCACAGTGCAATATTCATATTACGAACCATCTTCTTTCTTTCTTCTTTGGCTTGGCTTCGCGGACGAAGATTTATGGAGGGGGTAAATGTCCACGTCAGCTGCAGGCTCGTTTGTGGCTGACAAGTCCGATGCAGGACAGGCAGACACGGTTGCAGCGGTTGCAGGGGAAAATTGGTTGGTTGGGGTTGGGTGTTGGGTTTTTCCTCCTTTGCCTTTTGTCAGTGAGGTGGGCTCTACGGTCTTCTTCAAAGGAGGTTGGTGCCCGCCGAACTGTGAGGCGCCAAGATGCACGGTTTGAGGCGATATCAGCCCACTGGAGGTGGTCAATGGGGCAGGCACCAAGAGATTTCTTTAGGCAGTCCTTGTACCTTTTCTTTGGTGCACCTCTGTCACGGTGGCCAGTGGAGAGCTCGCCATAGAACACGATCTTGGGAAGGCGATGGTCCTCCATTCTGGAGACGTGACCCACCCAGCGCAGCTGGATCTTCAGCAGCGTGGACTCGATGCTGTCGACCTCTACCATCTCGAGTACTTCGACGTTAGGGATGAAAGCGCTCCAATGGATGTTAAGGATGGAGCGGAGACAACGCTGGTGGAAGCGTTCTAGGAGCCGTAGGTGATGCCGGTATCTTACAACAATAATAACTATACATATAAATACTAGTGCACGAAAAGTAAGGCAGTGTCTTTAGTTCGTTGATCCTTCAGGGATCTGATGACAGAGGGGAAGAAGCTGTCCTTGTGCTCGTCTTTTGATTCCTGTATCCCCTTCCTGATGGTAGCAGAGTGAAGAGGGCATGGCCTAGGTGGTTGGGGGGGTCTTTGATGATAGAGGCTGTTTTTTTAAGACACCACCTCATGACAGAGTGAAGTCCAGTGTCGGTGATGTCATAGGTCGAGTTAACAACCCTCTGGTGTTTTTTTCTTGTCCTGAGATCACAGGATACTTACTGTTAAGTGCAAAACATGGACCTCCGATATTCTATTAATGCAGACTATTTTGAATAAATCAGGGGTAATGTAATGATATGGATTGTACATAGTCATTGGCTGGTAAAGGCACGGGCTGGCCCGCCCCCTGATGACACTCTCCCCTGGACTATTCCCCTGTGGCCTAGGCCATAAAGATTGAGCCACCCCTCCCTTCCCTGCACTTCCCTAGCTTGGATTCGGGCTGGTTCAAGTCTTCTGTACAATAAAGCCTATCGTTCCCCTAAGTCCTTGTCCTTGCGGTTATTGGGGAAACTGGTCGTGCCCATCAGGTAAAATTTGCTTTACAGTTGAAACAATGAAGTGTTACAGGAGATGGATGGGTGATGGAGAAAAGTACTGTGAAAAAGCTTCATTTAATGGGTCCTGAATGGAGGAATAATACAGTAAAATCCCAGGTATCTGGAATTCAAGCAACTGGCAAAAAGAAAGGAAGGAAATAAATAAATAAAAATTAGAAAAAATTTAAAACTTAAATAAAAGTTTAAAATTGTAGAATTAAATGTTCTCCATAGGAACTCACAAACCTTTGGTGAAAATGATTCAGCCCCGCCCACAGCAGCTGTTTGAATAAAGTTGCATTTGATAAAATGGCAGCACCCAGAACGAAGAGCCGACTGATGCCGCTCGCAGCTGGGGCGACTCTCCCAAGGGCTTTATCTTTATTAGTATTAAGAATATTAGCCATGCTTGATCTGTAAAGTTGGGAGGGTGGAGTTAATTATGACACAGTTAGAGCAGCAGTTAGCGCAACGCTGTTACAGTGCCAGTGACCAAATTTAAATTTAAATTTTGTAAGTTCCAGGAAGTACCTGGCTAAAGTACCTTGCATAATTAAGGACTGCAATGCTGATTTTTTTTTTCAAATTACATTTTGAACTGCTTTTGTTTTTTTTTTCAAATTGTTTATTCTTAATGCAGTTGTATTAATTAGACATAGGAAGAGAGACAACCAGAAAACTCGCATATCCGGCATCTGCATTATCCATAGGTGCTGGATACTGGGGATTTTACTGAAACAGTATTATGGTGTGAACATATAATATATTATACATCAATCTCTCCCCAAAATGTAGGTTGAAAATCGTAACTAAAATAATTTGGCCAAGTGCAAACTGGTAGAATCCTGTTAGGCATCAAACTGAACTATATAACAAATGACTAATTTTAATCAATTATGACAACTCCCACTGCATATCATGGAAACTGGATTGTTTGATTTAATAAATGTATTTCACATTTGCACCTTTTTGTAAGTTGCTGTTCCTTTCACGTTACTTCAACTTTTATCGACCCTTCAAGCAATACAGAAATATCGGAGGTTAAATATCGGTTGCAATCAAACAAAAACACAATTAACACAAGGACATGAGAAACAGGAACATGAGTCAACCATCTGGACCTTCCAGCCTGCTCCGCAATTCAACAAGATCACGACTGCTCCGGCCACCAACGGTGGCGTGACATCTGCTATCTTCCTATTCCCTGGGATCTGCCCTGAGTCCAGAGAATTAATCCAATTAGTTATTAAAATTCAAACTGAGTGGATTGAATTGCTCAGTTCAAATCTCTCACTGTTCACTGTTCAAATAAACTGCAACTCAAGCCAACTCTCTGGCATCTTCGAACAAACCCCTCCACAAGGGGCCAGTTTCAAACTGTCAAGAGAATGGAAGAGCTTGGATTTTATGTTTGGTAGTGTATTCATCCCAAACACAGAATACTTAACAATAGCAAAATGTTAACTGGTTAGTGTACGTATTGGCAATGGAGGTTTACCAGGCTGTTAACTATACATCAATATCATCTGATAATCTGAGAAGTGAACGTTTTGCGCAAAAGAGCATTTAGACCACACATAAATTTGTTGTCTTTGCTTAAATATTCACCTCAAATGCTAGAGCAATTATAAAACAATTCATCAAAGCTATATGCAAATCTGTAAACTGTTGATGGGTGCCGTAACCTGGAAGAAATGAATTTCGCATCTTTAATCTCCATAAGGAAAGTTGTAAATGCAAAGTATCACATGATAAAATAGAATTGCTCAGTCAGCACATCCCCAGTAGGAGATCATGACTGACTGCCCAGATATAACTCTGTCCTACCCACATTCACAGTAATAAAGAAACCAGCAGTTCCTGTGGTGCATTCAAATAACTCAAAGATATTTATTCCTCATGCCACTTATTCGGCATTTTCAACTTGCCTTTAGAGACAACTAAAACCATGCTTAAAATATGATGCTGGGATTCTCTTTCACAGGCTTCCAAGAAACTCTTCTTATCATTTGTGAGATTTGCCAATTTTGAACTTTACTTCTGCAAGTGGTATGGTTCACAGTGCATGTTTGATTCCTCAATTCCACGTGTCCTCCCCAGCATTTGACAACAAGGATCATGTTCTTGCCAGATCACTAATTTTCTCGAACGAGAAGACATTCAGTTCCGTGTAGGCCTTGTCATATCCTAAGATTTTCACTAAACTTTATCTTGAAAACTAATGTGATTCATTGGTGTCGTTGAGATCATATTTCACAAAATGCAGCAAACATTGCACAATCAGCATTTTACAGAAGGCAAAATATTTTGCAAATAGCAATCTGAAGTACGTTGAACTGCTGTGTGAAGAATATTTAACATTGCACAAAATATTCGTGGTGCTAAGTCGAATTTGACTACCATTCCTTCAGGAAAGGTGAGAATTGATTTCGGCTCTGTGAAAGGAGACAGAAAAAGTGAGAGAGAGAGAGAGGGAGAGAGAGAGAAGGAGAGAGAGAGAAAAGATGTGGGGGTGGGGTTTGATGGAAACTGGAGAAGTCGATGCTAATATCATCCATTTGGAAGGTGCCGAGACAGAAGCTGAGATCTTATTCCTCCAATTTGCAAGTGGTCTCAGTCTGTCACTTCTCATCTGGCATTAAGAATGGAAACAAAGAGTTTACTATAGTGTTGGTTCTCTCTTTTGCAGAGCTGCCTCAGATCTTGTGCATGGGTGCTTGCTGTACCTTTTACAACACCCAAAGAAATAGTTATGTTTTGAATCCCCCTTTCTGAGCTTCAGCAAGCAATCCTGCACATAGGATTGGTTATAGAATTTATGTATTCAGGTAGCTCTCTTCATCGCGTTTGACCTCTCAAATTCCTTAAATACTCAACTTTATCCTGGATGAATTCAACTTTCTGTTATAGAAGGAAAGGGCCCCTGGAGATAATTCTTTATTCAAAGAGCAGCTAGTTTCTCCAACAGGTCAGAAACTTAGACCAAAGGCAGTGAATAAGCAGGACTGTTCATGATTTCACTGGTGTGAAAGATTAATTCCAGGAACAGTGTAATTACTAGCCAGATTTACAGAAAGAACGAACATTGCTTCTGGCAGATCAGGTTCTTTTGACTGAGGCAACATGGAACATAGAGCTCTTTGTGCACGTCCTTTTTGATTTTCATTCTTGCGAACCTTTACTTAAAAGCAAGTGACATCAAATTATTTGCTTTGACATGTACAATAATATTCTGTGGAAACTTCTGGTACTCCTTAAAAGTTGGATTGAGAGAGTGACTGTGTGTAGACATGCAACAAGCATATGCTCTCCTCCAAAATGTAAATACAGAGTGTCAGGTTTTGTTTCTGGTGAGACAATCCACCTATTGAGAGCTGATAGATTTTTACTGGAGACCACAATAAAGTCATTGACATAGAGCATGAAAACAGGTCCTTCAAAACACAAAATCCATGCCAACCTTCAGACAAACTAATTCCCTTTTTTTAATTCTTACCCTAGATTGCTCCCAGGACCTTCCTCTAATCTACACACTAGGGGCAACTTACAATCACCAATTAGCAAGTCAAGTTTACTGTTATCTGATTGCACGAGTACAACTGTACGAAACAGCATTCTCCGGTCCTTGGTCCAAAACACGCAGAAGCACAATCGGACTTAACGCACATACAGACAAGCAATATATATGCAGAACAAGTATTCATAGATTTAACAATAAATAAATTTCGCTTTGTTAATACGGGAGTCTCAGGTGGTCAGTGTGAGCAGATCCTTTGCCGTTCAGCAGTCTCACTGACCGTAGCCTGGTGGTACTGGCTCTGATACCTCTGTGTCTCTTACCCGATGGGAGCAGCCGAAAACTCCTGTACGCAGGGTAGAAAAGGTCTTCAATGATTTTGCACAGCCTTTCAAAATCCCAAATTAACCACCCAATTTCAAAAATGGGAATCACGGTTGATTGATAGTCCCTCTCTCTCCACTTCTGTGGTGAATGTCTGCCAAGCTGCCTGTCTCCCCTCTGGCGAGCCTTGCTGTACTAACATTGGCCGTGCATTATCTCTACTGGTAAGGACACTCCCCTCGGATATAACCGTGTATGCACCTATTGTGTTTCATTATTGTACCATGAGTTTCTCCGAATAAAAGCCATGATTATTGTTTGACCACATCGTCTTTGTCTACTTCATCAACTGGCGCTTCAATTTTATTAGCAGAAATGGATGCAGCTCTCAAGCCAGAGCGGCTGACGATCGACCAGTCTGCCCGGAGGGCCAGAGGAATTTTCAACCACTGGATTGCTTGTTTCGATTACTACATGGCTCGAAACAACGTGGTCGATGAGGCGATACAGTGGGGCCACCTGAACTCTCTGCTGGGTGAGGTCCCTTTCGCCGTAACGCAAGGAGCTACCACTCTGGCTATAGCCCGGGAACGTCTGACCGCTTGCTATGCGGCGCCTCGGAATGTGGTGCTTGCCCGACACCAGTTGCTGACTAGATGCCAGAAACCCGGGGAAAGTGATGCTGCCTATGCACTGGCTCTCGACTCACTGGCAAATGAATGTGATGTCAGGGCAGTCAATGTGCAACAACACCGCAATGCCTTGAAGCTGGATACTTTAGTCAACAGGATTGTCTCTAGTTACATCCGACAGAGGCTGCTGGAGATGGAGCCCTTAACCTATGACCGGGCAGTCACTCTAGCCAAAACACTGAGAAGTGCCATGTGGTCCAGTGAAATGCTAGAAACTGAAAAGGAAACATCCAGGAGTGCTGGAACCCCGAAAGAAAGAAAAGGGTGAACTCCTGAAAAATGCTACTTCTGTGATAAGAGCTGGCACCCCAGACAGAAGTTCCCGGCTCGATTTGCTACCTGCAGATATTGTGGGAAACTCGGCCACTTTGCTAAAGCGTGTAAGGCAAAAAGTACTCCCACTGATAAGAAGAGAAACACCAAGAAAATGTGTCCTGGAGCTGCAGGAATGGAAGAAAAATGTGAAAAGGGGGAAGCTTCAGATGAGCAGGCTGAATCGACTTCAAGTGACGCTGAGGTGAGATCCCCTGTGATAGCTCAATTGACTCCAAAGCTTGGGGGACGTTACGGACTGGAATGGTCAACTATGAAGGGGGAGGTGAATGGTGAGATTCTTGATTGTCTAATAGACTCGGGGAGGGCTGACAGCTACATCCACGAGAGAGTTGCCAGAGCCTTAAATTTGCGGAGATATCCAGCGATCCGAAAGATATAGATGATTTGTAGTGAATTTAAAAAACTGTACGGGACAAGTGTAAAGTTACTTTAAATTTGCAGGGACATTGCCTGGCTGATGTGTGGCTCTTTATTTTGCCGGAGCTGTGCACCCCTGTGGTACTGGGGTTAGATATTCAATCTCAGATGAACAATGTAGTGTTAAATTTCGGTGGGCCATGACCCACACTTACCATCCCCTGCGCTAGTTACTGCGATCTGTCCACATTAAAGATCAAAGCTCCCTCCCTTTTCAGTGATTTATCCTTCGAATGTCGGCTGATTGCCACTAAGAGCCATTCTTACAGCAAAGAGGATCGTGAGTTTATCAAAGCTGAGACCCAGAGATTCCTTAAAGAAGGAGTAATTGAACCCAGTAAGAGTCCGTGGCGAGCCCAGGTGGTAGTTGTGAAAAATCACACTAAGAAATGACTAGCTATTGACTACAGCCAGACAATCAACCGTTAAACTAACCTGGATGCCTACCCCCTGCCACGCATCAATGAAATGATTAATCAGATAACGCAATACAAAGTGTACTCCACTATCGACCTCAAAGCAGCTTACCAGCAAATCCCCATTAAAAAAAAAGGAATGACCCTATAAAGCCTTTGGGGCTGATGGGGGGGGGGGTTATACCAGTTTAAAAGGGTACCTTTTGGAGTCACTAATGGTGTGTCAGTGTTTCAGAGGGAAATGGATGATTGTTTGGACGTATGAGTTACAGGGTACGTTTCCCTATCTGGATAATGTCACAATCTGTGGGAAAACACAGGCTGAGCACGTCAACAACTTAAAGAAATTTTTAGCAACAGCTAAAGAACTCAACCTTACATTTAACAAGGGCAAATGTGTGTTCAACGTGACAGAACTACCCATTCTTGGCTACATTGTCCGCAAGGGTGAAATCCACCCCGACCCAGAAAGAATGCCCCCACACTTACGAAGTTGCCATCCACAAATTCGGCAAAAGCCCTTAAAAGGTGTATGGGATTTTTTTCCTACTACTGCAAATGGGTTCGGGATTACGCCACGAAGGTACACCCTCAGTTTGACACTAAATCTTTTTCTCTCTCTCCAATGGCCTTGAAGGCTTTCGAGAGAATTAAAGCTGATGTTACCAAAGCTGCACTCTCGTCCATTGACGAGGATGTCCCATTCCAAGTGGAAACTGGTGCCTCAGATTGTGCCTTGGCAGGAACCCTTAATCAAAAGGGCAGACCTCTGGCATTCTTCTCCCGCACTTTACACGGACCTGAACTTAAATATCCTGCCATTGAAAAAGAAGCCCAGGCTATTATTGAAGCTGTTCGCTACTGGAGACACTTTCTAGCCGGCAGAAAATTTACTCTTGTCACTGATCAGAAATCTGTAGCCTACTTGTTCAGTACTAAACACAAAAGTAAAATCAAGAATGATAAGATGGCACGCTGGCGAATAGAACTCTCAACTTATAATTATGAGATCTAGTACAGACCGGGCAGGTTAAATGATCCCTCTGACCCATTGTCACAATCTGCTGCTGGTGCTCAGCTGGAGGGGCTAAAAGACATCCATAGTAGATTGTGCCACCCAGGAGTCACGAGATTCTTCCACTACATAAGGGTTAACAATCTTCCTTACTCTTTGGAAGAAGTCAGGAAACTGACTAAAAGCTGTCCTGTTTGCACAGAATGCAAACCGCAATACTTCAAAGCTCCAGAGGCCACTCTCATCAAGGCAACCCAACCTTTTGAGAGGATTAGCTTAGATTTTAAATGGCCGTTACCTTCCAACAACAAAAATGTATATTTCCTTATTGTAATTGACGAATATTCCAGGTTTCCCTGCCCTGACGTCTCGTCAGCATCTGTCATTAGGTCACTTGACAGAATTTTCAGCATTTTTGATTTTCCCAATTACATTCATACCGATAGAGGCTCAGCATTCATGAGCGCTGAACTGCAGTGAGCCCTGCTACGAAAGGAGATTGCCACTAGCCATACCACGAGCTACAACCCGCAGGGCAATGGGAAGGTTGAAAGGGCTAATGCTACAGTCTGTAAGACTGTTAATCTTGCTTTAAAAATACATGGTTACCCTGTTACCCGGTGGCAGGAGGTGCTGCCTGAGGCACTACATTCTATTCGGTCTTTATTGTGTATCTATCATCAAATACCTCATGAATGTATGTTTGCCTTTCCTAGGAAATCAGGAACTGTGATGGACTGGCCAGTCTGTTTATCTGAGCCTGGAACCGTGCTGCTGAAGAGCCATGCTTGGCCATGTAAAACAAACTCCCCTAGTCCAACCAGTTCAGCTACTACATACTATCCCCAGCTATGCTCGTTAAATTCCCAGACGGGAGTACTTACACTGTACCCCTAAGAGATCTGGCCTCGCCTGGTCCGCCCCTTCTTCGCACCCCTACTCAGAGGGACCCTGAGAGTTTGGACTCACCCCCCCAGCCTGTGACCCCTAGTCAGCTTTCAGATGGCCATGCTGAGGCTCCACTGCCTCACGCTGGCGATTCTGGAGCGGGTCCAGAAGCCAGTCCTTCCCACACTACAGACCCAGGACCTGCACCAGTTCCCAAGGTTGCAAAGGAGCCACCTGTTTTGAGACGAAGCACCAGAATTTGTAAACAACCTGATAGGCAGACATATTCATAAAACATCTCATTATATTTCGATTGCTTGCTAGATACTGGCGTATTTTGGCTGTTAGAGTATCTCAAGGCCAAAGATGATATCCATGTATCGCTTGTTTCAGTCTTTCCTAGCAGCTGTCCTTTTGATTTTAACCCTTCTTCTACTGGGGGGAGACTGTGGTGAATGTCTGCCAAGCTGCCTGTCTCCCCTCTGCCAAGCCTTGCCCTACTAACATTGGCTGTGCATTATCTCTACTGTTAAGGACTTTCCCCTTGGATATAACTGTATATGTATCTATTGTCTTTCATTATTGTACCATGAGTTTCTGCTAATAAAAGCCATGATTATTGTTTGACCACATCGTCTTTGTCTACTTCATCAACTGGCACTTCAACTTCCTTTTATCGCTGCCCCCTAAAATTCTTACCAAAAACAAAATGCTGCTTCATTCAAGAATATTTCAACCTATTGAATCTGAAATGTGTGGCTCAGTAACCTATTCCTGCTTTCCAGACAGATCTTGGTCCATATTCTTGTTGGTCATTCCAGTGCAACATAAATGTGACAAAGACAAGAAAAATCTCCAGAGGGTTGTTAACTCGGCCTGCGACATCACGAGCATCAGTCTTCACTCCATTAATGACATCTACAAGAGGCAGTGTCTGAAGAAAGCAGCCTCTATTCTCAAATAGCCCCACCATCCAGACCACGCCCTCTTCATTCTGCTACCATTGGGGGAAAAAGGTACAGGAGCCTGAAGACGAGCACCTAGAGGCAATAGGACAACTTCCTCCCCTCTGCCATCAGATTTCTGAATGAACGATGAACCACAGACACTACTTCAACGTGACTTTATCTTGCACAGCTTATATTTATTTTGTAAAATGGTTTATATAAATCTTTGGACTTTGACGCTGTTGTAAAACAATGAGTTTTGTGGAATGTTTATGACAATAAATTCTGATTCTATTATTTACTGGCTTCACTTCCCCTGACATGTTGTGAATTTGACCCCCTGGGTAATAAACCTTTTTCCTTACCTCAGCAAATGGTTTAGCAATATCTCTGAGTTACTGCCTCCCCTTCAAAATCAAGCAGGTATTTCCCATCAAGGTCCCTTTTGATTTTCAATCACATGTCCTGTCAGATAATAAAATCAGAAAATGCTGAAAACACAAAGCAGACTGGGTAATATTTACGTCAAGGTAGACAGAGGAAACGTTCCGTGTGCACCTTACTAAAAGGCCTGCCAAAAAGCAGTAGGTCGCACTCTACACCAACAAAGCTCTTTGTTACATTCTGGAAAATTCAGTCAAGTTGGCCAGATATACATTTTCCTCATCACTTCCATGCCAATTATCTTCATTAATCCACTCACTTGACCTGTACTTACCAACTCTTGATCACCCCTTCTTTGATCTTCCACTTCTTTTCTGAGGAGTGTAACATAACTGTGCATTTATTTTATAGGATAATGGCCATTTCATAATTGTTACCACACAGACAGAACAATGACAAGGAGTCGTCAAAAGTAGCTGAAGACTGGGCTCTGCTGCAGAGATATGCAAACCCACACACATGTAACACCCCTCCAGCTCTTTCCCCAACATTTGCTCTCTCCCCTCCCTTTTCTGTGTCCATTCCCCAAACACTGTCTTCACAAAGCCAAATTTGACATGAAACCAGAAACTGCTGGAAGTACTCAGCAGGTCAAACAGCCCCTGTGAGCCGAAAAAACATGATTATGGTTTCAGTTCATCAAAATTCACCTCTCATCAGGCACTATATTCTGATGAGGGATCTTAGAGCTTAAATGTTGTTTCTCTATCCACATATGCTGTCTGATCTGCTGCGTACTTCCAGCATTTTATATTTTTATCCTGATGGAAGTATTTGTCAATCCTCTGGAATATGTTATTTAATGTTTTTCCATTGCTCTTTAAACACTGCATTTCAGATCCTAATTATGGTATCCTTTTCCTTTGGCTTGGCTTCGCGATGAAGATTTATGGAGGGGTGTGTCCACGTCTGCTGCAGGCTCGTTGGTGACTGACAAGTCCGATGCGGGACAGGCAGGCACGGTTGCAGCGGTTGCAAGAGAAAATTGGTGGGTTGGGGTTGGGTGTTGGGTTTTTCCTCCTTTGTCTTTTGTCAGTGAGGTGGGCTCTGCGGTCTTCTTCAAAGGAGGTTGCTGCCCGCCGAACTGTGAGGCGTGAAGATGCACGGTTGGAGGCGAGATCAATGTGGCAGGCACCAAGAGATTTCTTTAAGCAGTCCTTGTACCTCTTCTTTGGTGCACCTCTGTCTCAGTGGCCAGTGGAGAGCTTGCCATAGGACACGATCTTGGGAAGGCGATGGTCCTCCATTCTGGAGACGTGACCCACCCAGCGCAGTTGGGTCTTCAGCAGCATGGATTCGATGCTTACGGACTCTGCCAGCTCGAGTACTTCGATGTTGGTGATGAAGTCATTCCAATGAATGTTGAGGATGGAGCGGAGACAGCACTGATGGAAGCGTTCTAGGAGCTGTAGGTGATCCCAGCAGAGGACCCATGATTCGGAGCCGAACAGGAGTGTGGGTATGACAACGGCTCTGTACAAGCTGATCTTTGTGTGTTTCTTCACACAACCTACGACCCAAAGAATTATGGTATTCAATTAAAAAGAAAACCTCATGTCACTTTGTGATCTTTTGGTAACACTAGATGATGAAGATTTTGCTTCCTGAACACTTCTGTGTGCATTTTTAGGATTTTGAGCTGCTGATCATGAAAACACCTTCATATTCTCCTATCACATGCCATTTTTTAGGATATATTTTATTCAGTACAACATTTTTTTGTGATTTCCTGTCTACTTCCAGCACACAAAAACATAAAGTGCAACATGTCATTGAAAATTCATTTTCTGCATTCGCACTTGGACGTCTTCCCTGCAGATCTAGGTGCCGTCAGTGATGCACATGGTGAAAGGTTTCACCAGGACATTGCATTGAAAAGTGTTATCAGGGCAACTGGAATTCATCAATGCTGGCCAACTACTGTTGGACAGTGACATGAGAGGCATCAGATGCTGAGTACAAACAAAATCGGCAGCAAAACATTTTTAGGTCAGTTGAACTAACGCAATGTGTCAGCATCATTATGTGATTAAACATGCCGAATTCAATAAAAACTAATTTAATGTTTCTCCAAATTACTACATGATACTGCAAATCTTAAATTATTTTTGTGTTCAGCTTGAAGTTGTCTTATCATAATCACCAATTTTTTTTTCAGGAAGCAAACCTTTTGAAAAAATTTCTTGTCTAGTGTAATCAATTTAAATCTGCCTCTTGAGTCATTGAGCACTGGAATTTTTCTCTTCATCTAATTTTTTTCAATTTCTTAGGTACAGTGGGAGTCTGTGAAGGATACTACATAAATAACTTTTTTTTAATGAGTGTGAATAATATGCTAATAATCAGGATAAGGGACAAGAAGAAAGGAAAAGGTGAAATAAAGCTTCCATTATTGTCATGTAATACTACCATTAGAATGTAAAATACATGAAATTCTTTAACTTTTGTCTACCGTAAGGCAGACAGAGAGTCACCACTGTGTCCAGCGCCCCTCACAGAAACCTATTGCACCTGGTGTTCCTAGGAGGTCTCCTCTCCAAGTATAGAGCAGGCCTGAGCCTGCTTAGCCTCCGAGATCAGACAATCTCAGGCGTATTCAAGCTGTTATGTCCTGTCAGGTCATAAATCTAAAATCTTATTCTGCTGCACATTTCCAACCTTTTTGGTATCTTGTTCTTAGAGAAATGGAAGAGAATCCAAGATAATACTTTGACAATGTTCTATAGTTGTGGTGCTGGGTTCTATAGTTGTGGCATCTTTCAGATGATGGTAAGAGCTGACATGCTCTCAAGGGCTGCAGAAGACTTTGTTTCCTGACTCTCATTTTCTCCAAAGAATGACTAAGCTGCCGTTGTATCTCCCTCATGCTCTTTCTATAGTTACTTTCTGCCAAAGCTCTTGGCACAGATATATCTTGAATAGGTGATTAAAGGTATACGTTGTGAGGTTATCCAAGAGCCAAATGAATGAGCCAAGATTGGTTCCTTCCTGAAATAAAAATAGAAAATCCTCAGGCAAGCTTCTGTCAAAAGAGAAATCAAGTGATTATTTCAGATCAAAGACTCTTCATCAGTTCTTTGACCCTGAACATGAACTTTGTTTCTTTTCCCGCAGAAGCTCAGTGACATTTTGAAGTCTTTAATCATCTTTTCTAAATTTTAGATTTCTATTCACAGCGATCCTTCGGCACACATCCTGTGAACCTGAATTTCACTTATGATGTCTTACCCTTTGAAAAATATTGAGGTTCCTTGTTTCACGATTTTTCAGTAATCTACTTCACATTCTTATAGGAACATAGGAAGTAGGAACAGGAGTAGGCCAAAAATGGCCCATCGAGCCTGCTCCGCCATTCAATACGATCATGGCTGATCTAATTTATGACCTAACTCCACCTACCTGCCTTCTCCCCATATCCCCTAATTCCTCTATCATGTCAAAATTTATCTAACCGAATTTTAAATATGTTTAATGAGGCAGCCTCAACCACTTCCCTGGTTAGAGAATTCCAAACATTCACTACTCTCTGGGAAAAACTATTTTTCCTCATCTCTGTCCTAAATCTATTCCCCCGAATCTTGAGACTGTGTCTTCTTGTTTTAGTTTCCCCGGCCAGCTCAAAAAATCTTCCTACATCTATCCTATCCATACCCTTCATAATCCTATATGTTTCTATAAGATTTCCTCTCATTCTTCTGAACTAAAGCGAATATCACTCACTGAATGCTAGGTTGCCACTAGTTTTTATTTGGACACCCCAATTTCACCCAGTTTACATGTACTTATGTCACAGACAATTTTAATGGACATATAAATAAAGTGACCCTGGAACCCTGTTGCCTCTATTTCTCTGGGAAACAAGTCTCTCTTCCTTGCCATAATAGTCTGGGTCTGTCAAAAGAAATTTAATTCCAATGATATGCTACTGTACCAGAAAACTCATTATTTATGGAATTATTAATGCCATTCCAGAACAGAAAGGAAACATTAACTGCACAATAGTGTTGGGGTATTTTGCTGCATTAATTAATGAAAATCATATGAAATTTAGTTCAACTTTGGTACAAAATTATTGGATAATATAAAACAATTTAAATAGAATATAAAATATAATTTACATATTTATGATATAAAATAAATAAAAATATCTAAGCAAAATAGTTAAATTAGAAGTCAAGAAACAGGCAAAAAAATTAATCTTTACACAACTGATGTAAATTATTCTTTTAATATTATTTTTTGTGGAAAAGAACTGAAAAATAACCTCACTGATTTTCATGTTCTTGTGTGGAGGCCCTGAGACTTGCACCTTCATGTTATGGCATCTTCCATCTGGTCAGTTGTGTAACTCTACAGATTTGAGGTAACACCTCACCTGTTGAAGAACATGGAGGAAGAATAAATAAATTGTGAGAAAGGCTCCTGCCACCTCTTAGAGCCTAGACAAAGGGCATGAGTTCACGTGGTGCACTGTTAGTCAGAATCAGACACATTCAAAGATAAAGACTATACAACAGGCTTTAATCCACAAAGACTTCCACAGAGCCAGGCTGCCTGTGGCTGCAGCAACTCTGAGTGAGGCCTCGGGAGGGCGGCGCAGGCTTATATCCCAGAGGGTGATTGACACCCGACCGGGTGGGGCTTGATCCATTCAGGCTGAGTGATTGACAGCTGGCCAGGTGTCATCCTGTCCCCTTACACTCCTGCAGGTACAGAGGTTGCCCCCTGCAGTAGGCCAGTGGTGTACCACCACAGACTGTGTGTATAGTGATTGACAGAATGAAACATTGTGCAAAATGAAAGGGAGAAGCTAACATTTTGATTTTTCAGGTGTTTACAAGGGTGGTTTCAGAAAAAGTATCTTGAGAAAAAAAACAACATTAGGAATTGCTGTAATTTTGCTACTTGTATTTCATATGAGAATACTTGAAACATTTAGTCTTGCAAATAAATAATCATAGGGTGAGAGAGTGATAAAGGGTATCAAAAATAACATTCAACATAATAACAGCTACAAGATCAAATCTAGCACATCTGGGAACTATACATTTTACTGGAATACATACTGGAGTCAGACATCATCTATTCAGCTCGAATACCAAGGAATATATAACAAAATAAGTGAGAAAGAATGTAAAATATTTGTCCCCGGTGCAGGTTTGTGGGTTTACATTTCCATTTGTAAATCAAAAACTCCCAGTTCAGATCATTCCTCTAAGACCAGAGATAACTCAAGTAAACAGTGAGATCCTTAGATCCTTGGTATGATTTGTAAACTTTCAATGTGATGATTTCAAGAATGTGTAGCTCATTGGGCATGCCCCAACGAGCTACAAATTAAAGTTCTCAGAAAAATGTGGTTTTGAAAGAATATCAGCTGGTTGAGAGGTGCCACAACAACAAATTTTCACTTAACGTGAGAAAACTATTGAACTGATTGTGGACTTCAGGAGGGTGTCATCAGGAGAAAACGAACCAGTCCTCATCGAGGGGGTCAGCAGGGGAAAGAGTTAAGAACCACATTCTTGGGGGGGTGGGGGGGTCAATTTCTCTGAAGATCTGTCTGGGGCCCCCATGTGCAATCACGAAGAAGGCTCACCAGCAACTATACTCAGTGAAGTATTTGAGGACATTTGGTAGGTAATCAAAGACTCCTGCAAATTTCTCAGATGTACCATGGAGAACATTCTGACTGGTTGCATCACTGTCAGGTATGGAGGTGCTAATGCACAGGACACGAACAGACAACAGAAAGTTGTGAACTTGGCCAGCGCCATCATAGGAACATAGGAAGTAGGAACAGGAGTAGGCCAAAAATGGCCCATCGAGCCTGCTCCGCCATTCAATACGATCATGGCTGATCTAACTTATGACCTAAATCCACCTACCTGCCTTCTCCCCATATCTCCAAATTCCTCTATCATGTAAAAATTTATCTAACCGAATTTTAAATATGTTTAATGAGGCAGCCTCAACCACTTCTCTGGATAGAGAATTCCAAACATTCACTACTCTCTGGGAAAAACTATTTTTCCTCATCTCTCTCCTAAATCTACTCCCCCGAATCTTGAGACTGTGTCCTCTCGTTTTAGTTTCCCCGGCCAGCTCAAAAAAACCTTCCTACATCTATCCTATCCATACCATTCATAATCCCATATGTTTCTATAAGATCTCCTCTCATTTTTCTGAACTCGAGCGAATACAATCCTAGATGATTTAATCTTTCATCACAAATCAACCCCTTCATCCCAGGGATCAACCTAGTAAACCTCCTCTGGACCGCCTCCAAAGCCAGTATATCATTCCTCAAATATGGAGACCAGAACTGGACATAGTACTCCAGATGCGGTCTCATCAGTACCTTATACAGTTGCAACATTACCTCCCTACTCCTGAATTCAATTCCTCTAGTGATGAAGCCCAACATTCCATTTGCCTTCTCAATAACCTGCTGCACCTGAAACCTAACTTTTTGCGATTCATACACAAACACTTCCAAGTCCCTCTGAACAACAACATGCTGTAGTTTTTCACCCTTTAAATAATATTCAGCTTTTTTATTTTTCTTGCCAAAGTGGATAACCTCACACTTACTAACATTGTACTCCATCTGCCAGACCTTTGCCCATTCATCCAGCTTAACTATAACCCTCTGCAGACTCTCCACATCCTCATTACAATTTGCTCTTCCACTCTATATGGTGTCATCCGCAAACTTGGCTACACCACATTTTGTCCCCTCCTCCAAGTCATCAATGTAAATGATGAACAGTTGTAGGCCTAGCACCGACCCCTGCGGCTCCCCACTTACAACTCTCTGCCAACCTGAAAAACTCGCACTTATTCTGACTCTCTGCCTCCTGTCAGACAACCAATTTTCAATCCATGCCAATATACTTCCCCGGACACCACTTTCCTGTAACTTACTGATAAGTCTCTTGTGCGGCACCTTATCAAACGCTTTCTGTAAATCCAAATATACAACATCGACCTGTTCCCCTCTATCCACCGCACCCATTATATCCTCAAAGAATCCTAACAAGTTAGTCAAACAAGTTCTTCCCTTTCTAAAACCATGCTGAGTCTGCCTGATTGAACCCTTACGTTCCAAAAGTTTCACTATTTCATCTTTAATGACGGCTTCAAGCATTTTTCCAACTACAGACGTCAAGCTAATTGGCCGATAATTTCCAGTCTTCTGCCTACATCCCTTCTTAAAAAGTGGTGTTACATTTGCTGTCTTTCAGTCTGCCGGGACCTGCCCAGAGTCCAAGGAATTTTGGTATATGACCACCAATGCATCAACTATAACTTCTGCCATTTCCTTCAGAACCCTTGGATGCATATCATCAGGACCAGGTGATTTGTCTGGCTTTAGTCCAATTAGTTTCTCCATCACTACTTCCTTAGTAACAACTATTTTATCAAGGCCCTCATCTAACATTCACATCCTTAACTCCGCACTTGGGCATGGTGGACGTGTCTTCCACCGTGAAGACTGACAAAATATTTGTTCAATGCCTCGGCCATTTCCTCATTTTTTGCTACCAGTTTTCCTTTCTCATCCTCCAAGGGTCCTATGTTAACTCTTGCCACCCTCTTTCGTTTTATATATTTATAAAATTTTTTGCTTTCTGTTTTTATGTTTTGTGCCAATTTACTTTCATAATCCTTTTTCCCATTTCTTATTACCTGCTTTGTAACCTCTTGTTGTCTCTTAAAGTTATCCCAATCTTCCAGTTTCCCACTGCTCTTTGCAGCTTTGTACACCTGTGCCTTCAATTTTATGCTTTCCTTTATTTCCTTTGTTAACCACAGTTGATTTTTTCCTCCCTTGCTGCCCTTTTTCCTGACCGGAATATATTTTTGTTGAGTATTACAAAATATTTCTTTGAAAATCTTCCACTGTTCCTCAACTGTTTCATCAATTAGCCTGTGCTCCCAGTCCACTCTGCCCAATTCCTCCCTCTTCCTATGGTAGTCACCCCTGTTTAAGCATAATATATTAGTTTTAGATCTAACTATTTCCCCTTCCATCTGAATGAGAAATTCAATCATACTATGGTCGCTATTTCCCAGATGTCTCTGACTATTACATCATTTACTCTACCTATCTCATTGCACAACACTAGATCCAGAAGAGAATTTTCTCTTGTTGGCTCCTTAGCATGCTGCTCAAGAAAGTTGTCGTGGATGCATTCTATGAAGTCCTCTTCCAGACTCCCACGACCAACTTGATTTTTCCAATCTATGTGGAAGTTAAAGTCCCCCATGACTACTGCCATATCATTATTACATGCCTCACTTATCTCTCTATTTATTTCCTGTGCCACTAAACTATTGTTATTTGGTGGGCGATAAATAACACCCACCAATGATTTTTTCCCTTTGTTATTCTTTATCTCTACCCAAATGTCCTCTCTACCGAGAACATCTACAAGAGGAGATGTCTTAAGAAAGCAGCCTCTTTCCTCAAGGACCCTCATCACCCAGGCCATGCCCTCTTCACACCAGAAAGGAGGTACAGGAGCCTGAAG